>NW_024962256.1:8400539-8406502 GCF_019238085.1 Lagopus leucura
ATTAAATAGTGATGGATATAAACCTATAAAGTACCTAAACCGAACCTTTTAACAATACATGAGCAACACTATCATTTGTTTAATAGAACTTGCTGGCCGTGCCTTTCTCAGATGCCGTTTGTCATTTTCAGCGTGCAATAATCAATAACTTGGCTTTGAAATAAATAATATAACAGTCATAATATATTATCATTCAGGCTGGCCTTATACTAACCGTAAGACAAGACTTGGAGAGATGAAAACTTTAGGTAAATGCCAAAAATGAAATAACCGGAGCTAAATGAACAAGAAGCTTTACCTAGTTTTGCTTCCAAATTAATTTGGACTTCCCTTGTATTTAGGAAACAGCATCTACTGGATCATCTGACTTCAGGCTGGTGACAACTGCCATCCCCTGGATCCCTTTGCCACAGGGCTGATACAGCATCGCTCTCCCAGCTCCAGGTCAGCAAAGGCACATTAGCACCAGCATCAGTCTGTTGTTATTCACCGGAGCAATTAAACACATGCTAAGTTTTAAACATATGATTGTTACATTAAAATCAATAGGGCCCAAGAGCGCGCCTAGATTAAACGTGTTGCTAAACCCAGCTGGAGTTTAGAAAAGCAGCTCCATGGCTAGATGACTAAATCCCAGCAAAGTTTGGGAGCACATTGGGTGCAGTCCATAGGCTTGCAGACTGTGGTGAGTGTGGTGGCATGTGCTAATGAGGAGCTGAGCTGCGACCTGGGCAAAACCAGCGCTGTGCAGCCTGCCTGTGCCACGTGATAGGGTCCATGTCACACACGTCTGGGCCCAAGGCTACCACACAGTGTAGGCATGTCTGTAAACATCAGTGTAAATGTAAATGTACACTACCACTTTATGAATTCATTTGTATGAGCAGGAAGGACAAGACGGAGGGCTAAGTCATGGCACAAGTAGGGTGCAAAAGCAAGCTTAGCTCTACATTTATGTCTTTGGCTGGGCCTTACTCAAAATCCTAGAATGGCCCGCATATATTTATATATATATATTTATATTTATAAGGCTGTCCCCTCTTATCCATAACAAAAGAGAAAAGTGCAAGGGACTTGGGAGCAGCAGAAAAGTGAGAGTGCAGCATCAAGGCGGGGAGAAGCCCTTCGTCCTGTGGGGCCAGTGCTACTGCCTGCTCCTCCTGCTTCTTCTGCCAAGGGTGGGGAAGCAGGCAGGGCTGTTCGTGCAGCCGCGAGCTCCCTCTGGCTCCTGAGCCATCTGCACTGCATGGCCGTTGGTATTTTCTGATTAAGGAGAGAGCCACAGGCTCCTGCCTGGCAAACTCATTTTTATGTCTTATTTCAGCACTCCCCACTGAGCTTTCTGAAGGTTTGCTGAGTCTGAAAGAGCAAGGGAAGAAGGGAAGACTTTATATAAATAAATTCTGGCAGTTCATCTTGGAGGCAGAATGTTCTCAGCAGTCGGTGTTATGGGTTCAGCTGCTCTTTCTAGTTGAGATCTCCTTTGGGAAGCTGACCCAGGCAGGACTGTGCCCAGCCCTGGAGGAGAGCACTCCCTGGCACCAGGCAGCTGCTGAGAGCTGCCCTGACGTCTCCCATCCTCAGTCCCAGGCTGAGCGCACACCTCTGTGAGCTGCTGCCTCCAATCAGCCCCTGCTGTAAACACCCGTATTCATTGGGTGCCACTTAATTACTGAGATTTAGTTATAAACAACAGAAGTTCCCATTTTCAGGTCTGAGCAGCCCTTGTCGCTCATGTGGTTTGAGTTGATGATAACAATTAAAACCAAACAAGCTCCACATTAAGCTGCTTACGTCCTCTGCTGCCGTTATAATCGATATGGCCCCAGCACATGCCACTCAGATGAGCCACTTTGTCTTCACCACCTTTTGGAAGTCACTTAATCACCCTTTCTTTCCCTGCCCCATCCAAACTACCAGGTCTGCAGGGCCATAGTAACGCTGGGTTAGTGCTTCAGACCGTGAAGTGCCAGCCATAGCTCAGCTCCCCAGGAGCTCTTGTAAACACAAATAATTAATTTTATATTGTCTGTTCAAGACTTGGAAAGTGGGAGTTTGAAGGACGTGGTTTAATTTGATTTTCTCTCTTGCTTTCCAACAGAATCGAATGCTACAATTAGGGTGATGATCTGTGAGAGGATGGGCTGGAAGGAATCTTTAAGACCCCCGAAGACAGTTGGAGTCTGTGAGCATTTATCACAGGTGACGCCAGCACGTGAATCTAAAAGTAGTGCCTCTGATGCTGCGTGTATATGACTGATATTAAAAATGACTGATATAACAGAAAGCATTTCACCTCTGTTGCCAGCCAGGAAGGTAGGTCTCCAGTATTCTCAGACTTAAATGCTGCCAGTATTTCACGTTAGGATAGTCATAAAGTTAAAGGTTAATAGGCTGTACAAATGACAGAGTTTAAGGGAAAAAAATGAAGATGGGAAGATTTCTAGCACTTAGGGAACATTTTAAAAATGAAGCTCCTCTGTCTAATGTAATTTTTCCTATATTCTTTCTCACACTGTTGATCATTATTGAAAATATTTCTATCTGCATAAGTGATTTCTCCTTCACTGCCCACCTCCGTTTGCTTTTTGGATGATCACTACTTCCCACAGTACATGATGAGTCATAATCCTGCTGCCTGCCATAACAGTCTGCTGCCACAAGAATGTAATAGGGCTAAATTAAAGCCATAGCCTTGGAGGAAGGATGGAAGGGAGAGATAGGAATGAGAAAGGCTTTTATTTAATTGCAAGCCATTAGAACTTGCAGGTTGAAGAGAGGGGCAAACACATGCATTGCTGGAAATGGAATTTGGATGTGTTGTTGAGATTAGCTCAACGGGTGTTGTGAGTGACAAAAAAACTTACCTCTGTGTGAGCTTTGCTGCCATGAATGGCAGGGATTCCTTTCCGTGATGCCAGCACTAGAAATGAGACTGTAATGGCGAGATTAACGTGACTAAGACAAATATTGTTACAAGGAGACTTCCAGTTATCATGTTTGCTTCTGTACTGATGAAGAGAAATTCTCCCTTGTTTCCTATGGAGGCCTTGTAGAGCAACTGGGAAAGGTTATTGTTTGAGCATTGTCTCTTGTGGCACTCTGGGAATGAAACTGCAGCAAAGCACGGCTCTTCAAAACGTGCATTCTCCAAATGTTCTTCTCTCAGTCTGATCAGTGCCTGCTGATTCTCAGGAAAAAATAGTGTGAATGGTGCTGCTGAGATCGAGATCGATCTTTTCAATCGTTTCCCAGTTACATGTAGTACACACATTATAATGCTAAGCTCTGACAAGCAATTGGCAATGAGTGAAGGCACCTTCAAGTCAACATTTATTCTTACTGCTTTCTTCATGTACGAAAGGGAGTCACCCAGGTAGTGCTGAATTCTGGGTGTGCACAGAATCTCCCACTCCTTGTGAGGCAAGTAAGAGGCACTGCTAGGCTTTGACATTTGGTGGCCCCAAGCAGTACTACAGCTTTTCTTCCTCTGTGTTCTTCAGCTAGCTTTTAGTTTTCTCCAACATGCCCTTAAAAACCTTCTGGACCTGAGATATACAGAAGAAGTTAGATATTCTTGATTTACTGGGTTCTGAGCAACAAAGAGTTATGAAATAAGTATGGCTGCTGGGCAAAAGCCTCTACTGCTCTGGAGCTGAAATGAAATAGAGAAAGTACCTTCGTGCTGCCTCTGGTAATGAATTCTATGCCTATTCTTCAGGACCAGACCTTTCATCTGCACAGAAGCCTGAGGTTGTAGGAGATGCTCCATACACAGCTGTTAGGAAGACCAGAATGTCAGGCTTCACATTCCCTGTGCATGGGTCAAGGTAAAACTCTCTATGGCAAATGTTTTCAGGATTACAGTGGCTCTTGGTGTCCTCTAGCAGTACCTCGGTACTGCAGTGGAGCTTTCTCATGCTCTGTAGCATAGCACATATTTACACAGCTCTGTGAAATTTCTAGGACTGTTGAATGATGACATGCCAATTTCTTCCTCCTTCACTGCAGTTTCTATTTTCTAGTCTTCATTTTCTGCTGTGCTATATTTCTTCTTAGCACTATCATATTAATTTAACAAAACACAATATCATGAAAGCTCATGTTTACAGTATGTGTAAGTACTGTATTTATTTTGCATGCGACATTGGAAAGAATGTGATAAAAATATTTTAGGAAATGAAAGCAAAGTTAAACTCACCTGCTTGTTTCTTTGTTTGGAGACTAAAATGCAGTGCAAATGAAATAAAAAGTCTGTAAGAAGTAAATTGCTTGCAGTGCAAATAGATTTCTAAGACTTTACCATTGCTTGGGTGAAAAACATTTGCAAGATCTCCAGTAATATATTCACAGAGCATTTTCCTTGTCTAAAACAATGAGTCATGCACTGCCTTTGGGAGAGTTTGGGGCTCTTCTTTTCACATTCAAGACCCATTGCTTTGCAGCTAACTTCCTTGATTCAAATAAGATTTCTTTAGGAAAGGAGTGTTTTTCTTGCTGATCTTCAGCCTCTGTGGGAGCTACCTCACGCATCCGGGTTGTCCGATAGGATCCTTCATCCCTCTGTATTGGCAGCTGCTCATGTAAGCAGATCTATGATGGCAGTGGGATTGCTTGTGTGAAGAAGTGCTCACCTAAAAGCAGAGGGTCCATTTTCTTTGGCCCTTTGCAATTTCTGGTTTTATTCATCCTTTTTTTTTTTTTTTTTTTTTTTTTTTTTTTTTAACAGAGAGACTGAATGGTTATAATGTTCCAAACTAAAAGACAGTTTTCTTTTGAAAAAGAGGCCATGCCTAAAAGTTGAGTGTGGAAAATGCTGCCTGTAGCCTTTTATTAGCGTCATTCACTCTAATATATCTGCCTTGTATGCCAAGAAAAGTATAAACAAATGGCAGGGTATTGGTTTTTCAATAGCAAGGTTTAAACCAAGGTTATAAAAAACATATCCCATCTGACTGTATTTATGAAACAATTAATATTGTCAATGTCTTTTCCATCTCCTCCAAGTCACACTTACTACATAAACTTTGATATATCTCTAAGAGGAACAAAAATACCAGATGGAGAATAAACAGGGCAGTGCGCCAGCACTATTGGAAAGGGAAACTATTTCCTTGTCTTCTTATACAATGCTTCGATATTAAAATAAACCAAGACGTAATTCTCTTGAATTTGCCTGTGAAGGCTCGGGTGATAGCAGACGAAGGATCTTGTTCTTAGCTTGTAATGTCAGATTCTATATGCAATTAATAATTTTCTTGCGCAGAACACTGCGCAGAACACTTTTACACTGGCAGTAAGTCTCGAATTCTCCGTTCTACCCCCAGGACCACAGCGATTTGGTGTCAGCCCTGGCCCTCATTCTGCTCCCATCTCCCGTCGTGCGCGGTGGGGCGCCGGCCCCGAGTGCGGCAGTAGAGCGCCCGGCGCTGTCCGTGGTGCTGAAGGCACCGCTCCTAGGAGAGAGCGAGCGGGCAGAGCGTACCTACTGCTATTTCCCGTGTTATTGCTATCGCTGTTATCATCACTTGCAACTGTATCACCATTATAACTACATTCATTCTCCGCAAATCAGTGTTGAAATCTTCCCGGACAAAAGTAAAAATGTTTTCCTAAGAATTTCCCAAGTTTTCATGGTGAAGATCATCGTGGCAGCTTCACATTCTTGTTTTAGCGAGCCTTCCTCGCCCTTGTTTGTCACCTGAAAATTCAGGGCTGCTTATCAATAATGCTCTGTGTGTCATGCTGCTGCAAGGCATTCCAATCGATATATTATAATTTCAGAGCTTATTAGGAAGGTGAAGGGCGTTATCAAGGACATCTGGAAATTCTGATCGGTGTTCTGCAATCTCTGATCAGCTTCAGTGCTTTACAAGCATAGTCAGTAGAATGGAATAAAATCAAAATCTCTAACTCGAGAGACAGTGTCTAATCCTCTCATTCATACAAACCATTGCTGCCAA
>NW_024962256.1:8406602-8412008 GCF_019238085.1 Lagopus leucura
CCCCCCCCCGAAAAATAAAATAAAATAAAATAAAAACAGAAGTATCATCTGCATATTTGCTCTAATGTCTTTTACCACATTCTCCATTCTTCATTCCATTGCAGCTCTTGGGCACAAAAATACATAATGAACTCCTCGTGGCAGCATGATGTGTACTGTATGTAATTTTCCTGGCTGAAATATCTGAGACAAGAGTGATCTAGAGGAAGGTGAAAATACATTAAAAGTAATTTTTTGTGACAGCATTACACAAGTAACTGAGATCTCATGCTCTGTGGATGACAACACACAGTAAGAACACTTATCAGGATGGTAAAGAGAAACAGTTAGTGCTTGCTTAATACATTAGGATTATTATTTGGACAATTCTATTGCTCTGTAGATACCCAGCAGTGCTTACAGATATTGCATTTCACACGTATGTCATGTTGAAAGTATTCCACTTTCTGTCATTTGTAATACAATTATTTGTCTTACCTGCTGCCTTGAACAAGATGTTCTGTCATGTTGTCAGAGCCAATCATACCGTCCCCTTGCATTGTTCTTTTTTTGTGGGTCCCTAATGACTAGCCAAATATCTCCTTAGATTAGGTGAAGAAATCATCCTTGGTGCCTAACTAGCTTTGTTCTATCTCTATATGAGGAAGAAGTTTCAAGCCACCATTCTGGGGTGTAAGGCTGAACTGGTCGAGTATCCTTGGCTTAATGTAAAAAAACATCTCTTGTTGTGCAGAAAACAGTGGTGTAACTGCTCCACAATGGCTGCACTGTTGATGAAGCTGAGTATGCATCCATGCATTGAAGGGTTTGCCCAGCAATGGATTTAGTCCTGCTCTCCACCAACCAAGCGATGCCCTCACTCCAAACATCATTAGCACTGTATTGTATACCTCAGAGCAGTTGGATCATTATAGATCCACTGCCAAGGGACCATGTGGGCAGGGAAATGGTATGACATACTGCTTATGTGCAGGGATTCCTGAGAGAGGATCTAGTTTACTGTGACTAATAATGGGATACTAATAAAAACTTGTGGATTTTTTGTTTGTTTGCCTTTAAATAAACTCTTCCTGGTACTGAGGTTGTCCTGGCACGTAACATTGCATTATTCAAGTTTGTTAGCAATGAATTTCTGATATGTACTGCTTATGTTTGACTGAAGTATATTACAAACATTTTCAGTGTAATGCTTGCCTTTCTAATAGATCTTTAGTTTTTCAACCATGTAAAAGAAAAATCAGTGCATGCTACATAAACATATACCTCTGACCCAAAGAAGGAATGTTTGGAATTTGACTCTGAAGGAAAGAACTCAGCCCAGAGCAGTCATTTTTCGGCCTCTGATGCTAACACCTTTACAGTGCTGATCTGAGGACTTTTAGCAATATAGCAGAAAGAAGAAACTTCATTATTTAGGATAACACTTCTGTCCTGGAATGTGCAGAGACGTTATGTGGAAAGAAGCCCAGAAATCTTCTTTCCCCTGTTTTCTTTTGCAGAACAGTCTGCAAGCCACAGGAGGGATACGAATGCCTGAGCTGTCTCAATTTCTGAAGAGGAGATGTCCTTTCACTGCCCCAGCCAAAAGAGGCAGAAGGAGCCCCCTGCAGTGTGCACATCACTTGTGCTTCTTGAGATTCCTGAACCACTGATCTTCTCTCAGGTAAGACAGATCTATGAATAAGTGCAAACCACACAGAGGTCTTGACATAGAAGCACTTGCTGAAGCAGAAAATGGCCCCATCATTCACTTATTTTACAAAACCAAGAGCTATTTTGGGGATTTGCTGACTTGGAATGAGCTGGTTCAGAATTCCATGCATTTATAACGAAAGTGCTTAGGGAAATTAGGATGACCACAGGATCTTTTAATAAAGTCCAAATCGCAGCTTGCATTTGGAATGTGTGTTCAGCACAGCTCTTGTACAACTGCCAGGGATCTCAGATAGGAACGCGAGACTCCTCATAAGCAGCTGATTTTTGAGTCAATGGGCTGTAACACCTTTGAAATCAATGATTATTTAAGGACTCCTAAAACAGCACGTTGTTCAGTGGCTGTGCGCACAAACATTGGATCTATTCTATTCCCTGCTGGCTCCCAGCAAATGCATAATTTGGATCTGAGTTCTGAAGGCTGGATATGGTTTATAACTCTTGTTTCCTAGTCAGCCCAGTACAACATTCACCACACAGCTTTGGAGTTCTGTATGACTTCAGCAGGAGCTGAAAACACTCAGCGCTTTTCAGGTGTGATTCCAGGATGCTCGTGGATTTTCATGAACATGTAATTTGTGACCACAAAGAAATTTGGGATGTTTACACAGTTTATACTGTTTTTTTTCTCCCAGTCTATAGAAAATAATTCAGAGTTTATGGCTTGATATGTAAACAGCAGTCTTTAGATTTAGAAGCACAAGCTGCAAAGTTGCCATTTATCCGTTGTTCTTTGGATATTCCCATCCTTATACTGAAACAAGATGAGCTACAACAAAGTTCACTTAGATGAAATGCCAAAGAGCAGCTTATATTCTGCCTTGACATCCTCCTATGGTATTTTTCACAAGAGATCTCCTCCACTGTGTTTAGCTGACCTCTTTTCTGTGAGCACACTTGTGAAAGTGACAAACTGTGCACACACGGCCATCGTCAACACAAAGATGATCATCCTTTCTACAAACTGGACTGGAGGGCAGGTCGCCATGACAAAAGCAAAGGATATGTTGTATGAGTGTGTGATGATCAGAGAGCATTGCATCGTCTGATATAGAGCAAGTGTGTGGTGCTGTATGGAATGAAGACTGTAGCTGGATCACATAATTTGCCCATCAGTTCTGTCCCTGCGGATTTATTCCAAATTACACGGCAGTTTTCCACAGAACTTGTTTCACAGAAACGTCACAACCTGGAAATTGTTGTGCTTTCCTGTAAAAATGGTATCTTTGTGAGTCAGAGGCAGGGCTGTGATGGGCCTCAGAATAAAAGTCTCGCAAATTAACGGCGCAATCGGGTTCAGAATGGACACTCTAATATTTGTCAGGAAAGACACTCGGCTTGCCAGGAAACCACCAGAAAGCAGATACTTGCAAGGCCTTCAGTTTAAAGGAACAAAAATGCCATTGTAAGGCATAATAAGGGAACAGCTTTAACTGTTCCAAAATACCTCCTGCTCCACGCACATTGCATACACTCCTCTGTACTCAGCCAAGCAAAACCCGAACTGGGTTACCAAGCATAACTCTTCTGCAGTTTCTCCAGCCTCGAATAAAACATCCTTATCAAAAACACATCCTGCAGCAGGCATTTCTTCTGATGAGAAAGTAGCATCCGCTTTCTGGGTAACCTCTTGTTTCCACCAAGAAGCAATTGAAAGAGTGGCAGAGAAATGGGGTGTTTCTGAGTAATTCGGATTTGACAGCAGCCCTGATGGTGTGTAACAATTTGCAGCAGGAAAGGGAGAGCCATCGCTCGTGGCTCAAAGTCTGTGGTAGTTAATCTTTGGCACTCACAGAATTGTTTTTAGCTGCCTGGGCAGCGGAACGGCAGCTCTGCAATCTGATAGCAGGAGAATTCATTTCAATTGCCTGAGTAAGTAATATATCTGCATGGGGCAAACTGCTAACTGCTTTCTCATCTCCTTCCTCCCCCCCGAATGTCCAAACCTGATGCTGTGAGGCACCTCCCAATGGAAGAAATTGTGTAAAGCTAGCCACGAAATTAAATACTGCTTTGATGGATGGTTGTTTCCTTGCAGTCGTGGGGCAAAACGCTGCAGAGCACTGGAGGAGAGCACGGGACTGGCTGTGCAGACAGTCCTGCTGCTGTCAGAAAGCTCCTGCCAGAGGAAAAGCAGATGCAAAGCTTACAGAAATCACAGCGCAGCTTCATGCTTCAGCTTAGCAGGAGTGCATCTCTTTAGAAGAATAATGAAAAAGAAGAGGCGGTACTGAGACAGGATAAATAAGGAGATAAATCACTTTGCAGTGCAATGCAAGCCAAACCTGGAAAATAAACAATTACTTTAAATCATATCAAGCACCTATCACCAACATCGCATTTATACAATTGATCCATGTGTAAATTAGCCAATTAATTCTGAATTGGAACACTAATGAAATAATAATCATCTGTTTACAATGGAGTGGGATGAGTGTGGGTTTAGAAACAAAAGTAGAAGGAAGACTGCAGCAAAACCCCCTGGGCTCAGGGATGGGTCCGTCAGCATCGGGCTTCACGTGCAGCTGTTGCTGGGGGGCATAAATCAAAAAAAAATGAGTGAGAAAAGGATATAAAAAAGGACACAGAAAGGGACATAGAAAGGGATACAGAAAGATTGTTTTTTTGTTTTTTTTTTTTCCCCTTTTTTGATGCAGAATAAAGAACTGCAAAGTGACCGCTCCTTGTAGCGTCATCGCGGACCGTCTCCGTTTGTCTCTCCTGCTCAGCTTTGCCCTGTGAGTGGCTGCTGGTCCTGAGGGACCACAGGCAGATTAGGAGCCGACAGTCCTGCCCTGAAGCTGCCCCCTGCACTGCTTCCTGCCCGTGCATCTTAGTCCAGAACTGAAGAATATCCCCACTGCAACAGACTTGCTTTGACAAATTCCTGATAAGCTTTACTTTGATGCCCTTAAATGAAACAGATGCTTAGAGGAAGAGAGTATTCCTACATACTTCTGTACCTGGATGACCCCCCATCCCCAGGATGTGCTTTGCTGATCTTAGGGTCAGAAATCATACAATCATCTTCTGTTCCTGCACCTCCCTCTTCATCTGAACTGCTCCTTGCCATGACAGGAATGGCTGCAAACATGGATTCATGACCCCAAATATTCTGGGGGATGCAGAACTCCTACAGAGAGCTCGTAAGCACAGCCGGTGAGAGATCTGGTTCAGATGAAAGATGTTATTTCGAATTGCAGGTGCATGTCTTTGAGAGGGGACAGCAGGAGGAGCACCAGAAATCCGTTCTATTGATCAGGGCATTAAAACATTTACAGGTAGAGCTGCGCACACCCACCTTCAGATCTACAGCTCCTGTGCCAGGAGAGATGTGTGCGGTGGATGTGCATGTGTGTCCCAAACGTTCAGAGCACACCAGAATTCAGGGGCTGTAGCAATTGATTTATTTCCTTCCTTCCTTCCTTCCTTCTTTCTTTTCTTTCTTTCTTTCTTTTGTTTCTTTCTTTTGTTTCTTTCTTTCCTTCCTTCCTTCCTTACTTTCTTTCCTTACTTTCTTTTTTTCTTTTTTTTTTTCTCCTTTCCTTTCCCTTTTCCCCTCCTTTCTCCTTTCCTTTCCCCTTTCCCCTCCTTTCCTTTCCTTTCCTTTCCTTTCCTTTCCTTTCCTTTCCTTTCCCCTTCTTTCCTTTCTCCTTTCCTTTCCTTTCCTTTCCTTTCCTTTCCTTTCCTTTC
>NW_024962256.1:8421475-8793206 GCF_019238085.1 Lagopus leucura
CCCCTCACCAAGACGCGTTCCCCCAGCACCTCCCGTCCATCCCGACCCCACGTCCACACCGCCCCCCGAGGCGGAGGCAGCGCAGCCGTGGGGTCGGGGCAGCCCCACAGCCCTCGGGATACCCCCGGCCCCGCCGCCTCCCGGGACCCCCCCAACACCCTCCCAATCCCCGGACCCCGCCGCTGCCCAAACTTTCCACCGCCGCCGCCGTGATTGGCGCGGCGAAGGCCACCTCCATGCAAATGAAGCCCCGCCGCCCGCCGCCCGCAGATCAATAGGGACGCGAGGGAAGGAGCATGCAGTCCGCCTGGGCAGGCGCGGGGAGAACCGGCAGCGGCACGCCGAAAGCACCCCCAAAACAAACCCCCCGGCAGTCCTGCTCCCCTCCCCCCCGTCCCCGCACCCCTCGGCTCCTCTAAAGCGAGAGCTTTCCCCCTCTGCTTTCTTATGAACCCAGGATGAGCAGCAAGGAAGAGCAGAGCAAGTGCTGCCCGCCCGCTGTTCCCGGCTCCACCTTCACCATTCAGTCCATCCTGGGCAGCGGCAGCGCCGACGGCCCCCGAGAAGCGGGCCCTAAGGCGGCCCCGTGGCCCCCGCGAGGTCGGAACCTCTCCCTTTCCTCGGACGAAGAGGAACCGAACGAGAGCTGGAAACACCGCGGCTGCTTCTGCCCCGAAGCCCACGGCCCCGCCGAGCCGTGCCGTAAGCAGCAGCCCCTCGGCTTCGCCCGTCTCGGTGAGTAGCGCTGCGCGACGGCGCGGCCGCGCCTCGGGGCTGCCGGGTGTGAGCCGGCCATGGCTGGAGGGGGGATGGATCTGCTGGAAAAACGGGGCGGCTTTGGTTTTTCTTTCCTTTTCCCACCTCAGCAGGGTTCGTTCTCGCCCTGGCGAAGGGGCGAGTTTGGAGTGATAACGAACTTTCCCTTATCTCCTGCTTCTTTACAACGCTCGGCTGAGGGAGAGAAAGATGTTTATTTTTAGCATTAGTTCTGATGAAACAGTGTGTGAAATGCGGTGTTGTAAAGCAAAATGCGCCGGCTCGTGTCGGGCAGGAAAGCAGCATTGAGCTCAGGTGCTCAGGTGCCTTCGCTGTGACATATCACAGAATCATCGTGAAATCACAGAATCGGGGAATATCCCGAGCTTTAAGGGAAGGACCCTTAAAGATCATGGTATCCAACCCCCGGCTCCAAGCAGGACTCCCCAAAACTCAATTCCTGTGTCTGAGAGGGGTGTCTCACCACTCTCGGGGCTGTAGGAGCCGTAGGGGGTTGTTCCGTGCCCATCACACTCTGGGGCAAAACCTTTTCCCTAAAAGCCAACCTGGCATTTCCCAACGAAGCTTCATGCTGTTCTTCGGGTGCTATCCATTTCGTCCATTCATTTGTCCTCCTGCACATCCATCTATCCATTCACCTTGTCCATCCATTTTTCCACCCCTCCATCCACCTGTCCATCCCTCCATCTATCCACTCGACCATCCAGCCCTCTCTCCATCACACACCAACCCCTGATGCTCAACCGCTCATATCAGAAGTTTCTCCCACCCTCGCTGCCGTTTCCTGCCGCTTTTCCTCCTCTCCCGTCTCCCCGGAGCCGTCGGGGCCGCGCCGTCGGTGGCTGCCGGTGCGACCCGCGCTGTGGCTGTGTTGCAGGCAGCACCAAGGGCAGCGGAGCGGCTGCGGGCGGAGCGGAACGGCCCCCCTTCCTCTCGGCCTCCCCGCAGGACTTTAAGGAGGACAAGGAGAAGCCGCTGGGATCCTCCTCTCCCTCTTACGGGGACAGGCAACGCGACGGCGGGGACCGGCAGGCCGGGGCCGCCAAAAAGAAGACACGCACGGTGTTCAGCCGCAGCCAGGTGTACCAGCTGGAATCCACCTTCGACATGAAGCGATACCTGAGCAGTTCAGAGCGGGCCTGCCTGGCCTCCAGCCTGCAGCTCACCGAGACCCAGGTGAAGACGTGGTTTCAGAACCGCCGCAACAAGTGGAAGCGACAGCTCTCGGCAGAGCTGGAGGCTGCCAACATGGCCCACGCTTCAGCTCAGACTCTGGTGGGGATGCCGCTGGTGTTCAGAGACAATTCCCTCCTGCGGGTGCCGGTGCCGCGTTCCATCGCCTTCCCCGCTCCTCTCTACTACCCCGGCAGCAACCTCTCGGCCTTACCGCTCTACAATCTCTACAATAAGATCGAATACTGAGAGCCCCGCCCGCCCCGTCGGGGCTGGGAGCGGCCGCGCCTCCGGGCTTCGGCTCCGGGACCGCCTGCGGGGCTTCGGGCCCGGGACTTCGGGATTCGGTTCTGGGGGTTCTGCTCCGGCTCCGAGGCATCGGGTCCGGGGATTCGGCTCCGACTCGGGTTCGGGGCCGCTTCCAGGGGCAGTCCGGAAAGGTTTGGAACTGATGGGGGTGGGAGGGGTGAGGTCGGGGCTCCCCTTCCCCCCGCCCAGCGTTATCCTGCCACTTGAAAGGAAAATTAATTAAAAAAAAAAAAAAAAAAAAAAAAGGAAAAAAAAAAAAAAGCACTATTTCAGATCTGTACATATTTTTAAAGGAAATAAAACGTTTTAAGCGTCGTTTGTAAATCTGCCACCACCACCGCGTGTTTGCATGGCTGGGAAGTGGGTGCAGGATGGGTTTCGTGCTGTGGGATGGGCATGGGAGAGGGGGGAGGGGGGGTGCGAGCACGGGAAAAAGGGAAAAAAAAACGATTAAAAGATGCAGAAAGGATTAAATAAGATGAAGGGAGAGGCAGCGTGTTGGGAATGGATGAGGAACGAGTGCTGCCCTATGGAAGGGGTGCATGGCAATCCCAGCTTGGGCAGGAAATGCCGTGAATGATGTGAGAATTGCTGGAAATAGTGGAAATAATTGGAAACGTTTGGAACTGTTGGCTACATTTGGAAATATTTCAGGTGTCGGACATTTCTGTTGATAACGGATTGTGGGTGTTGGAAATATCGGGAAATATCGTGAATACCGGTAAATATTGGTAAATGTCGGAAATATTTGGAAACACCATGTGTATTTACAGACGCCGTAAGCGTTTTGCTGACGGCAGCCCGTGCTCAGCTCCCACCCTCACGGCTCCGTCCCTTCGTCTCCGACTTCCATTCCATCGATGGACATTCGGGGCCGATCCCCGCCCGCTCCGCAGCCGCCGGCAGCCGCGCAGCGTTGCGGGCCGACTACAGCTCCCAGCATGCATCGCGCCGCCACGCCGCTTTGAACTGACCAATGGGAGAGCGGGGCCAAGCGGCGGGCGAGGCTGCGCGCACTACGCATGCGTGGAGCGGACGGCCGTTAGGCGCTGTGAGGCGGTGAGGTGAGGCCGAGCCGGGCTGTGGGGTGAGGTCGGTTCGGTTCGGGTCGGGTCGGGTCGGGTCGGGTCGGGTCGGGTCGGAAGCGGGTTTGAGGGCTGGGGGAAGGGTTGGGGATAGCGGTGGAGGCTCTGGGCTCGCTCCCGGCTCGGGGCCGCGCTGAGGGACGGCTGCGGCCTGCGAGCGGCCTCGCATCTACCGCCGCTTACGGGCCTGGCCCTCACGCTGTGCTTCCCGCCCACACAGGACTATCCGCAGGCTGCCTTCATCTGTGAAGAACAATTCTCCGTGGTGTGGCCTCGAGAGAGGGAAGAAGCCGTGTACTATGAAAACGGTAGTGCTGTGTGCTGGGATCCTGGGGGCTGCAAAAGCGCTGGTTTCGTGTCTGCGTTGTACAGGCAGCTCTCGGGGTGGCAGAATTGCAGAGGAACCCCGTGCTGAAGTTGGTGTCGTGGTTCTGCCTTTGTTGGAATATCTTCTCCAACTGCCTGTGGTGCTCCATTGCTGTGTCAGGGCTCTGTGGTGACCACAGCAGTTCTCTGGCAGTCTAGCTTTATTTCTGTAAATGTGCAGAGTCCCTTTTTTTTTTTTTAATATATATATATATATATATCTGTTAACCTACATAGGAGATACACATGCACCCACGTGCATGTGTATGTATATATACTTGTTTCTGGGTTCAAAAACTTTAGGAGTTCCTTCCAAGTCTCTGCTCTTCCTGGAGCTCTGCTTGCTGGTTGTTTTGGGGTGGTTTGTAGCTCTTGTCTCATTTGCCTACAATAAGTGCCTGCTGAGTTTCTGCCATAAGTGGCTGTTGCTCTTAGTGTGTCTGCTTAGATCCTCCTGGTTCTCCATTCCTTGCTTTTGTTGTCTTTGCACGTCCATCTGAAATCCTCACTGAGGTACATTTCACTGTTTAAGGTGTAACGAACCTGCTGCAGAATCCTTTGTTACAAGTGCTGTGTTGTGTGTGTGATGGATTCTCAAGCACATCCATCTTCTGGGCAAGGAAAAAGGGGTTTAGAGTGTAATTTCTATTTCCTATTCTTAAAAGTGATGATATTTTCATTTCCATTTTGAGTACCATTTGTAATGGTACACTTTTTGTTTTGGTGGGTGTTTTATGTAAAGGCATCCTTCCAAGAGCTTCCACTTCAGACTTTTTTTTCCAGTGTAAGAATGTGCAGTGCTTACATTGTTCTACAGCTTGGTGATGGTTCTGTTACTGACAAACACAGCTCTGGAATCGTTGTGCAGAGCAGCTGATTCTTGTCACGTTTCACCTTCTCGTTCTGTCTTGGATTTTGCTCCCAAAGGTCTAATCTCTCCTTTGAGTTTATACACAAGTTCAGATGTGATAACATTACAAAAAGTCACAGCTAATACACTTACTAAGCCTTTTCCTCAAAAAAGAAATGTGCTGTTAATGCTTAGAAAGCATTTTAAAAGATTTTGGGGGCATTTTGCTGTACTTATAATGAACAGCTTCTTCATCCAGAGCGTTTGTAAGCTCTTAACTGTCTTTCCAGCTGAAATTTGCCTGTAGCCTCAGCTCTCTTTTACTTATTTTTTTATGTATACCAACTAGTGCTGGTAACTGTTGGAGTAGTCATGCAGTTGTAGTTCTTGGAAGTCCAGCACAGTTGCACTGAATCAGGAATGCTTTTTGCTGGAGTTTTTCCTTGGATTTCTTTCTGCCCCCATTTTTTAAAGTAAAATCTTCAGCCTCAGAGTAACTTATAAGTAATCCTAGAAATATAACCATATAGGCAGCGTAATGAGGGGAAAGTGCATAACAATATTGTTTATCTAAGCTTAGAGGTAAACAGAACAAAAAGTTTATGATAATTATTCCATGCTGTATTGCTGTGTTTGGTATTTAAATTAAAAATTCTCTATGTGGGAAGGAGTTTAAGGTCTTGGGCTGCGAGAAGCAACTTCAGTGTGTTTGTCAGTTCTGCGTTCCAGCTCTGTGTGAGGGTTAGCAAGCTTTCTGGGTTTTCTTTAAATGAACCTTAAGGTGTGTCAGTTAGCCAGCCAACTCGCTGGGTTTATTTTCCTGTTGTGACTAAAATGACATCTGTGCTCTGTTGTCAGATGACAGGATCAAACGAGTTCAAACTCAATCAAACTCCAGATGATGGGATTTCATCGGTGAAGTTCAGTCCAAACACATCTCAGTTTCTGCTTGTTTCATCCTGGGACACCACTGTCCGTCTCTATGATGTTCCTGCCAACAGCATGAGACTCAAATATCAGCATTCAGGAGCTGTCCTTGACTGTGCTTTTTATGTAAGTGTGTGTGAGGTTTGTTTTTCAATTGTATTTCATGGGCTTACGGTGCACAAAGTACGTGAGAAATTGAAATTAAAAGGATAGTTCTTACCTGAAATGCAGGTGTCCAAGAGCATTGTACTTGTGCTTATTGTTCTTCCCACGAGCCTCTTTCTTGTCCTAAATCCATGTTTTTTGTGAAGGATGCAGGCACACACATAGCTTACTTCTGGCAGAAGTGGCAGACAAGAATAAATTCAGCTGGTTTATACAGTTGTTTTTTTTTCCAGTGGTCAATTCTTTGCATGTTTCTTTCACAATGAATACCCACAATCATTCACAATGGATACCCACATCCAATTATTGTTTTTTTTAGCCTTCTTTTACTGGGTTGTTTTAGAAAGACAGCGTTGCTCCACATGAACCATTGAAATATTCTGAAAGATTTTTTTAACTGGCTTTTATTTTTCTTATTATTTTGCCTATCATACATGATATATGAAATACAGTGTTGCAAGTAATTGGTAGGTTTTTTTTTTTGCACTGCATTTTGACATGTCCTCCAGTGTCTGAACTTGATACGTTACCAAATGAATGCTTTAAGGATCAATTAAATCTTTAATTGTGCTTTTTCCACCTGCAGTTCAGACTGTGGTTTAAAACACAGATTCTCATGCGGTTTCCAGTTTTCCCCAATCTCTTAAAATTAGGTCTCTTTCTGTGCCTGGGAGACTGAAGTTTCCCTGCCTGCTGTACATCTATGCATGTCATGAGTGGATCTTTTTGCATTTATAGGACCCTACCCATGCCTGGAGTGGAGGATTAGATCAGCAGTTGAAAATGCATGATTTAAACACGGACCAAGGTAAGCACACTGAATTCTGGGAGTGATTTCTTTGAAAAACCCGGCCTGAGCTTCAGGTTTAGATGCTTACAGCAATAGAATTTTTCCAGTTTTTCAGGAGGGGAATATTTGCTTTAAGCAGTAGCTCCTTAGTTTAAATTGGCACCATTGGCACCCAGGAATCATGCAGCCCTTTCTGGTTCCCTGGGGCACTGAACAAGGCAGTATTTCTTATTGTGTGATTAAAGATTATGCCAGGAGATTTCTAGCAGAAGGGCTGGATCCATTGCTGCTAAACTGAAAGCATTTCTGGTGACAGGTATTAACTGATGTGTTTTGCACGTGTATTTTTTTTTCCTTCCCTAATTTTAAGGTGAGAAGGGAAGGAAGCAGTGACATACCCATCTTTCTGATGGTTTAAACTTTGTCATGCGTGTCTTTGGCAGTAAAACTGGTGGCCCTGAGAAGTACCACCTAGCAGCAGAGCAGGGCTTGGCACTCTGCTGGGAAGTCTGGTATGTGCTTGTTAAGGCACCTTGAGTTCATTTTCTGTTGAGAATTGCCACTTTGTCTCATAGAGGGGAATTAGCTGAGCCGCTCTAAAACTGAGCGTGCTGTTTTCACAGGATCACAGAATTGTAGGGGTTGGAAGGGACTTCCAGAGATCATCGAGTCCAACCCCCCTGTCAGAGCTTCTGAAGGCTTGTAATCTGGACATGTTTAAAATGGTCTTTCACAAATATGGCAAAATGCACAGAAAACTTCTGCTTTGTCAGAGTTTTGCACCTCATAGTATGTGTTACAGTGTGTTTGTATGACCATAATGTGTGTTTTTAAGTTCATTCACCACACTCTGACTGTTTGTGAAGCCCATACAGTTACATTTGGGTTTGCTTCTTTCCAGAAAACCTTGTTGGTGGCCATGATGCACCTATCAGATGTGTTGAGTATTGCCCAGAAGTGAATGTCATGGTGACTGGCAGCTGGGATCAGACAGTTAAACTGTGGGATCCCAGAACACCTTGCAATGCAGGCACCTTCTCTCAGCCAGAAAAGGTATGTGGTGGATCTGGGATCCCAGGTAACATATTAAATAATACAGCCAGGTTGTTGTACGTGTGGTTGGAGAGCTCACCCTGTATGATTGTGGTGACTTCTGATGCTTTTTAAGACACAAATGTTGTGTTTTAAAATAGCAATCAGAAAATGTTACGAATTTAGGTTGAGTCATCACGTTGTCATCAATAGGAGCATAACTTAATTCTTAGCAGTAGTGATGGCAAAAAATAGTCCTGTGTAAATCAAGTTTGAGGAGGCAAGTCCCAGTGTGTAAAATTGAGGTAGTCACTGATAATCCATGGTTTACTTTGCTAATTTTTGGCCTGATTGTTTCAATATGTTCTGTTAGTGGTTTTCCTAGACATGAAGGTTTTTAGATAGCAAATCCTGGCGTTTGATTTATCAGATAAGGTCTGATTGCTTTGAAATGTGCCCAGAAATAGAGTAAGAGGCCAATTTTCATTGCCTGAAATATTATTTCTTTTTGACGTGTGTAGAAAGGTCGAACAGAATTGCTTGCTTTGTAGTAACACCTACAATTAGAAGAATGGCTAAACTGACCAAAATCCTCCGTGCTGAGACCAAGACAAGTAAACTAGAATGTAATTTCTTGAGTTTTTCCTTATACGTTTCATGGTTTGCTGATCTTTATGCCACTTAGAGTGGAATCATTGGATCGAATTACAGAAGACCAAATTATGCATGTGAATATTTTTTGCCTGTGCTCTTTTAAAAATGGCAAGCTGTGTCACAGTGTACGATCGAGTCATAGAAACCATCACTGCATTCCCCGTGGCAGCTAAATAGCTGTTACTTCTGTCACAGTACAGCAGGACCTCCTTCTGACAAGGCCTTTGTTCAGAATGAAGTAATTGCATTATTTCTAGTTTTGATTTATAGTTGTATGTAGCATGTAAAGAACGATGATAAATTGCTGACAGGATATCATATAACGGACAGACAGTGAATCAAGCTGCTGATTGGTTCAGCAAGGTTCATTATGTCCTTTTCTTTAATACTGCCTTTGATAAATGTGTACACCTACTCAACTGCATGACAATGGTTTCGTTTGATTTATCATTGTGTGGTGCAGAAAGAATACTCACTATACAGGTGTGACATCAGTTTGTAGAGAAGATTTAAGGTGTTTAATGCTCTTATGCCTTCATTTCTACACGTGCACAAACATAACGATGTTCAACACCTGCAGATCAGTTTAGCTTTAAGTCTTCTCCCTCTTGTATGTAAATGGGATTTGGCATGGGGATCATCAGATCTTATGTGAGCCTTTGTTGAGTCATCAGTCTTGAGAGGCAAATTGAATAATGGTGCGTTGTTTAAAGCAGAAATGCATGCCTAGAGAATGTAGGTTGGTTAAACAGACATAGGGTTTTGTATATGTGGAGCTGCGAGGTAATTGATAGCTTTGTATTTTTTGTAATAAATTACTTTTTGGAGGACAAGAGTTCTGCCAGAAGTTGTTGATGAGACAAGTTTATTTGTCTCATATTTCAGTGTAGTCTTATTAGATCCAAGCAGCTGTGCTGTTTACAAACTTTATCAGAGAAGGAGAAAGGGAATCTGTGTGCTTGAGTACAAGCACTTGTCCAGGAGTAAATAGAGTCCTTCTGCCAGGGCACCAGATCTCTCACAATTGCCTTTCCTCTTCTGGAGCATATTGGTAGCTGTATCAGCTCAGTGGCAGAGCAGCTGGAGGTAGTTGGATTCCATCTTGCTTGTATAGCTACAGCTGGTGATTCATTTGATAGGACAGAGCTGTTGACTAAGCAGGTGTTGTTCTCCTTTAGGCCCAGGTTAACTCCATTGATGAGTAGAAGTTGAACAGAGAAGGATTGATACCTTTAGTATTGTTGTGAGAATTGTAAGAAACAAAAAGCAGAACTTCTGAGCCAGTTTTGGGAACAGAGTTACAATTCCAAGCTGTAGGCTTTTTCAATTAGTTTTACTGTAGTATTCAAAGTACTGTTTTTAATGAATTATTAGCACTTTATTTCCCTTCATTAACATGAAACACATGTTGAAGTGTTGCTTCTAGACAGAGGAGAAACAAAATGAGCAGTGGCTTTGTGAGACTGAGCTGTGCAATGATGCCTGCACAGTGAGTGATGCAAGCTGTACATGCCAAGCAAAAATCAAATCTGTGCCCTCTTCCTCTGTTGCTTTGTTCATATTTCCTTCATGCTGTGTCCTATCAATGCTTGAAATAATTTTTGAGGAAAACTTGAGTAATATTTATTTCCCTTTGGAATCATGCATCTATTTTTCTGTGCATGTGTATCGTTTAGAATGTGAATTAATACTGAGGAAGGTTCTCTCCAGACTGCCAACACAGTGAGCGTTCTCGATATTTAGGATTTTACATGTGCATATTTGTACTGGAATCGTTTGGTTACTGTTGGTTTTTTGTAAGTTAGCTTTATGTTTTCTGATGCTGCTTGGGCTTGGTTTTAAGGTATGTGCCAGGTAAGAGATGCTACGTTGGTTTTTGGCCAGTAACCAACTGGATGCTCCTATTGTTTATCCCAAACCTGAGTTACAAATCGAAGCAGAAGGGAAATCTGGGGCTGCAGTCATAGTTACAGACGCTGCTTGTTGCAGGCTGCTGATACTTTCTTTCGTGCAACGAACATCCAGACTGATATGTGTTTAACACCTGTGCTTCTTTTTGGAAGGTGTACACGCTGTCTGTGTCTGGAGACAGGCTGATTGTGGGCACTGCAGGTCGCAGGGTGCTGGTGTGGGATTTGCGCAACATGGGTTACGTTCAGCAGCGGAGGGAATCGAGCCTGAAATACCAGACCCGCTGTATCAGAGCATTTCCAAACAAACAGGTATGGGAACAATCTCAACGACTGCATTTCTGGTTGGTCTTCTGTAGGAAAAACAGCAGCTCGTACTTCAAGCTTTCTGCGTCTTGCTCCCATTTTAAAATATTTCTGGATTATGAAATTTGAGGACCATCTTCGGAGAAAGTAAATGATGTCGACTCCTTGTTCCAGGTTAACTCTTTTAATGAACAGTGTGGCTTTGGAGCTTTTGCCACTGACTCATCAGTTTCACTTTTTCTCAGTTTGTCGTCTTTTTTTTGATTTACAAATCACCTCTTTGCATATCAGCATCACAATACAGTAATAAATAAGTAAAAATCTCTGTGAAGCAGCAGTAGAAAAGATGAAGACAGGCTTGATGGTTTCCCTGCAGGCTTTATGCATTGTAACCCTGGATTCCTCAGCAGGCAGTGAAAAGGGGCAGGATTAAAACTGTAAGAATGTAAACTATGGTTTTCTTTTTAATTTTCTGAAGTCTTGACTGTGTCACTCACTAAAGAACCTACGGTTCGTTGCCTTGAGCAAATGATAGCATTTAGATAATCACAGAGCTGTTCCATGTAGGTTAACATAGTGTCTGTGGTGTTTCTGGCTCATTTTGAAGCAAAGCAACAATAGCTTTGGCTGGCAAAAGCAAGAACTGGTTTGGAATACAGTTTTTCAGCGTGCATGGAGGTGGTGCAGACACTGAGAGATCTTGCTCGTTCTTGAAGTGGCATGAATGCTTTTTTCTGCTTTCAATAAAACAAATTGATCTTCCTGATTATATTCTGGATTTTGAAGAACCTTGATATAGCTAGAGATCATTATAATCCTCTTTGGAAATGCTCTATGATGGGCTTAACTGGGAAGGTACAATAAAGCATCTCAAGTTGCTGTAAGTCAGGGCTGTAATGAGCTGGATAAGTGGACACCCCTTATAATCAATGCTGCTGAAAATGCTGTTTCAACTTGAAGGGTTTACTTGCTAGTAAACTGACTAATGAAACAAAGTAATCCTGTGAGTATTTGCTACATATGGGCCTTGGGGAATAAGTGTTCAAATGCTGGGAGGTGTAATGGCTTTTTTTTTCCTCCGAATCAACTTGAATTTCCTCTCGCAAAGATAATTAAAAGCCTCATTGTTAGCTTGAACTTACGATGCAATGAAAATCTTCTGGAAAGCTTTATCTGAGTTGCTTCTTAAAGGCAGATTTTCCTGCTGATGCCGTAGATCAGTGGTAATGACTTGTGCTGGTGCACAACCAGAGGCTGTTTACATTTACTTTAATTTAGAGGGGTATAAAGTAAGTTGTATGGCACTCTTTTCTCCACTTAAAAACTTCTGAAATGCCCGTCTCCCATTCGTTGCTAGGGTTATGTTTTAAGTTCCATTGAAGGTCGTGTTGCAGTGGAGTATTTGGATCCGAGTCCTGAAATACAGAAGAAGAAATATGCATTCAAGTGTCATCGTTTGAAAGAGAACAACATTGAGCAGATTTATCCAGTTAATGCTATTTCTTTCCATAATGTCCACAACACGTTTGCTACAGGTAAACATTCATTTTTCTTGACGCTTGCATCATTTTCTGTAGTTTGTGATTTGAACAGGTCAGCCTTTATTTCGCCTGCCCTTCATTTGTAAGTCTTTTACATTGTATTTCTTGTATTGCTTTTACATTATTGGCTGCAGCAGGAGTTAATTCTCTTATCAGACATCAGGAAATACTCGGTGTGAATAATGCAGCTCTGTATAATCCTGTGTTTTGTCTGACAAACTCATTCCACGTAGCCACGCTCTTTAATCTACCTTTCCCGTCCTTCCCACTTCCCTGTAGCTGTTACCCTTCTCCCAGGTGTCACTTCCAGGCCATTTCTAAAAACTGTTTTCCAGGAGGTTCAGACGGGTTTGTAAATATCTGGGATCCGTTCAACAAAAAGCGGCTGTGTCAGTTCCACCGCTATCCCACCAGCATAGCATCACTTGCCTTCAGCAACGATGGAACCACCCTTGCAATAGCTTCTTCATATATGTATGAAATGGATGACATTGAACATCCTGAAGATGGTATCTATATTCGCCAAGTGACAGATGCAGAAACAAAACCTAAGTGAGTATGCATCGCTTGTGTGGGTGCCTTTCTGAGCGTTCATCCCAAGATTTTATTAATTTTCCTAAATTCATGAATAGCATTATTGATGCCAGTAGATAGTGCAGCTTGACAGTAGGGTTGGTTTTGATTTTATCTTGTTCACCCAAGCTTTCAATATCCGTAGGTTGATAGACGTCTGATGGATAAAATTGTGCCCAGTTGTTTAGCAGGAGAAGAATGTCAAACTCTTATCCTTTCTGAATAGGTGCTATTATATGAAGCTGTGGAGTTATTGCTAGCTCATTGCTTCAAGAATTAAGTGAGGAATTGAAGAATAATTCATTTGAGTAAATGTCACCGTGTTTGGATATTTAGAACTTGGAATTAATGAAATCTGTACACGCTCTGTGTGCACCCAGCTGGTACAGAAGGGAATGGGTGTGTAGAATCCAGGGCTGGCTTTCTCAGTTGCTGTGTGTCGGACTTTGCAGCCCTCTGATAACGTGCTTTTCTGTCATTGTTGCTGTCGAAGTGGGGCAAACTGATTTATGGGATGAAAGATTTCTGTTAAGCTTGTTTTGGTGTGAATGTTACATTAAAAAAAACTGCCACTGCGGTGCAGAATTGCACAGCTCTTCATTATGCCAACACAGGAGTAGTTGTTTTTATTTTCAAGTCCTTGTGGTTTGTCACTGTTTGTTTTTTTTTTTTCTTTTCTTACTCAAACTTTAACAGAGACGACCAGATATTTAGCATCATGGGGAGCTATGCGGATAAATAAGTGACCAAAATTCTTTATTTTTAAACCAATACCATTCTTTCCTTCCCTTAAGTGACTTGTGCATTGCTTGGCAGCTGCCATTTCCTCACAGTGGAGATGCGAGGTGGAAGTTACAAAGCAATAAATGCATCATCTCTTATTTGGAGATGATTGTTCTAAAACAATCTTCTTACTCATGGGAAAAGGAAGATTTCAGTATTTATTTCTGTGGCTTCCTCGTTTATAAAAGTCCAAAGCTGATTTTTTTTCAGTTATATTAAAAGTTAGGTTGTGCTTGTTACGTGTGTTTGGGAGGAATTAAAGGAAAAAAAAAAAGAGGTGGTGAAAGACTACTTGCTGCTGTTGGTTTTGTAATTGCAAGAGCTGCTTTCAGTTATTCTCGTTCCTTGCTAGTTATGATTGCTGATTCTGTAGATGCTTCGTTCTGCCGTATGAGGAGGTTAATCTACAATTAAACAATATTTCCTCTTGGCCCTCCATTATTTTCTGAAACAGATGGTTCATCATTTCCTGGGCTGTTAAACACAGCAAGGTTAAGGTTAGACTCTTGGGAATCAGCTAGTTTTGAATCTTATTAGGCTGTAGAAGGAAAACTAATAAGAATACTCCTTAATATCATTTTGTGACTGTAAACAATTATTTATTAGCAAACAATTGATCCCAGAAGGGCAAATTGTTTGAGTCAGTAATGAGCTGAGAAAAGACAGAACATATCTGTGTATTTGGAAAATAATTGTAACGTAATTGCAATGCATTTAGACAGGCATCTTTTTGGACCTGTTTCTATCTTTAAATGAATTTCTGAAAACATTAACAAGGTTTATATGCTTTCCTGACGTTTATAAGTTGCTTGTGCCAGCCTTAGTGCACTAAGAATGATGCATATATTTCAGTGTTGCAGTAGTGTGAGTCATCTCTGTAGTCTAAAAATAAATTGCTTGCTGCTAAAGCTGCTGGTCTTCTATGTTTTCGTAGTGATCTCTGTGCATTTCTGCATTGCTCATCTTTAAATGAAGCCGTGTGATATAAACTTAGCATCCGGTTTTGATTGCTGAGTTATGTATTGTATTGGTACAAGTGAATGTGGTTTGTCTACACGTTTCTGCCCTTTAAAATATTGAGTGTTTGACCTGTTTATGATTACTGTAAAAAAATGCTTGCTGAAATGCAGTTTATTTATTTCAGGTCTACTTAGAGAAGAGATATCAGTGGAGGTCTGCAAGAGTTGCCCACCTGTTCCTAGCAAGACTAAGATGAAGTAATAGAAATGGGAAGAACAGCCTGTGTTCAGACGTTGTTTTTACCCAAGAACTATTTCTTTGTATATTGTCCTGTGTCTTAATCCACTATTACTTTTCTGCTTATATATGTTACTATTGCTCAACCCCCCTGTAGGTAATTTTCTGTATATCTTTATAAACTTGCAACAATTTTGTAGTATTGTTCATTATGGAATGGTCTCATAAGTGTTCAATAAATATCTGTAGATTTTTGAAAATACTTTGTGTAACAGTCTTTTTTGAGGCATACGTGAAGACAGAAGCTTTAACCTACCTGAATTAATTCTTGAGTTCCAGTGGTTGGATTCATGCTGTATTTCCTGCTTCTGTTCTGAGATATCAATGCCTGTCCAGTCAGTGGGAGTGCTGTATTACCTCTAAGAAAACAAACTTGCCAACAACAGAAATGGTAACAAATCATTCCAGAGAAGGTGGAAGTGGAGAGGAAGCTGGACTCTGCGGGGAGCTAACAAACTTGAGCTGTTATCAGGTAGAGATGGTGGCTTTTGTTTTTTTGCTTTGAGGGTTAATGGCTACAGAATGTTGGGCAAAAGTTGATCTTCTGCTGTCAGTTTAGGAAGTGATAACACTTCCTTTTTGAAAAAGAACAATATTTTTATTGGCTTTTTGAGAGGAAGCGGATGATAGTTTGGGACTGGAGCCTAAATATGGGAACTGAAGGCTTCTGAGAGCAGAATACCTAGTCTGAGAGATGGCTGAATGTTGTGACAACAGACTTTGTTATTAGGTCTGCCCAAACTGTTAAGTGTTCCAGAGCACAATGTATATCTGTGTGCAAATATAAAAACATGCATCTTTGCAGAGCAAACGTAGGCAGTATCTCTTCTTCAATTTCTTCTCAACCAAGAGAGTAAGTGTTATGTTGCAAAATACAGGATTGAGCCCATAGATCTTTTTTTTTTTTTTTTTCCTTTTTTTGTTACAACACTGACATTGAGGAAAAGAGACCCAAAATGAGGATGGTGGAACAGGCTGAGAATAATGAAAAGGTAGGTTTTATGTGAAGAAAGAGATTTGTGAAATGAAGAGAGCGTAGAGTGGGAATGTACAGAGGTATAAGTGTTAAGTGTGGGAAGCTAAGGGAATTAACAGGTGGAGGAAGTAGGGGAGGACAGGAGAGGAATGAAGGGCATTGAAAATGGTTTGCCTAATACCACTGAGGTGTAACCTGTGCAGTTTTCCAATGGTAAATATGAAGAAAAAGCCAAAGTTTGAGTAGTGGTGGACTAAGATCTGCACGCTTACAAAGCGAACAAAGGTGGTCACAAAACGTAGGAGAGAGATTGGACTTAATTATATTTTGGGTTATAAATGGTTAAGAAATTTCTGTGGTGTGTTGGTATTTTATGTAGATGCAGCCTGTAGAAGGCAGCACAGCAACCTGGAGTAACGGCGGAGAGGAGAAATGTGGGTTGGTCAGTGACACAGCTGTTTCTGTTAGGTATAAATATATGGTTGTTTCTTGGTGTGCATGAGATGAATCTTCCTTTTAAGCTGCCTTCTAGAAACACAGGTCAAGGCAAAGGCTGACAATGCAGAGAAGTCCTGGCACAAACCTTTAGAGATCTACATGGCAAGCAGCTGAACAGAGAGGGTATGTGACTCTTAGAGGAGTTGAGATCTGGAAATGCTCCTGAAATCATTGCTTTTTGTAGGGCAGAGGACTGTGTAGAAAGACATGGAGTCATAGCTGTCATTCTAATAGAGCCATCAATCGTTGACTGCTTGCAGGAGAAAACATCATGGCTTGGCTTTCACAGGAGCCTCATAACACTGGGATTAGGAGCCAGGTGGCATCTGTGCCCTGAGTGTCACAGAGCTTTGCTGGTAAGCATACTTTATTGGCCACTACTTGAAGATAATCAGTGTATGGCTTACTTCATAGAGCTCTGTAGCTCTGCCACATCTCAGATGTGATGTGTTTTGCTGCTGCTGCTGCAATTATGTAATTAAAAAAAAAAAGTGTCCTTAAGACGTGCATTTTCCAAAGCAAAACCAGTGCCAGCACTGATCTTAAATATCTGAACACACAGATTTGAGTGGTGCCATTGAGAATGACCTTTGCAGATCAGTGTAGGCATTGCTAGCCCCATCCTGTGTGGCTGTCTCCCGCTTCTACGAGAAGCCAGCAGTTTTATTGCCTCGAGAAAACATCAGGTTTTCTTTAGTTGCAGTCCCTTGGTCACTCAGTTCAGCAGTAATTCAGTTGGTGCATCTGTTAAGATAGAAACAGCCCTTTTCGGGCCATCTACTGTTGGATGCTTTTGCAAATGTTGGCCTAAATGACACGTCCACCATCAGTGATTGGTATTAGCAGCCTGGAGCAGAAGCTGCTTCTTTTGACTAGCAGGCATCTGTTCTGGTGATTACACCATTAGCTGCTTTTATGTTGTTTAGTATAATCATAACCACGATGCTGGTCATTTTTTAGTCAATATGCAACTGATACGACTTCTTGTACTCCAGCAAGGTGGCATTGGTTCTGAACCACAATAAGGTTCTTTGAAACAGTGTTGAAGTGATGCTTTATAATACATTTAGCTATGCAGAATTTAGAAATGTAAAGTCAAGCAGAGGATTCGCCCAGTTACCCATAACTAAGATGCTAAAGACTCTTTCTGTGAAATCCCTTGTTCATTAAGGCTGGTGTGTGACACTTTTTGATTGTATTGTATATTTTCCTATAGATAAAAAAAAAATGTGAGTGTGCTAAGGCATGATAGCAACGCAGAGGATGTAATAGGTCTTCAGAGTCCTCCGTGATTACCTGCAAAGTGGAAGGGGATAAACGGTTCTCCCTGTCCACCGGAGCTGGGACAAGGCATAATGAGCTCAAATTGCAGCAGAGATTAGTCTAGACGTTAGGAAAAACTTGCTAAGTGTAAGGATGGTTAAGCCTGGGAGTAAATTGCAGGAGTAAGAGGTAGAATCTCCATCCGTGGAATGTTTCATGCCTCTGCCAGGGATGGTGGAGTGGTAACTGGTTCCATTTCGGGCCATGAGAGAGAAGTAAGTGCTGGCTGTTGTATTGCTGAATTTGTTTCCAATCATTCATCCTCCTGGCATTGGTCTTGCCCCCACAAACCAGCATTCTTTGTTCCCGTTCTTTTTAAACTTAAACTTCTTACCTATTAATTGGGCTTTTATTTTCCTCCATGACCCAAAATGCCATCAGTGACAAAACCCAGTGTCAGCCTTGCACTGCCTTGCTCAGCAGTGTCTGCCAGCTGGACTTGCTCAGCTGAGAAAGGCAATAGCACTCCTTAAGGTAAAAGAATATGTTTGTAAGCATTGCTGACTTCTTAACTGGGTTAATAAAGTTAATAAAACTGCTTTATTCTCACTGGCTGTACAAATACTTCATTTACAGAAAATCTGTGCCAATCTTGTGATAATCACAGCCTTAAAGTTATGGCTGGGGTCACCATCAGCTGTGCTGGAACAACCCCTGGATCAGCAGATGATGCAGCTCAGCAAGCAGCCTCTGTTACAGAAAATCACTATATTCTTTTCTGATAGAGTAAGGTAGCACCAGGTAAAGCTAAAGCTGTAACTTATTAGTTTATGCCAAAGTGTTCCTAATAATTAACTAAGCACGGGTTGATTTTTCCTTGCTTATATTGCTGCATAATGCTGCAGTTCTGCAGTGACAACAGTGCAGCACTCAGTGATTGCCTTGTTTTCAGAGCTGCATGGATGCATTGTAAGAAATGATCCTGGCTGGAGAATTTGCTTTCAGAATAGATAAGGCAGTCAAAGGTACAGAGAGAAGAAACGTTCTTGATATTCTCATTCCAGAGATGTCCACAGAGACAAAGAATAAGGAAGTGAATTTCCACGTTGCAGGGTAAAGGCAGGACTCGAGCAGAGATTTCTTGAATCCTAGCTCATGTAATTGGTTTCATTTTTTTTTCTTGGTGCTGTAGACTTACTGCAGGGAGTTATTTTAGCTAATCTTTTTATTTCTGTGATGTAATTCTTTGGTCAATTGAACAAATGTTGCTTCCCTTGTGTTGGTTAATGAGGCCGAATTGTTAAAGGAGGCTTAAGATCCCCAGAGGAATCTTCTTAAATGCATTTTTTTTTCTTATGCAGAAATACATTAATACCAATGTGTTGATATATAATAATGCAAAGTGACGTAGAAAGAGGCCAATGGAATGCAGAGATTTGCCTTGCTTGTTACTTGAGTGGAGGACAGTTGCAACAGATTGGAGGCAGGTAGGAGATGTAAGCATCCTCTGCGTTGTCGACTGATAGCATAGACTGTGAGATGGTACAACTGTGACATTTTTTGACGACGTAACTTTGGCTTTATCTCTTCCATCCGTATGTTTTGCATTAAGATGGCTTTGTTTTTCATGCCAAGACTTTCTTTACGTCATGGCCTACAGCGACGCAGGGCTGAGAGGGGGGTAAGTGCCCTGCTTCTGCCAGAGGTCGTTAATTTCTGCTAATGAGAGTTTGAAGGAAATGTGGTGAGAAGTAGGTAAACCTCTCAACAGGAAGATCTGGCCTTCTGTGCACACGGTCGGATTCCACAGATCAAATGATGGGGACATATCTGGGGAGACGCATCTGCCCATTCCTGTTCAAAATATTTGTTTTCAAGATCACGGTGCTCGGTTTGAAACAAAAGCATGGCTTGAAGTCCTTGAATTGTTCCCTTGGTTATAATGGAGCTGCTGCTCTTTCTCTGTCATCTGCAATCCTCAAATGCTTTTAATCAAATCCTGAGTATTTAAATTATTAAACATCTTTTTGGGATTACATTTTTTATTCCTAATTATACGCAAAAGATATATATCATGAAATATGTAGCATGTAATTGTGATTAAAGCGTACAGCCTCCCAAAAGATGGGTCTAACAGTTTTATGCATTCAGAATTTAATTAGGCAGATAATGGGGTTACGATGGAGATTTTTAAGGATGGGGTAGAGAAGGAAGTTTTTGGAATTGAACTTTTTGATGGAGATGCAAATCAATATGAGGCTACAAATGCAGATATAAATTGTAGTTTTTTTTTCCTGATCTCCATTTCTTCTCTTCCTCCTTTACATCTTGTAGTGCTGCCAAGATTGTCCGTACTTACAATTTGTCTGAAAGGTGAAGAATTAAGTTAGTGTTATGTAGTTGGATTTTGCAGTTATTTGTACGATCATAAAATCACAGAATGGGTTGGAAAGGTTCTTAAAGCTCCTCCAGTTCCCACCCCATGCCATGGGCAGGGACACCTCCCAGCAGACCAGGTTGCCTAAAGCCATGGACACCTGAAAAATGGAATTTAGATTGAAGTTCTCCACAAACAGGAGGGAGATTTTTTCCAGTTCGATTCCTTGGACCTTCCATAGGGGAAACAAAAGGAAACCTGCCTGCTCTCGTGAGACTCAGGAATCTGATATCTTTGAGACAGTGTTCCTGCAGCCAACCTGGATGTAATTGGTCAATCAGTCCCGAAGTTATTAGAGGGACGAGAGGAGAAGGGGACGGCTGGGCAGATGCAGGCAGTTTCATTGCATGAATCTCATTTCCTTAGGAAACCAGAATAAAAAAATCAATTAAGGTTAAGACCTTCCAGTTCCCTTCTTCAATTACTTTGCAAGGACAATGCCTTTTGCTGAAGTACCCATTATATAAAAAATCTGGATCAATACAGCACTGGGAGAAACCCATTTTGGCAGATATTTGCAAGTGATACAGTGTAGAAATCTGGCTTTTTGGCAAACAGAAGGTGCACAGCTTCTGATGGAATCAAGGCCTCGTCAGCTGCTTTGATATGGGACCAAACTGCCAGTACTCAACCTCCTTATCCCAGGAGCTCCAGAGTACCGATGCCCAACAAGTGCCTAGGACCACATTCCCCATTGCTCTGGTCTGCATGATGTTTAAATAGTGATGATATTGCAGGTGATTTAGGGATGCAGCTTAAGAGTCTCCATTGGCCCTTCCATGCCAAACCTCCCATTTCAGGATCTGATATGGTAGCCCTGCCTCAGTGCTGGCATGGTGCTGGGCTCTGTGGGCCTTCTGCTGCTCTTCTCAACCAGCTCCTTCCCTTCTGCCATCAGCAATGAGCTAGCTTACCCAATGGAGGTGCCAAGATTCAGCACTTCTAGGATTCTGATTACTTTTCCTTCCCCTTATTCCAGTTTGTGGTCTGTTAGCACTTTGGGCTGCTGTGGGTTGGTTTACAGGAAAGAAACAGCCATCCTTCTTTGCCTAGAATCTCTACTGTGAGGTTTTTACGGAGAGAAGGAAACAAAGGATGGGAACAGACAGAGGAGGTGTACGTGATGCAGATGGTGAATTATTTGTACCCCCTTGGTTCTTGTTTCACTCCCATGCATCTTCCATTTTTCTGTTCTATGGAATAATAGAGGTGGCTTTTCCTCTGTCTCATCTTGAAGAGATTTCGGTGTGGTGTATGACCTCAAGACAGTCCCTCTGACTAAAACCAGTGAGGAGAACCTTGTTTTTTCTGGCACCGGGTCAACATGGCAGCAAATAATACTTTCTAGGTTTTATTTTCTTCCTGAAGGCATCAGAATCGCCTGTACAGGCAGAGATGATACATCTAGAACAGAAATGATGTTTTATGCAGTTTGTGTGTACTGCATTGGCGTGGCTGTTATTAATCCCCCCAAAACTCTTTGCTATTAGAAAAAAATTGCATTGCAGGACAGCAAGCATCGATAGGCAGGAGTGCATCTTTTCTTTTTTTAACTGGCTCTAATGTGGCAGCCTTTCATCCCTCTGTATGAGATTTACCTTTAACCTAGAATCTTTCACCCGTTATCTATAATGTATAATTATAAATACATTGTAGTCTTGAGTAAGTACAATTAAAAAGGGTAATTCGTTTCCCTCCCTCTCTCCCATCCTCCCACCCAAGTCCTTAGGTTTAATTTTCATGATTATGTTAGATTATGAGTCATTTTAAATCATGGTATCCAGTAGAGACTACTCCTACTCTGCAGCTTTTTTCAACAGTTGTTTATGGTAGTTTCAGCCTCTTTCTGCCTCTCTGAGGCTCTTTATTTTTAAAGCAAGGCAGACAAGGCCTAAAATTATTCCATTAAAGAGGTGCAATTTTTGTAATGGGACTTAGAGTGCTCTGCAGAAGTGCAGGCAAGTTTCTTCAATATCCTGAGCATTATTCGCTCATTTAGTTAAATGATGTTTCTAATTCCCTGGTAATTACATGTAATGAGGCACTCTTTCTCTTCTTGATGAGACTTTAGCTTAATATGAGATGTCGTATTTTTTTCTTTTTTTTCTTTTTCTTTTTCTTTTTTTTTTTTTTTTTAGGGATAATTACCCTTCCCAGGAAAAGCAGGGGGTTTGTTGTGCAGAATATATAGCAAATTATTTTATTTCCTGCCATCTTGACTGCCAGTAAATTATAAAATTAAGTTTCAGTGGAGCATTAGCACCATTTTGGAAAGGCTTGAGATTTTTTTTCCCTTATTCATGTATTGATGTCCTTTGGGACTGTTGAGCTATTATTCATAGAATAGATGTTTTTCTGCCAATTCCTAGCATTAGACAGTATTGAAGCAGCAACATAGGTTTATTTATTTATTTTTCCTGGATAATATCCAGCACAGAATGGTCTTGTTAGTTGCTTTTTGTATCAAGTGATTATCTTTATAAAGTTTTATTAATGCTCCACCATTGGTGACTAATTGCATTTCTTTTTATGCGTGTCATAACAGTATGAAATGCCGTGGGGGGTTTTGTTTTCTGTTCTGGAGGGCTGTTCTTAAGTTTCTCATATTGGGATAGCATTTAGGCTGCTGGAATGAATGGAAAGATGTAGGATGCATAAAATAAGCAGTAACACAAATTTTAATAAAAAAAAAAAAAAAATCAATGGTAATTTTGATTACTCTGTACTTCCTATTTTTTTTTCAGTCATTTTCTTCCTGTTCCTCATAAGGTGATTCCTGTCTGCTTTTTTTTTTTTTTTTTTTTAATTGGAAATGCTGTAAAATTAGGAATGGAATAGCATCTGGGGATAGCAGTGTCATAGGGACAAGCTCAGGTTTAGGAGTGGAGCGGTCATTAAAAAAAAACAAGCAGCATTTAGTTGTTAAATTCCAGTGGAAAATCCATGGCTGGATTTATCTCACTTGCCTCTGGCTATCTAAAAGTGAGGTTTTTAGCCTAAATTTGGAAGCTGCCGAGGATCCCCTACTTCCAGTTCAGTGAAGTTGGCTGTGAAGACTTGTCCTGCTCATCTTGCAGCACACTCGTAAGAGAAAACCATGTGGGAACCTTCATCTGTAGGATGAGGGATGTTCCTACATGTAAGCATATTGTGTGTATGCTCTGAAGTCACAGAATCACAGAATGGCCTGGGTTGGAAGGAACCTCAACGATGGTGAATCTCCAACCCCCCTGCCGCATGCAGGGCCACCAATCTCCCCATTTAATACCAGACCAGGCTGCCCAGGGCCCCATCCAACCTGGCCCCTCCAGAGATGGGGCATCCACAGCCTCTCTGGGTAATGAGAAAGTCTCATTAGACTCAAGTCAATGAATCTAATTACACACTTGAAAATATATTCATTGAAGGGTTTTTTTATGGTCAGCATCAGAATCCATAGTGACTGAAGGATTAAGTCTTGAAAATGGTGGGTGGTATCCAAAAGTGTGCCTTTTGAGAAGCCACGATGCAGCGAAATTCTAAATATAAAGGCCCATCTTTTTGATAAAACCAAGATTTTGAGAGGCTAAAGTGCAATCAGCGGTAGAAAATAAATGTCATAAATAACTTTCTGATCCCAAATACTGTGACCCCAATTCTATAGAAAGGAGCTGGAAAAAATGTGACTGCATCTCACTCTTTATTTCATCTTAAGCAATTTGACATCAATCAAATGACTATAGAGGCAAAGGCATGAACGTTTATTTCCCAGCCCACAGGATTGCTGTCAAATTGCAATTTTCAAAATTGAAAGAGTTGTTAAGCTAGATTTTCTCCATTTTCTTCCTACTTCTTTCCCTCAAACTTTCAAAAAATGTGCCTCTCAATTTTGCAGTGTTCTGTTCTACGATGTGTGGAGAAATTAAAGAAGCTCCTGAAAAGATCCTTTACAAAGCCATGGTAAAATCTCCTTTTCTTTTTAATGCTGTTTGCAACTCAGCCTATGATCAGCAGAATGAGTGCACCGGTGAATAATGAACAAATAAAATAAATGAGAATGTTAAGATACCACCCTAATGAAGTTGATAAAAGCAACAAGCCTGTCGCATCCATGCTATCAAAGAATCCTAGAATGGCTTGGTTTGGAAGGGACATCAAAGATCAGCCTGTTCCAGCTGGGGTGCCAATCATTACATCAGGAACCAGCTCAGGGTGCCCAGGGTGCCATACAACCTGGATGTGAGCAGCTCCAGGAATGGGGCACCCATGACTTCTTCATGAGATGTATGGCTGGCTGGCTGTGACTGGGTACATCTATGCTGCCAGAGCTCAAAGCAGGTCCTCATCCCTGCTAAGCAGAACACATGCTGCCCGCTGGTTGTATTTTATGGATGTTACACGGTGAGTAAAAACTCCACAGCTTTATTGGGGAATCAGAGAATGTATTCATTAAGGGTCTATTGCACTTCAACAATGGGGAAACCACAACCTTAAATACAGAGCTTCCATGAGAAATGTTTCAATGTACAAAATGAGATTTCACAGACTCTGTTTACTGTTGCTTGTGAGGACAGAGTTTGGGATGCCCAGGTGGAGACGTGCTCTTGTGGCAGGGATTGCTCTTTCTGTTCTGCCTCAGAAGCAGTGCTCTGAGAAACTGCGCACCACCTTTTTGCCTAAGGTGCTTAACTGTGAGCACTATTTCTGAAGAATGCAACCTATTTCTCAAGTCCTGACTATGTTATAGGGTACCTATGTTCAGCGAGTGCTTTGCTTTCCTTCATCTCCCAAAACTAGGCAGTTTTCTTCTACAACAATAGAAAGTGTGTCTAGCCGAGAGAATGGAGACTCCTGAGAAGTGCAGGACTCCATGGGACAGCTGTCATTGCAGGCATCCTTGAGGGAGTTCATAAGTGCCTGATGGCCAATCCAGAGAATTTGGACATTCTGAGGTCGTCTTTGCAGCTTTCTCTGCTTAGCATTCCCGATCACAGGAATTCTCAAGGATTACAACATGGACGTTGCCAGAGCTGTTGTTTAGTTGACAGATGAGAGCATAAATCCCAGCAACCACATGATGGTTGTGCATGTAGGCACTCTGTGATGTAGCAGGGCAGAGGAAAAGGAGTAAAAGTGAGTTAGCCTGGGTTGGGGTTGATAAAGAACCTGATTTGCTGTTTTTCAAACACCAGTTTTCCTGAATTTTAGTGCTTAGGAATTCCATTTTTATCTGCATCTCAGTAACCTCTTATTTTCTCCAGGAATTTCTGTCTCTAATGAAGGGACAGAAGAAAAAGGCGTAGTGAATGGAAACCCTAGATGACATCAATCGAGTATATATGCTCACATCGTTTCAGATGGTAACTTGTTGGGAAGCTTCAGTTTAAAAGACAGAAAAATCTCGGTAGTTTGTGGTTTGTGCTGACAGGCGTCACCAAGGTAAGCTTGCTGTGCTTGTCAGCATTTAGGTATTCAGATATGTAAGAACAGCAGTTCAGAACAGTACAGTGCTGGAGAATTGTTTGCTGTTCTTGTGAGGAAATGGTGAGCAGACAGCCAGAGTGATTGCTCCTCGTTCCTGCCAGATGTGATGCGAGGAGCAGCTGCCTGCAGCAGGGTCCACCCTTTGGGGTGGCGTGAGCAAACAGCAGCACTGCTCCAGGGTGAGCCGTGCAGCCTCAGCCTCATGCTAGGACTGTTATGAATACTGGAACAAGAGCTGACTGCAGCCACTGAGCGGGCACACACCCAAGCCATCTAGTTGGGTGTAACCCTTACGAAGGATTGACTTGGGTCATGGTGCAATACAAGTAGAAAATAATTCCTTACTCTTCTTGAGAACTTTATAGATTGCAGTGGATTTCAGAATGCATTCTGTGAATTGGATTTTATACTTATAGCATGCCCATAATGTAACTCTGGGAAACCAGCAGGTTGCATGCAGGTGGGCGAAAGTCTTGGAGTTATCTGGAAGGCAGGAGCAAGGCAGATCTTGCTGGATTTTGTCTTGCTGCAGTGCGTGGTCCAACAGCTTCGGAGTCTGTCTGAAGAGAGGATGGCACCCATAGTGGCACTGGGCACTGCAAAGACACCTGTGGCTCTGGGCAGCCTGGTCTGATGGTTGGCGACCCTGCACATAGCAGGGAGGTTGAAACTAGATGATCATAATGTTCCTTTTCAACCCGGGCCATTCTATGATTCTATGACTGTCTCCTGAAACTGGACTAACTCCAACACCCCTTTCACGGGGCTAATTAGGAGCCATCAGATTAAACTCATTGCTCCTCATTAACTTGACATTACTCTAAGCCAATGGCCAGTAGGCAGGAACCTGTTAGTAAATCGGGGAAGTAACCATTTGTTGACATTTCTGTCTATGTAGCCCCAGACGTCCGCCTTTATCCTGATGGCAGTGTGGCTCTTTGTCATATGCACTTACACCAGTGCAGATTAGGATATTCAGTTCGGATTGTTACAAATGCCTTTATCCATTCCCATTGACATTTTAAACAAACGGTGATATATTTAGTGCAATAATTACAGTTATTTGATTACCTTTCTTTTAGCCTGAAGTAGAAGGCGACTGACAGATGTGAATACCTCTGAGACCAATACTCCGTAATAAACTAACATTATTTATTACAAGATGCATTTTATTAATAGGAATTGGCAGTAATTAATTCGCTAAAGTTGATGTTACTAATAATTACACGTAATTCATGAAATATTTATGAAAGAAAACTGTGTATAAAAATGATGCAAAGGTCATTTAGCTGATCAGTTAATAAATATCGCCAGCATTTCTAGGGAATCTCTTTAATTCTGAATAGTTTCAGAGTTTCCTTAGTAAAATAATTTTCGAAGCATTTTTCTCTTCATACATGGCATCTGACGTGGAAGCTAACATTTCTGGTTATTGTTTTGAGCCAACGTATGTACTGTTTCCTTTGCTAATTCACTTTGTTCCCTTTCCTTGTTCATAGTGGAAGATCCTAATTAGAGATAGCTCTATCTCAATCTAATTTAGGTTATCAGGGAGTTGCGGTGTCTCCCAGCTTGAGAATATATGAATATATCTTTGTCTTTTTAACTTGACTCCACTGGCTTTTCTTGGAATCAAATAACCATCACCCAAATTAATAGCTGACATCTGAACTGAAAAAAATCTTAGTGTCGTTTCTGCTCACGTTGAATTCGGTGGCAGAAGCTTCCATTGACCTGATGAAGTGCAGGATCAGACCCGAGACCCACTGCTGTGTTTTGAGCAGTGACACTGCAGTGGCTCATGGTAGACTTTGTTGTAGGACATGCTGGTGGTATCTGTGGAGTAAGGTGCAGAATGAGGTCATCTTGGTGAGGCCATCCTCGTAGCGTACAGAACTACGCAGAACTTTGCGCCGTGGGGTTTTGAATTGAGCCAAATGATTTATGTTTGGTTAGTGCCAGTCTTTCAGAGGCATTCAGATGTGGTTTGGAATGCCAAGAGCTGGGCATCCTTTCTTCAGGTGCCCCAGCATCTAACCATGCTCACCTTCCAAGCGTGGATGCATCTGATCACAGATTCCTGCAGCAGGCCTTTCTGAAACACAAATTATTAGCCTCGACAAAGAGTTTGCTGTACACAATTCCATGTTGTCTTCTAAAATAGGGCAGACCTAGTGATCTAATATTGCACTTTTCCATAAGCCTGTGAGCATCACCTTTGCACTTTCCTCATTCTGGCATTGCTTTGTGCTCAATCACAAAGCAGAATTCAACACTCAGCCTTTTGGCAGAGATGGGAATTGCTCAGGGACTTCGGGGATGGGAGAGATGAGGAGGAGGAAGAGAGTGCGTCATGCTCACCGTGTTCAGCTTGGAGTGGTGACTGGGGGTGATGTCACTTCTGCTCACTGTGTTGCTGGGGGAGAATGTCCCCAGTGTGGCTCCAAGCCACAGGGCTGTCCTAAATCAGAACAGGGCTGGCCCCTGTTCCAAAGTCTTGAATAGGTTTTCTCTGGCTCAGTGCTGCTTTAGACATCGTTTTAGCGTTGGCTGTTAAAGGCAAACCTGTTTCTTTTGTGAGTCATTCACAGCAGCACCATTTACCTAGGATTTTCCCTTTATTAAGAATTTGTCTTCAAGGGCCATTGTGTACGATGATGTCTTTTGAGGTCGCCTACATGCTGATAACCCAACCATACATAGATCAACGTCTATGATCAACTCGTAAACTGAATTACAGATCTGCAACCGGTCTGGATCTGAATGTTCTATCCAATGTCTTATGTCTTAGTCAGTTTTTGTGGACTAACTTTATAAAATAAATCTTCTCTGAAGAACAATTTTATTTTGTAGTAACATCGAATATAGACAATTTTATTACATTACACAATAAAGTAAATCTGGGTAAGCCATACAGTCCTGAATGGCTAATGAGCATTGAATCAGAAATGATTCTGGCCGCTATTTGTTTTGAGCACAAATCATGCCCAATAGAAGTTGAAAAAGTTCAGCTCCACAGGACAGGACAGAGCTTTGCATTTTCTGCCAGTGGGGGCTAGAACACATGGTGTGCTCTGCAGAGGTCATTTGTTTATATGCAAATGTGTTTCTGTGCTACTTTTCATAAGGCAGCAGAGATGGTGCTGTGCCCTCTGCTCTGTGTGCTTGCAGGTGAAATTGTCTTGCAATGCTTTTTCTTCAGATGGTTATCTTAGGGAATTTTTTCTGGAGAAAGAGCTGGTGCATAAGAACATTTTTGCATCTTTCTACGAGTCGGCGTGAGCAGCAATGCAGTGATGTGTTGGCAGGGTCCAGCCCCATTCCCAACTTCTGCTTTCACCCAGATATAATATAGAAATCTATTACATAAATACTTAGTTTGGCAGGTTCCTGATGGAGCTGATGCTCTACAGGGCTCTGCTGGCCGGTGCTCACATCTCCAGCTATTGGCAGAAGGGAGTTAGAGACCTTGGCTGGTCAGACTCAGAACCTTCCAATTTCCTTGCTTATCTGATACCCCTGTATCAGCACATAATATAGAGTATGCCAATAGAATACACTGATTATCTCAGGTCTACTGAGACAGCCGTATCTGTCTCTTGTTCCCCCCCCAGTAAATCCTGCTTGGCTCATCTGTGAATGGCAAGGTTTGGTCTCGCATTATTACATAGCCTAATTGAATAGGAAAATAATTTTCTGAGATGATTTGAATTGCTTCCTTGGAAAACAAAAATGAAAGAGCTCTTGTTATTTTCAACTAATAAACAGACTCTCAGGAAGAAAAAGCTTCAGCTGTAGCCAGAAGACACACAGCAAAACAAAATAAGGGAAATATGCACAGAAGGGTCTGCTGCACAGAATATGTACAAATCCAGAGTGCCTCTTCCTGCCATGTAAACCATTTTAGCCTTTACTTCAGTTACAAACAGTCTTCCTGATGGGCAATCGCCTTGTAAAAAACGGAGCAATTTTGAATTGCCTCGAATAAGCTTCCTAACAGGCAACTGGTTCTGATGGAACAATTTTAAACTCTCTGTCTCCTTATCTTCTGTCGACATCATTTTTCAGAAGGGGCAACAGGACCAAATTAAATCGCTTTGCTGCAGACAGTCTGTCTGTCTGATTGCACTGTGGCTGTGGCCCATTTTGAAGATTTTCTCTAGCAGTTTAAAACTGAGAAGAGAGGAAAGTTCATGTGCACTCAGGCTCAGATGCACACAAACCTGGGCTTCCCTTTACCTGCTCCTAGACAATTATGGGGGATGTTTAACACAGAAGAAATTCGGAGTCCAGCTATTATACTCCTTGGCCAGTTCCATTTAATTGAACGTGCCTTGAAACTCTTCTACATATATATACATATATTTAAAAGCCAGACAAAGGTCTTCAAAGAAAGAAATTAATGATAAGGTGTACCTGAGTTAGTCTGATCCAACTATTACTTGTGGAAAGAAGTGCACGGAAGCATTGCACACCATGTTCTTGTCTCATTGTCATGTTCACGCTAAGTCAGGAGTAAGAGGCCTGACCCTCTTTTGTCTTTGGCATTCCCTACAGTTTATGCTCCTCTCTGAAGCCTCTCTCGTCAGAAGGAAGTTTGATTTTTGACCGAGATGCAGCTGTTAGGATTGAATAGGAAGAGAAAGAAGCTGGGAAATGAGATGCGCTGCAGTCAGCAAATGGATTTGGAGAACCTGATTGCTGTATAACAAAAGAAGCCTTGGGATATATTTTACTTTCTGGTGAAAAGGAGAGAACTGTGGTCTTGGGACATGTTTCTAAGGCCAGCAATGCACAATCATCGCCTTTGGATTGTGTCCAAGTGCTGCTCAGAATCCTGATGGCTCTTGAGCGGCATTAAATCAAGATGGATGTCACTTTACATCTCATTGTGAATGCACTACCTGCAGCATGGGCTTGCATATAACATTCCTTTCCAAGCAGAGACTTCTGCCTTGAGGGAGATTTGATCTAGCTGGGAAGAAAGGAAGAAAAGCTTCTCTCATGTCCCAGTCTGCTAGTCAGTCTGTGCATGACCACGATTCACCAAAGCCTCCTCCTGGAGAGCTTCACATTATGGATAGGGATCTAAGTCAACTCCCAGCATGCCTCTACACTGAAGACATATGGCAAGAAAATGAGCTGTGTCTCCAGGCTGGATCGACTCCTCATTGTTGTAGCAGCTTCAATATGCTCTTACTGCACGTTGGCTCCTATTTCAGTTCACTAGTTCATGTAATTGCTCCATCTCCCCTGACGACACAGTGATGCTGTGGGTGCGTTCATGCTAAAGACTTGCTCCTTTGTTTCTTAATGTCTTAGGAAGTCACTAACTACAGAGTAAAATCCTTCCAGCTAACGTTATAGGGACGATAAAATATGTCAGGAGAGAATATTTTGTAATTCCTATGTTGGGAGCTAATGTTATAGTTGACCTGGTAGTGGCTGGAGATGCTCAGAGCTGTTCAGGCCTGTGGCAGTGGGGTGGGCTGCAGTTGAGTTTGGTGATCTTAGGGTTCTTTTCCAATCTTAAAAAAATCAATTTAAAGGCTTATGACAGGAAAGATGCATTATTAAGTGAGGGTCTTCCCTGCATATTCCCCTGTGCAGAGAGACAGCTTAACCCCAGCCAAGACAGCTTTAAACAGCAGTGTGAAGCCTGACTTTATCTACTCTGTCATACATTTGTGGCACCTGGAAATGCTGCCTTGCTTGATCTCAGCAGCTATCAGCAGGATGAAGGGGTTTGGTGTTGGATTAGTGGATGCTGGTACACAGAGTGGGTGTATGGGCAGTGCAGGTGCTATGCTGATGAACCAAACCAGGAGATCTGCAGCAGGAGGAGCACAGCTTTGCTCTCTGTGCAGACCTGGTCTGCTGTTTCTCTGGCTGTGCTTTGCTTTCTTGGCTATCAACTTAGCTGTGCTCATCCACTCTGAGCATTCACAAGCCAAGAAGACACAGGATGAAATTAAAAAGAGACCATTAATGGAGCAGATAGTGAAAGCATCAGGAAAACAAACCCACGCTTCTTTCTAGGAACACTTGGTAGAAATCCTAGGAGGTGTTAAATTGATTTAATCCTTGCCTTGTTTTATTTGGCCACCACTCCCAAAATGCTGTTGATTTTGGCATAAGAAATGAATCATACTGTTTTGGACAGTGCTTCTGAACACTGGTCCTGAACAGGGGAGATGCTTACAATAAAAAGCTGCTTTAAAAAGACAAAAGCTCTCACATTGGGTAGAATGGAGGCTTTCCTGAAGCCCTTTCCCCTCTTCTTCTAGAAAACACATTTGTAACCATTAGGCTGGTGTCATGTTGCACAATGGGGTATTTTCACCCTTCACATCAGTTGCTGCAGCCCCTCACTGCCCACGTCCCTCAGTGCCACATCTCCGCTGCTCTGGAGCACCTCCAGGGACGGTGACCCCAACACTCCCTGGGCAGCTGTGCCACTGCCTCACCACTCTGTCAGGGGCCAAATTTTTCCTAATATCCAGCCTGAATAAAGCCAGAGAGTGGTGACACCTATGTATTAGACGTTCTTTTTGTTGCTCTTTTACATCCGGAATGTTTGAAGTATCAATAAGATTGCCTACAAAGCTACTGTTGGCTATACAGAGGTGGTATTTGGTACATTTCCAGAGCACTGGGATTCCATCTGCTTCTAACTGGTAAGGTAAATGTTTATATTTTCTTTGTTTACTTATTTAGTTACCACTTGTATCCTTGGAAGCTACAAAATGCTAAATATAAGTTCTGTTTAAGGAAAGCTCTCTTTTAGATGTTTAGGATGCCAATACTGAAGTATTTGATGTTAAGTAGTTTTTCTTGATTACTGAGTAAAACATATCCTTCATTTTGAGCAGCTGGCATAGACACTTACTGCACTATTTCTGCATACCCACAAATTTGCATCCTCCATTTTATAATGGCCATTGCTTGCACACACCAATAATCAATTCCATGGTCACATTAAGAACAAATTATGCATTCTCTGTTTTTTTTTTCCTTCATAGGCCAACAGCAAGGAAAAACTGCACACCCAATAGTGACCTTTTGATGACTACAAAATAAATACGTGTTATTTCTCAGTCCCAGCAGACATAAGGATCAACACTGAGCCAGTAGGCTTAAGGTTAGTAACTTCTGAAGCACATTTTGGTGCGTTGAGTATCTGCTAAATCTACATTGAGACCCAGAGATTAGGAACCTATGGAGTGTTACAAACATTGACATTACATTGGTTTGTTCGATGTCTGTTTCCTGCACAGCCTTTCTCTAGCATACTGCTACCAGGCCAGCCAGCAATTTGCAAATGCAAAGCTGAAATTCCACTGAACAGAGTAGAGATTTTCTATACAATCGTTTTTTTAGCACCACTCCTGGTTGTATGTTCCCTGGATTGATTGATTTATTTTTGTAACACAGGTCATTCAGTGTAAGGTATACAGCAATTACAGAGAATTCTATGTATGAGTTCCAGTAGTTCTGCCTCTGCCTGCCATTCGTCAACACTGCTGTCACTGTGGCCATGCAGCCTATTCATCTGCTTTCTGGGTTCCTCTGGTGTTTTTCTGAGCTTGGTCTGTGCAGATTACATTCTAATCGAAGGTAAAGTTTTGTTTCTCAGCTCACATACGAGCCTCTTCTGAGAGGGTGTATAAAAGTTTGTCAAAAGCCTTAAGTTAAAGCTTCCTTCGGGAAATGCCTGCATAAAGAAACCTCGCTTTTATTCAGAATAATCTGTGTGAATTTCTGGGAGGAGGAGGAGAAAGGACCTAATAGGGCTTGTAATGAAACCCAACTTCAGAGCTCCTCACAGTATAGATTTTTAGGTAATTGCCGTGGCTCTTTGTGTGGCTTATGGCTTCCATGTTGTTTGACTTGTTTTCACTTGACATCAGATTAGCCAACAGGTTAAATATTGTGGTTTCAAAGTGTTAATTTAGCACATTTGCAAATTAGAATTTTAACATATTTGGAATTTTGATGAGACTAAAAGCCAAATTGTAACGTTCGAGGCAGCTGATTTTAGGTGCAGTTCAGCAATTAAGCTAATTTCCAGCTTTCTGATGCTGAGAAGGACACTCGGTGATATAATAGGTTATTTTCTCGGGTGCAGAGTGGGAGCTGACTACAAACTTCCCAAACGAGCATGTGTGCTCGATTTGTCCATTTGTATTCAAGTTTACCTTTTTTGGCTGTCAGTAACACTACCCCACCTGCCCTATACAGCTTGTAGTGCTCAAACCTATTTGGAAAATCGAGTGAATAGGGATTTGCATCATTACAATTTCCTTTCCATTTAGGAAGCATCTGCTATATCTTTAAAGTAACAGGTTTGAAGAGGCCACAGGCTGTGAAACAGACTAAACCATTATTAAAATGAAACAAAAACTTTAAAAAAAAAAAAAAAAAAAAAAGCTGGTTGGACCTAACTCAACAGCAGATTCAGCATTTTTGTTTTCTTTTTACCTCGGAAAGGTTAAAAGCATTTGGGTCCTTGTGGAAAATGTAATTGCGTTTCAGCCTTGTTTATGTGAGAATCTAAAGAATAATGATAATCTGCCATGTGAAAAAGTTCTGTTCTTCTGCTAACAGGCAATCCTTCTTGTTCTTAACAGGTCTTTCTATTAAGTAAACGGTTGAGGCCTAATTGGAGCTTTTATCTGCACTGTGTCACACTAACTGATCAACCATTGCTAGCAGTCGTATAAATGTCATTTTAAGTACCTCTGTTGTACAGATCCAAGTACTACAAGGACAGAGGAAAAACCTCAGCTGCAATTTCTCTTAATAACAAATAAAAAGCAAAGTTCTACAAGGCTGTTTGGGCAGATTAAACTAATAGTATTATCCCCCCTATCCTCCTTGCATATGATTTCCATGGGCAGCTGTATGTTTCGTTAGGGGAATCAACCCATCCTCGGCCATATTGTTCTCTAATTGGGTTTCCCATTCTTTTGAACTGGTCTCTGGTTTGCTCTTGCTTTTGGCAGGCTTAGTTGGAGCAGAGGGAATCTGCCCGCTCTACGGTAGAAAGCAAGGTCCAGAGAACACGTGTTGCTTTAAGAAGAAATGCAGACTGACCATGTAGGCATAGCTCCTCCAGTTATTTTAACTTCTCTGTATTCATCTCCTGACCTGGAAATGGAGCCTTCCTTTTTTTTTCCTTATAGCAATGCAGCTCTGCATTGGTTGATAGGCATCACAGAACTGATATCAACAAGATTATTACTAAACATATTAGAAAGCTGCAGAAGTGTTTCACATGTTCCAAAAGTGATTTTGTATTTTTAGTTTCTCATGCTGGACCTGAGAGAAGATTCTGACTTTGAAACAGTGATAACAACTCTCTCTTTGAACATCAAGCCTTTTAAAACTGTCTTCCATCTGGCACTTTCAAATTAATGGAGCTATAGAAAATAGCTCATTGAGCTCATTCCCCATCTCAAGGCAGAGCTGAATGTATCTGAGTCATTTGTAAGAAAGAAAGATGAATGCTGCCTGCCTCCCGTCCACGTATCCCTCATCCTCATCTACTTCAGCAGCTCCAGTGAGCAGTAGATGCTTGGAGAAGGACACAGCAGTGCACCTGAGCTGCTCCTCTGTCCCCTCATGAAGAGAGATTCCAAAATGTTATGATGTGGAGGCAGAACAATAGTTTGAAAGTTGATTCATCTCCCTCCCCTCACCCAAACCCCAGACTCTGGGCTGCCCGTATTGTCACGGGGAATGGATTTTACATCTGTCCTGTGCTGCCTGCATGAAGCATGTGAAGCTCTTGAAGAGTGGGAAAGATTTGCTATGGTGACATCTATTGACTTCCAGGTGTGTGATGCAGCTGCCAAACAGATCATCTGGCAAGTTGAAAGGGAGAGTGTTTGCACTTGGATTTACCAAGCAGGGAACATCAATTTCCGCCCTTGGCACAGAAAACCTATAAAAAGAAAAAAAGCACCTGTGGAGCAGGTTTCCAAACAAGGAGGGTTTCACGTGCCACTGAGGGAACAACACGGACCAAATTGCACCAGGGGCAGTTCAAATTGGATATTGGAAAAAAAATATTGTTCTCTGAAAGAATGATGATGCGGGCACAGCTGCCCAGAAAGTGATGGGGTCACCTCCATGGAGGTGTTCCAGAGCAGCGGAGAGATGTGGCACTGAGGGATGTGGGCAGTAAGGGTGGATTGGAGTTGGGCTTTTGTGATCAATTCCAACCTTAACGATTCTGTGATTCTGTTGTTCTGTCCAGTCCTGCTTATTCTGATGTTGGAAACCTGAGTGAGATGGTGTCAAGGCTTTACCTCTTTTTTATGCCATTTTGGTGATTTTGTAGTGTGTTTTCTCAGCACACACCAACTGGGACTCTACTGCTGGAGCCAAAGTTGTTCTCAATGCTTTCTTCCCGTCAAGGAAGAAATCAGACTTTTCTATCTATAGAATTTTGTTAAAGATTTGGAGGCATTGGCTTTTGGGAAGGTTGTTTAACACTCCTGGCTGGCACCGTGCTCCATTGTGTGCAGCAGCATTATGACACTGCTGTGCCTGTTGGTGAGCTCATGCCCTCTGGGCTGGGAAGATTGTTCTTCCTGCAATTAGTATTCATGGTCAGCTGAGCAGAACTTATACAACAACTCTTCTCTGCTTTGAAGGTTGTGTTACATGGTTTCAAAGTGGCCAGAGGAGATTCCTATATGAAGAAGATATCTGGCAATATCCATTGTTTTCTTGTGTATCAGGTAGGATTTCCTTGCTGTTAATTCAGTGCTTTCTAATTTTGCACATAATAAAGCAGCAAGTCAGAACTCAGCAATTTGAAAATTTTGCATTGAATTTTGTCCCAGCCTTCCAATTTTTCTCTTGGATTTGAATGCAGAGGGGTTATTTTTATTTCTTCAGAGCATACCTGTTTCTCTTACAAATTTTTCATTTTTGAAAATACAATGAATGTTTTTTTTCTAAAACTGCAAGGAACTTCTGTGTATCTGCTCTTCACTGAAAAGACCACAACTTCTCATTAGTAGAACTCAAAGCACTCTGACAATAAGCTGGTACCACTTTTCCTCCTTTGTAAGTGGAGGTAGTTGAGGTAGAGAGAGTTGCAATGATTTCTCTGGCAGGTAGAGAGGTGTAGCACATGTCAGTTTTGTCAGTAACCTGCAATAGACCCTCTCATTCATTATCTCATTACAGAATTTTCATGGCACTGAAGAGCATTTGCACTGCTGCTGGATAACCATAAGCAAAAAAAGGTAAGGAGACTTTGATAACAGAGAGCTGACACTCCTGGAGACAGCACTTCTTGTCCAGTGAGATACAGCAATGGCTGCAAGTATGAGAATCTTGCTGTTTTGTTTTGGGATTTGTTTGGCTTACGCCATTTTTTGGCTTTGGTTATTGAGAAAAAAGGGGGAGAAAAATATTTAGATATTATATAACATCTGTTGGTGCCTGTTAATACATACATCACAACAGGTGCCACAGTGCCACAGAAATTTGCTAGTGCAGGACTGGTGCCTGTAGTAAGACTTTGTTCCACATTTGTTTTAGGTTGTATTCCAATGATCTTTATTGTCAGGAAGTTTCCGTTTAAAGTGATATTTGTACAGTCAGCTCTGAGCAGGATTTCCTACAAGAAAGATAAGGACAGAAAAAAATACTCTGAACAATGAAGCCAGGGCTAGCATTGCATAAATGCTTCCTTCGTTAAAAGTGCCTCCAACTCGTAGCCTTCACCAGCATAAAGCGGTGTAAGAATGCAGAGTCTGTTGGAGCCTGAGAACAGCAGCACCTGGGCAGAGATTTGCTTAGAGATACATGGGCAAGCACAGCTCCTTTCTTGGATGGGCTTGGCTTGAGGAGCAGTGCATGCTGCAATTCACTTGAATTTTAGATGCAATATTAAAAAGCATTGCTTTTTCATTTCACATAAATTTGTTTTCCCTTATTAATCCAGGTTTTATCAGGAGCAGTTTATGTAGAAGACTCGTTAGAGAGCATTTATGCCAAACTTAGGTTCCTATCCCACTCCTGCATGCGATCAAATGCTCGCTCTGTCCTCTGACAAAGGAAAAAAGCTCCAAAGCTGCCTGGGATTTTTCCCTATGTTTTTCTGCATGCACGTGACTTGCAAACAGCCTGGCGAATGCTGTCTGAGGCAGTGCACATCCATGATGCTTTATGTAACTATTGGGCAAATTATAACAAACCCATCATGCCTGGTTGTGGGGGCTATAGCAGAGAGCACAGAATATCAGCATGGATGTGTACAATCTCTGTTCTCTCTGTAGCAAAATTTGTTCTTCCAGGAGACTCCCTGTCAAACACGGTTTGGCTGTGATACTGTGAGCTGAACAAGATATCTTTTCTTATTGTTTTGCAGTCTTATTCACCAGTTGCTCTTCATCTCTATTCCAGAAATAATTGCTTTTCAAGAACATCACTTTTATTGCATTGTCTATTATAGAAATAACTGCTTTCCAAAAATCTGACCTTCTTACCCAAGCAACACTTGAAATTGACACTTATGGATTTGGCCTAAAATGCTGGGAGATTTGGGCATCTGTTGAGCTGAAAAGCAGAAACCATTGAGTGTTGGACTTGATGATCTCCAGAGGCCCCTTCCAACCCCTATGGTTCTGTGATTCTGTCATTGCTGTCAGTACAGCTTGATTGTAGTCACACTGGGTTTGGCAAAGGGTCTCTGACTGAAAACTATTTTTTTGCTGATGCCATTTTTTGATATGGTTTGTAAAACAGACGGTTATAATGGATCAAATGATCAGGATGTTTAATGTTGGCTGTGGTCTGCCTGCTTGCAAACAGTCCCTGGGAGAGAAAAGTTTCTCCTCATAGCCTGTGTGGTAAAGGCAAACATACAGTGGTCTGGCAGGCTTTTAATTGATGGATATGAGTTCACTGCAACCAAAATATCACTGAAAGTGGATCACAGGTGATCACTTTTTTCTCACGTAAGTCATTTAACACCAGTAATTTTCCTCTGTTGCCAATGCCATTACTTATTTCAGAGGTAAAAAAAAGAAAAAAAGGAAAAAAAAAAAAGGATCTTTTACTTACTTTTTTTTAATTATACTAGGTACCCATAGCTTAACTTAATGATTTGTATAAGTGATAGTAATTGCTGAAACTGCAGTTCAGTATTATTAGCTATAAAATGAACATGGTTATATGTCCAACACAACTAGCAAGGAACAGAAATGCAGTTGTATCCAAGAGAAAATAATTACAGCAATAATCAGTGTAATTCATGATAATGGCTGAATTGAATTTCACACCATAGCTCCAAGCACTTACATTTAATGAATGTAGTTTGTGCTTGTTTACTAAAAAGGTTTTTAGCAGAAAATCGATAATGTAACTTCAGTGTTTCTAATTGCAAATGCAATTTTTTTTTTTTAAAGTAGTGGTTCAATAAGGATTTTGTAGGGAAAATTAAGGTATGTAAGTGCAGCAAATGCTGTTACTTTAATTAGGCTACCTGTGCATCAGTGGTGTAGTTCCTTAATATTTATTTATTACTACATATTGATTAAAATTGGTTTGTATTTCGTTGTTAAGACTAGGTAATGTAATGAACATTGAAACTTTTTGGTTTCAGTGTGCTGGCTGTGATGAAGCATATCACTTTATAATGGGACTGTCCTCACAAAAAGAGGTTTTCAACTTGAAAGCATTATCACAAGAGGAAGGGAATACAGGCTGGTCTGCAGAGGTGTTTTCTACATGATGACTACAAGAGAGGTGCTGCTCCTGTACCTGGAATAGCACAATAAATAAAATGATTGGCAGTTGATGGTATAATTATAATTGCTTAATTGGCCCAGGCGTGTTCTTGTGCTTTATCTGACCCGGAGTGTTCTTCCTATGAGGGGAAATTGTTAATTTTTTGCAATGGCAGGGAAGCTAAGGGAAATAGCTCCAAAATAGCACTCTGTATTCCTCAGCCACCTCCTCTGTGAGGAGGTCCTTTGGGAGCCACCTCCTCTGTGTCTCCCAAAACGTGGTGCAATAGGCTGCTGCAATACATAGGTTATCAAGAGATACAACTCTAACAAGAATATCCACACATGGATCCATATGGATAGTACGTGGGAGTAGAACTCACAAGCCTCCTTTGGCTGAAGTCAGCAGCAGATCTCCAAATGTCTTAATGGCGGAGCATAAAGGCTGAGACACTTGTAAGGCTGGGGGGCACAAAAGAGGTGGGATTGAAGAGAAATCACTTAGAAAAAGGAGAAATGAAGCTCTCAGAACTGGGTTTTCTGGAGCTCAGCTACAAATAGAAATGCAATTCACTGGGGTGCAATTCTTTGCTTTTGAAGACAAGATAGCCAGGTTCTACATCTGTGGGAATGGGAGGAGAATGCTGATGGGCTGAGGGTTGGACTTGATGATCTTAGTGGTCTTTTCCAACCTTAACGATTCTATGATCTCCTTGTGATTCTATGAATCCCTTGTGAACTTTCTTGTACCACCACCTTTACAATCTGCAGTAGACAGTCTGATGTAGGTTAAAAATCATGGGTGGTGGAAGATGTTTCATCTTAGAATGTCTTGAGGTAACTCACACAGGCAAGAATGAAGTCATTAAGTCGCATATCTCACCAAACTAAGCTGAAATTCCAGCAGGAGGAAAGTCACTACTTGGCCAACAGCAAAAATAGGGGAACTAAAAAAGTGGCAGCAAACTAAGTGTGATTCACTGGGAGAATATCAAGACTGACATAAGGGCTTAAAAAGTAAAGCTGGATCGCTCAAGAAGCGTGCTCTGATTATTTTCTGTGCCTACTTGCCCTCCCTGCTAGAACCAGCGCTGCATTTTCTGCTGGGTTCAGTAAGGCATTTTACTCTACAAAAACAACTAGCTCCTTTCCAGCCAATGATTACTTGTAATTATGCTTTCCCCTGCTATTATTCTAATAGACTGTCATGCTGCACAGAGGAGGCGTTTGGAGGCTGCTTTTATGGATGGACTGTTGGAACACTTAATATAGCTCTATTTTTGAATTATCAGGTTCTATCCTTTTGAAGTCTGTGTTAGTGGAACTCCTATTTATGAAATGTGCTGTGCTTAAAGGTTTGCTATTGATGAAGAGGTCCAACAGAGGCCTTTATCCTAAGTACTGTAGCATTCTCCCTGAGAAATAAATAGCCTTGCTAAAAGGTATGTTGTGTACCAAGGTTGCAAATTATCAGCCAAGCACCTTGTAACTGTATACTTCAAAAATACCTTTCTGCTTTCTGTTTGTTCTCTTCTTCCACAGCACGAGTGTTGTTTTTAAAAACATACAAGGAAAAAAAAAAAACACCAAAACCCCAATTTGTTATCTCTTTAATTGGACAGCGTGTCCTCGAGAAAGAAGGTAACACTTCAGTGTACATATTTAGCTGAGGAGGAGCTGTTTGCAGGTGTGTCCTTCTCAGCATTAAGCACTGTGAGTTTTGGGGGAGTTTTCAGCCCTCATTCAAGGATTGATTGGAACTGCTGATTTATTGCAAAATTCCACCACTGTGGCAGCCATGCCAGCACTTCCAACGAGCTGAGGATTACTACCAATTATTTAGGAAACGATGACGAGAACAACGTGATACATACAAAGCAGAAGAAAAATGTCAGGCATCTCCCCTTACCAAATGTTGACAGTCAAAGAGCAGGTAGGAGGGAGCTTCATTTCCCTCGAGTGCTGCAATTAATGAGAGCTCAGGCATGCGAGTTCCTGGGTGCTCTTTCTCCCCTTTGAGATCAGTTACCAAACCTCTCTCTAATTCTGTTATTTACCATCGCTCTGTAGCCTAAGCTCACGGGACCTGAAACCAAAGCACACAGATGATAACAAACACATTACGTCTCTGTCTGCTGTTGAGTTGCATCGCTTTTAGCCTACAGAATTTATCTGAAATTAATAAGCCATGTTAATACGTATATTTTTATATTTTTTATTATCATGAAATGCTGACTTCTGTGGAGTATACTGCATCCATCCAAGTTCCTTAACAACTTCTCCAGAGGCTTTCCTTGCAAACCTGGGATGCTGCGAGTGGAGGGGACCAGTGTTGGACCACGGGTTGGTGAGTGACCGAGCGGGCTGGGGGACAGCACTGCTGAGCACGTGGCTCCAAAAGGGCAAAGTGGGCGCACGAAACTGCTCTGGGAAACGTATTGCCACACAGAAGAGGTTTACACTGAACACAACAAATAAGGCAAGTCGTTGGTCGAAAGTGTTTATCTGGAGTTTTCCTTTTGGAACCGTAATGTATCAGGGCCTTGACTTTGTACTCCCTAATTCATCTTTACTTCTGTATTTTACCATTACCGATAGCTTTCCCCTTAAGCCTGTCTATTTGCTAGTAGATTTGACAGATGACAGCTACTCTTTGGGATGTTAGATGGCGTTTGTATGGCTATGATGCCAGGAGCGTTCTGAGCGCTGGTGTTGCATATTTATTGATCTCCATATTCCCAATAATCTGATGCACGTCACTTTTGACAACATTATGTGGAGAGGTCAGCTGTATGGGGCTAATGAAACTGTTTCAAAGATGGATGTTGTTTTCCACAACATTAACCTTGCAAATAGCTGTCACCAGTGCATTTCACTATGGGGCTTGGCGTTTGAGAACCTCCCTTTTTTTTATTGTTGATGTTAACATTAAACAAAACCTGAAGCCATTAAACTTCAGTATTTATATACGATAGGAAACATGGATGACATGGCATCACTCCAAATGAAAATCTTATTAACAGAACACGGTGCTTGTGGCAAAGTCCCGAACAATCTGAAAATTGGTTTGGCTGTCTGAAATGTTTGACAGATTAGCTAAGGATGATGTAAAAGGACCAAAGAGGGAACAGCTGAATTCTAAGGATTAAAGTGGCAAATAGAAAACCCTGATGTAATCAGAAAATGCATTGCACTTTCTTATTTTACTGCAACATTACTGTTCTCACCCAGAGCTTATTACATTCAGGGCAATATAAAATTTAGATTACCCTTTTATTTTAAAATTATTTCACTAGCATGTGTAATGTTACAAGGGAGCACTCGATTTCTAAAGAGGTCTCTTGAAGTTCTTTTTCCTCAAGAAATGCTGTTACGGCGATTTAAATATTTAATTGTAGGTTTTCCACTGTCATCCTGAGGCACTTCACAACAGGAGTCCTAGGGGCAATAAAAATAATCCTTGGAGGCCCCTTTTCCACACTGCACTGTTTCAGAGCTGTTGTAGTAACTCTTTTTTTTTCGTGTCACACTGCATCTTTTGTAATGTAAATTTTGCACATACTTACAGAACACAATTCCAAATATGATTTTGATAGGAAGCAATTTAGAAAACGCTTGTGTTGGCCATTGGAGCTGTGGAGTTCCACATATTTTTACAGTGTCTTCTGGGATTTCAGGGCATTTTAAGTGAAAAAAAATCAAAACAACCCAAACCCCTGTTCTGGTCTGGAAACTTGTGATTGCATTTTAATATTTTAAGGTGCACTCAGTAAATGTTAATATAAGGGCTGCTCACGGAGGATGAGTTTCTGACTCAGGCACTGAGTAAAGGGCAGGTGACAGTGACAAGGACAGCTAGCTGTGGCCTCAGAATGTCCCAAAGGTGATGTGAGGTGGAGTTGTTCCAATGTCTGTGTGGAGCAATAGTTGCTATGGGAGTTGTGCAGCAAGCCCTGCTTGTCAGATCATTGGTGCAGTCCTCCAATGTCAGCAGAGTTCTGCTGTTTCAACTGTGTGTTATAAAGCATTCATAAGAGGAGTCCCAAGTGCTGCTCGGAGGTGCCACTGCAAAAGGTGGCGCTGGGTGTTCCAACCCTGAGCTGATATAGGCTCCAGAAGGCACCTCCCAGAGGAGCTCTGTGAGGTTCAGGTCATCCCTTCAAATGAGTGCCTGTAATGAAAGGATAAAAGAGGTCAGCAGAGATGGAAAACACCTAAGGCGACTCTGTTAAAAATATTCCCCACTATGAGCTTAATAGGTTGTGATCAGCTTAGCATGCTGTAAACTGTCCAAAAATTAAATGTTGTCTCTAAACTTATCTCTGGGACTGTCAGTGCTCTCAAAGGGAAGAGAAGGAAGTTCTGGGGAGCAGCTTGTGGGTCGGGATGGAAGGAACCACTGCCTGGATTCACCTTTTGGTTATGGCTCTAGAAGGGCTGGGTAGGTGTCCAAAACTAAAGGGATGGCAGCTACCCCCAGGGGAACAACATGAATATCTGCTACTGTAGGAACTTCTAGATAACACAGTCCTCTGGCAAGTCTTGACATTGTTCCTAAGAGGTAGTCAGAAAAGAATGCATGTTTTTTTATTTTGTATTTATTATGTAGCACAATGGAATCCATTTTTCTTTTTTGATTAAAAGCTTGTTAGGGATGCAAATATTCACAAGAAATATAAGGAAGGTCTCATCTCTCAGTTTCTGGCAGCTCCTTTGGTGTCTGCCATATTTATTCAGTGACTTAGTACAGGGTCATGGAGAGTTTCTCCTGAAGCAGAATCTAATGCCAAGTGAATGTTGTAAGGGGAGTTAAAACAGCTGATTTATGTTTACAACATCTCTTAGAAACGCATACTAATGTTAATTAAAAAGCCATTCTCCTGTAATAATTCTCAGGTTGCACAGTATTGTTATTGCATGAGGCTGTGCAAAAATGTAACATACTTCTATGAGATTATTTCTGATATTGCTAAGCCCACATGCTATAAAATACTAAGTGCTCACCAAAAATGAATCAATGAAAAAAAAAAAACCCCACCAACTTTTACTCTAAAAGCTAATGAACTATGATTTATTTTTATTTGTCTTTTGGGTTTAAAACCTCCAGACCTCATTTTCAAACTCTTTTCTGAATCCAAGAGAGCTAGTTTGTTTTCTGAAGTAAATAGAGAGAGGTCAGCAGAGCCTCTCACAAGTACAAAGGAGCTTGGGCTTTAAGATTTCAAGTGATTATGACACAAGCAGCTTAAGCATTGTCAGCAATGCATTTATTTTTTTTCCCTTACAAGCCCAAGATAAATAGAATCTGCTCAAAGATGTGAACCTAACGGACAGATCTCCTTGCTGCAGAAATACACATGTATATACTTGGAGGAGCAATGTTACCACAACAATGAATCTGCCGGCTGTGTACCGTACCCTATCTATCCTGGGGCCTGGAGTATCCTGGCTTTGCTATTATGATCTGGTATCTTTTCCTCTATTTTTTTCTTTCCCCTGTGACTAGAAATGCCACGGCTAGCACCTACAGACTGGGCATCTATCTGCCAGAGCAGAGTTTGGGCAGGGTGACTCTGTTGCTGATAGCACATAGAGATAGGATGGGGCCAGAATGGCTGCTTGGACATTCAGTGTGAAGGATCAGGTTTATGTTTTCAGACTGGCCATTTGGCCTTGGCTTCTGTCTGGAGAAAGGCTGGGAGTTATGTCTCTGCGACTATTATATGGTGCTGCAGTGCTCTGCTGCTACATCCTTAAAGACTGAGAAATACCTAGCCTTAATATCGCTAATGCCTTCAAAATAATGCTTAAGTGGGACTTCAGGGGTGGAATGAGTCTAGTTCTAGACCTCTGGACAGAATCAAATTTAATCCTTAGGGAACCTCATCTGTGCCTCAGAACTGCAAAGTGCTGTGCACTCTACCCTGATTGTTCGGTAACTTGCAGAAATGAGCCCATATAAAGCATTAAAGAACTTCAGAGCCTGGCATTTGATTGTGCAGAGTTAGAGAGGAGAGATGAGAATAGCAGCCAGAGGACCCAGGCTGGCCCTCAAATTAGTGGGAATTTCTTAGCAGAAGCTCCCACCTGCTGGGAGAAGTGGAAGTGCTGCTGGTGTGAGGATTGCAGGGTTTGTACCAGAGTCCTCGAGACCCAGAAAAACTAATTGTTCTCAAACCTTCCTCTTGTAAAAGACAGGATTACTTAGTTGCCTCTAAAAAAAACATAATCTGAGAAGTGCTCTTAATGGTCAGCTAGAACAACACGAATGCACGAATCCTGCACTTTGCAGTTTGTTAATGCCTATCTCTGTGGCATCATCACACAGATGCCCACCTGATACCCACTCATAGATGCTCAGATCCTCCTCTCTGAGGACGTGAGACTTGTTCTTCAAGGGCAGTGCGGGGCAGGGTGTGGAGGAAATGCAGATGTGCTGGGGAGCAGGTCAGGAAAGCTTGCATTAACAAAAGTTTGGGGATGTGAGGATATAAATCCTTTGTATGATCTCAGCTATCCTTATTCTACTGTTAAGCAAAAATACACTATTTTCACATCGTTTTGCATCTCAGTAGTAATAGTTAGATTTAACATGCTATCCTGTAATACAACATTGTGTTAGAAATAAAATGCAGCTGTATTCTATTAATTTAATATAGACATAAAATTTAAAATCCTCTAACTAGCACAGCTGGAAGCATTATTCTTTTGAAAATCGAGGTATCTCCTGTTCGCTTTACAAGTAAGATGCCTTGCAATCTTGTTCTCTTCAGAAACGTGTTTTGGGTAAAAAATGCCCAGTGTGGAATGAAAGGAGGTGATGGGGTCACTGTGCTGGGAGGTGTTCAAGAGCTATGGAGATGTGGCACTGAGGTACACGGGCAGTGGCACGGTGGGACTGGATTAGATCTCAGTGGTCTTTTCCAACCTTAATGATGCTGTGATTCTATGAAGATGGTTTTGGCAAGCTGATTCATCCGATCCTGAAAAGCCCATAGAGGAGAAATTGCCTCCCATGCAGACCCTCACTTAGTTCTAAAGGCTCTTTTAGTCCCTAAGACTAAGAATCTCATTCCATAAGATCAGCACAGGAGCGGAGAGGCAGAAGCACTGGTGGTGAGGGTGCTGCTATCTGTAGGGTGGGTACAGGAGTGAAGCAATGCTGTGATGGACACAGGGCACCAGGGGAAAGTCCACTGCAGCCTGAGTGCTGCCAGACACCTGCAGGCATGGCGGCCAGCCCCAGGCCTACACGACATGCACCTTCCCACAGAGAAATGCCAAACGTCCGTGCGTGGCGGGGCTTGGCTCCTGCTTATAGTCAGCAATTGCATCCGACCAGCTCTTAAATGCAGGTTGAAGGCTCTGATGAAATACAGAACACCTCGGAAAGACAAGCTAAATTTTTGCCATTTTAAACTTTGCATGGCTGCGTGCTGGAGCAGCCTCCCAGGTTAATGAGCTGCGAGTTTAAATAGTGATTGAAGAAGTCGGTTATAAATATAGAGCAGTTTGCTTTTTGCCTTCCTGTTACTTTCCAGGGCTCCTGAAGGCCTTCCGCTGATGGAGAGCTTTTAATTTCCCATTTTGGCCCCCACCACAGGTGATAAACAAAGGTTTCCCATCGCTGTGACTCGGGTCAGTGCTGCAGCCCCGGCGTCAGTCCCGCTGCCTGTAATTACACACAAAAGGTTACCGGGATCCGCGGCTAATTTGCAGCCTCTGTTTAGCAGAATTTAATAGCAGGTATTACTGGTGCAGCAGTAATTAAGGACCTTTGTCAATAAGACGGAATAGATGGCCACACTTTGTTGTAATCAGTGGACTCTTGAGAACCCAGAGGAGTGAAAAGCAGTGAGAGGAGCAATCCATTTTGCGAATAACATGGCTGTCCTTTCACCCCCCCCCCCCCCCTCCCCACTCCCTCCCCCTTCCTGAAACCTGCAATGGAATAATAATTCCCCAGGCAATGAAAGTACAGGAATAAAAGTACTTACCCTCCAGCCTGTGATTTTTTTTTTTTTTTATTTATTTTTTTTTTTTTTACTTTTTATTTACTCTACTGTGCTTTTTATTTGCTTCGGGCTGCATTTGATGAAGTATTGTTTAAACAGCGCCGAGCAAAATGGATGTAGGGAGATGGAAAATAGAAAGAGGAGGAATTTTAACCAGGTGGATATATGCATTTGCCTTTAAGGTGGATGGCGTTCGGTTTATCAATTATTTCCTTTGGATTTTTAAAAAAAGAGAAAGAAATGACAAAAACAAGTGGCTCGGTGAAGAGGTGGAGAGAGTCATTTAGAGCTGTCTCTGCTCAGAGGCGTTCAGCTGTAAATGGGTCGCAAACAACAAGCGAGAAGTGAACTTGGTGCAGCACTGCAGCCCCCTCCGCTCCCCCCATCGCTAATGTACCAATGAATGGCCTGGCACAGGGCTGAGGCAGCCAGACACACGGACACGTGCGCAGCGCTGGCGGCAGGGGGAGAGGCGGAGAGGCTGCTCCGGCACAATTCAAAGAGTGCTTTAAGGTGTACACTCCTTTCAGTAATTGGTGAAGAAGCTGCATTTCACTCACTGATTTCCTGCCTTTTTACAGGTTTTAACAAGCATGATGCTTTTAATAGTGGTTTGAGTACTGGCTCTTTATGAAGGCTCTCTTTTTTAAAGCAGCTTTAACTATACCCTTTTTGTCAGTAATGTCTGAAAAACTTCTACCTTTAATCATTCCTAGATCAGGCAGCAAACAAGCAGCTCCTTTTCCTTTTTCAATTACATGCTGGATATTCAGCACAGATATAAAAAAAGGAGGAAAAAAAGAGAGAAGCATCTTGAGCCTATCATGTATTAAATGCAGTTCTTTGCTGCCGCATTAAAATAACACTAAGGATCTGGCTTCAGCCAACAAAAGCCAGAGATGTGAAGTTAAAGCTGCAGTCCTCCTTTTTATCTGCTCCATTGTGTTAAGTCATTGTAGCACTCTTAAAACAGTATGGCATTTTCCATACCATGTATGCTGCGATACTTAGCTAAGAGATCCTGAGCTTTCTGATGCTGAGACCCACAGGAAATCTTCTATGGCATCTCAGGGATGGGCTCTGCCTGGCGCTATTTCTGGGACAGAGGGGTTGCGTTTACTTTTTTTATTGTTTGGCACTGCTAGCTCAAAAAGGGAGTGAGGTAACAGCGAGTTGTAGCTGGAGGTTCACATCTTCATGAGGTTTCCTGTGCGTGAAGATGAGCAGAATGCTCCTTTAGTGGGCATTTGCCCACAGAAACAAAAAAGATCGCTTTTGCGGGAAGCCTGGGCTTTAAATAAGAGGGAGAAATCTGCTTGCATACGTGAGCTGTCACAAGAATATCAGGAGCAGTTCGTAATCTGGCTGAAGGAAACATGGAAATTTTGCAGTCCAGGTAGGAATTTTGGGCAGCATTTTTGAGTCGATGGTACAGTGCTGTGCTGAGACCAACAAACCATGGGGCAATTGAGGAGTGCATCAGAGAAGGGAAAAAAGGATGGATGCAGTATTTTGATGGATACAACGTAGAGCTGTATTATAATCTTTTTTGAAATAAGGAGTATGGCTTATTGCTGGGATGCAAGGAGAATCTCAGTATGAATCCCTCTGAAGTAAAGTTTTTAGTGACAACTCCGGTGACAACAAAGTGAAGAATCATGTGCAGGGTTTCTCTGTCTGGTAGGTTTAAGTTTAATCTGCAGTGGGTAAAAATTAAGAGATAATGTCAGTGGAGAAGAACATTGCTTCAGGATTATAGTCTCCTGCTGCTGTGCAAATGCCCAAGGTTAATCCAGGATGCTTATTTTCTAAGCAGGAGTCATTGATCCAAATGGATGTTTGCCATTGCTTTGTGGTGCAGCCCTGCAGGTAATACACACAGATACCAGTTCTTGTGGTGGTGTTATGGTGGATCAACTAACTTCTGCACTGCTAAGGTTCTAATCTTCATGCACTCTGGTATGATGGCTGAAATAATAAGGCTTATTTCTGGTCTTGAGTTGTTGCCAGTGAGAGATTATGGAATCTGGCTTTCCTGTGTGAGAGTACAAAGGGCAGAATACGGCCAGATGTACCCCAATCTGATCAGAGGGGTGAAGCAAACCTGATCTGTTCAGGACAATTCTACTGAAGCTTTGTCAGAAGGCAGAAAATAAATATGAAGGTTTGAGGTTCAAAGGTTAGTTATTTTCCTTGAGGGAAAATGTATCTCCTGCAAGAGCAGTTGAAGGTTAGTGTTCAATAGGTCACACTCTTTAACCTTTCTCCGGTGCTATTTGGTCACTTGATATCCAAGCCACATCCCCATAAATACAAAGCATGCTACCTACAGTCTCTGTAGATACAAGCAGGTATGCTAGAAATGCAACAGAAAAAAAGAATAAAACATATTTGATGATCTTGCTTGGGAAAGGTTCATTTCAAGGTAAATTTCTTTATGGTCTGTGTATAAAGTCTTGATTTCAGTCCTCTTTCGTTTCATTCCTCTGCCCACCTCTCTTGCACCTAGCAATGACTGCTGTGAAAAGCAAGAGGCCGTGGCTAAGTAGAACTCCCACCAAACAGCAATCCCATTGTCCTGCCAGGTGTCCTCCCCTGCAACACCCATTGCTGAGGTCCTGCTGATGCTGAAAGGTACAGGCTTGACTCAGTGCATGACATTCATATTCCCCCACATTGTCCTAATGTTACTGCTCGTCACAGTGTAGGGCAAAAGAGAAAAGCAGCAAATGAAATGAACGTGAAAGCTCTACCCCATTGGAGTTACCAACTGCAGAGGAGGACCATCCTCCTTCTTTGCTTCTTCTCGCCTCCACCTCAGGGTTGTGGTGCTGATAAAGGTGGCAGAAATTGGGGATAACTTTTATAGGTACAGGTGATAGTGGCAAGCTCTGCCTGAGAATGGCAGGAGTGTGATGTCTGTGCTCCCCTCTGCCCCATGCTGCAGGTGGCAGCCACTCTGCTGGCAGTTTGGCTTTTACAGCAGTGTCTATCCATGGGGAAATGGCTGGTCTTGCTCTCTTTTGCAGTCAGATCTACCCCTCATCCCACTGGTCCCGACTGTGAAAGGTTTTCTTCTTATCAATCCTGTGTTTTTAATATAAATAAAAATCTTGATCTCTGCCACTGGGAAACCGCATCCCATTTTTTTTCCTAACAGAAAAATGGGAATAGGTTTCCTTTAACTAGTGGAAGGGTCTAGACTCTAAAAAGGTTTTTATTATTGTGTGCCCGGGGTCCTTGGTTTTAGACATTTATCTTCTGGCGAACCAGTAGGGAACAAGAAAGGCAGTATTTTGCAACTCCTAGACCCCCAGCTCTAAATAATGACTCAAAGCTGAAATTGAAGCAGGTGCATCATCTTCTTCATTGTGTCACTTTTAGCACAGACATTATACTTTATGGGCTTCAACTATCAAAATAGTTTGTGCAATGGACCCTAAAAATGGTGATGCATCAATCAATCAGTCAAGCTTTATTGCTTCAACTTTATTTACAGCTGGCTTATAAGCCATATTATAATGCACAATAAGAAACACAACAGAATACAAATGCATTGTAACGCAGTGCCATTTCTGTGTGTTTACTCTGAAGCCTGTGGCTGCTCTCCAAGAAATACCCCAGCGAGTGCACTGCACCAAGCCAAATGCATCCCTGGTGTAATCTCATCGATTCTGCCCTGCCAGACCAGCTCCAGGAGGATGGATTCAGCCAGTCCCAGTGGCTTGCACAGGCTCCTGGAGCCAGCCGGGCTCCGACAGTGCTGTTAATAGGATGGGCAACAGTGTTCAGAGAGGAATGAAGAATGGAGTGGGTTGGCTGGACAGGCAACCGAGCAGAGGGCTGTTTGTTTCTGTAGGATTGGTCAAAGACCTTTAGCTGTCAGCTGGATGTTTTTCCTTTCTGCCTTTGGATTCCAACCGCTGTGCACAATTTAGGTAGAAAAGCATTGAAGCTACTCTAGGGTATGGTTATAATACATACATGGAGGTAAAGCTGTTGTTACTGGGTTTGCCACAGGTTCCCATGGCTCTTCCCAGATGATTGACGTCTTTTGGGGTGGTGACATCTCACAGGCTTTCCATAACCATTATATGCCATGCATATATTATGATATGGCCTGTATGTTATATATGTCATATATATGATATATATCAATTTTGTCATCAGCAGGGGCAATTTTGAGTGGGGCAGATACAACCGTGCTTGAACTGAAATAAATGCCAGTAGAAGGTTAAGGCTTCATTTATGGAAACATGACCAGCATCTAAGAGTATCAAGCTGGTAGTGCAAGTGAACAAGTGGCCATCTACGTATTGTTCTATGGTTACTGCAGGAGAAGTTTGCAGTATGGGCCTCAGGTTTCCATGTAAATATTTTGGTTTGAGATGGCAGTGGTTATGGCAGGTGATCATGTCCGTGTTAGTGCCTGCATCAGATGCAAGAACAAATGCATCATCTCTCCAGACTGTGTGCTTGCTTCTGCATTAATTTCTCACTGCAGGCACTTCTTAGGCAGTTCAGAAAGAGTGACTTAGAAAAGGTGACTTAGCAAAGAAACAAAAAAAAAAAAGATGATTAGAGAGTGTAAGAAAAAAAGGCTTGGCTATTGAATATAAAATTCTTTATATGGCAAAATATGAGCAATGTAAGGTTTGGAGTTTTGGATTCTTTTAAAAAGGACTCAAATTTTCGTTGATGCTGCAATAAAAAGATGTTTGTAAATATGCAACTAACATCTATTTTGCAAAACAGATTGTTTTCTAATGCTTGTCCCTTCCCCAAATACTCGTGTTGTTCATATCAGCTCGTAGAGTTTACTATAGTATTTGTAGTGGAAATCTCTAATTTGATATTTCCCCGGTGAGTTTAATGAGCCTGAAAAGTGACATTTAGAGCTAGTTTCCTCTTTGTGCTTTGAAAAATGAAATACAAGTAGTTATCTGTTCAATGAGATAATTACATTGCTACTTTGCTAAAGGCACATATTAGTGATTTTTAGCTTGTTTCACTTAATTAAAGCTTTACAAAACGTAGAGTGCCAAACCGCTAATAGACCTGTTGGAACAGTTACTGAGACCGTGAAATAAAACCAGTTGTTCTAAACAAGTCACAGAAAGAGACTGATGAAATGGCTGGCAGCTCCAACATAAATTTAAGCTTTGGCTGCATTAGAGCAAATGTAATAACAGCGGCAAGTAACCAATAGTTTTAATTCTACTGATCTTCCTACAATAATTATAAGGAACTTTTAATGTCTGTAATTAGACTGTTAGAGATAGACCAGTGCTGCACTGTGAAAAATTGGATGCTTACTATAATTGAAAATTAATCACTTTTCATTACCTGGAAGGGATGCAGTTGTTATTTTGAACGGGTTGAGATACATCATATTAATTATGGGCAAACAAATTCACGTATTTGAAGTTAGTAACTTTGGTGCCAGTGGCCAAGTCTGTGCCAGAAGTGTTTCTGCTACCAGAACGTATTTGATTTGGTGGTTGTCTGACCACTAATTGCAGCACAGAAGTTTGTTTTGCTAAGGCTGAATTTTACCAGTCGTGCCCTCAGTGAACCACTGTTGGGTTTTCTTTGGGTGGAACAACTGTTTGAACAAGCTGTAACCCCAAATACACGTATGCAGCCATCCCAGCAGCCTTTGAGCGTATTTGAACAGTGAAGTAATGAACAGGCCACACTGCAGGGGCAGAAAATGGTGCAGGATGTCTGTGAGGAGTGCTACTGCTCAGTCTGATGGCTGTGCAGAGGCTGCCCCTTTCCCTGCTCGTGTAATGGAAGCTCACAGAGCGGCTGCTCCTCACCCATACAGCCACCAGATCCCTGGAGCTCAGTGAACGTGGCCTCCCAGGCAAATGGGCCTCTGGGGAGGAGGAAAACGAGCTTGTGGAAGAGGCTGGTTTGGGCATGGTGCTCCTCAGATGAAGTTGTTTATTTTGTCCTGAATGAGGACATGAGTGCTTCAGGACAGTCTGCTAACCAGGGATGGTATCAGAAATAACATTTTTAGACTAGCAGCAGTCTCAAATGGAAATGCATGCTAAAAAATAACCTTTTCTAGTGAAAATGGGGATTACAAGCATTTTTTTTTCTGTTGTAATGAAAAGGTCTCCTTTTTTTTCTTTTTTTTTTTCTCCAAACTAGCTCTGCTCTTTTGTTATGCGTTGTCACTGACACCAGATTTATGACTTGAACCAGCAATGTGGCACCCTCAGCACCCTGTAATGCCTTTCTGTTTAAAAGGTGGCATTTTATGCTCCAAAGGTGATGTGAAAATGTCACCATCTTGCTCCACAATTCTTCTCCTTGCGCATCTGTCACTGATCCCAGCTGCCAAATGCAAGGGCAGCAGACGCACAAAATCTGCTCCAAGCATTATCCCGTGCGTTGGCAATAGGCTCTTGCCCAGCTGTGGATTTCTTAGAAAACATCCAATCTTAGGGGCAATAAATGAGCATAACGGTGAGGGAGATGTGTCCCTTCTTGGCTGTAATGGCTTTCTTCTGGCTGCAGCAGGAAAGGTAGAAATCAGAGCCCTGGCTGCCACTGAGTTTCCATATGCAGAGCCACGCTGCTCGAGCTGCGCACCTTTCCCTGCTGTCATTAGGCTGAGCAAGGATGTGGCTGCTCATGACTGGGTGATTGATGTCAAATGTAGTAGCAACATTAAATTTGTCTGATATGGACAAAGAAAAGCATTATTCACTGTAAAAATCTTGTCTAAAGTTCCCATCTAGCCGGTGCTGTTCCTAAATTACGTTTGTATGAATTTTAAAATGGTTTTTTAAATTTCTTGGCCCAGGATTGTACCCAAGGTCACAGAATCGGAAAGCTGGGATCTGAGGCTGGTTAAGACTGGTAGTGAAAAATGTGCCTGTAATACATCTTCATATTTGCAAATGTATTTTATTGCTGTCCGTATCCTGTGAGAAAAATCCAATGTTCTTAAAGACAAGCACTGCTCGTTATATAGACACTTATTAATGTTTATTAGAAACTCATCTCACTAACGTCCATGGCTTTATTGGAAGTTCCTTAAGTAGCAAATCCAATTTCCTTTCTTATGCTTGTGCTTACTTAATTAACATCAAAAATTGAATGAGGCAAAACAAAGTTTGATATTTATTTTAATAAGTTATATAAAGTTAGTGTAATCTCATTGAGCACATTCTTCATTGCTCCAGCTGCATGCACCAAGTGCCTTTGCAGCTCCTTGGTTTATAGTTTTGCATCGTGCACGATGGACAACCTAGCCACTGATGAGGCAACCAGTAAAAGAAAGGAATAAATTGTAAAGTTTGTGCTTTATGGTGCACGTTCTGGGGATACAGGGCTGCTTGTTGTGTGCTCTGCACGTAGCTGGAGATGCCTTGGTAAATTAAAGAACTAGAGCCTAGTTCTGAGAGGAGAGGTTTTGCAGAAAAACCTTCAACAAGCCATCAGGATTCCACATGGCATAACGCTGTTAAGGGCAGAAAGCAGGGGCCTGCAGCACGCTTCAGATAGGAGCACTTTTGGAGAGGGCATCATCCCACCTTGCTGCACCCACTCTGGCAACTCGCTCTTTTCAGAATATTTACCTGACCATGTGACGTCTGTTGACCTTAGAACAAGCATTATCATATTGGAAAGTAATGATAAAAAAATACAGTACTACAGTAAAGCTATTATAAGCTCTAGTGTTTGTGCCATTACTGGGGAATATGGTATTGATTTCTTAATAAATTATGCCATAACCTACATTTTTGCCTCGGGTTAACATTTAACACTATAAGCAAAAGAAAGGTACAATATTATACAGATATCCGAACAAGATTTACCCAACCACAGAATTCAGCTTTAAAATCAAGAGCTGTGGGGCCTTGCTCACCTTCACTTGTCGTCGTCTCCTCTATCACGGCTCCTGGGCAGGGGACAATGACACTGGGTGTCCCCACAGCAGGGTGACCCTACGTAGGGTTGATGGCTCTGCTGCTCACTTTCTCTTCCAGATGGTGCAGCGTTCAATATTGAATTGTGACCATTCTTTGGCCATGAGATAACCTTGCTTCAGTAGTGCTGAGTGCCCACAAGGAACATCTCCAACGTAATTTGATGGAAGTGAAAGAAAAAAAGAAATCCAGCCTGGCACTTGTTGTGAGTTGCTGCTTTTATACTCAAAGTGAAATGTTTTCTGTATGTGTGTGTGTGTGTTTTTAGAGGAGGGGTTCGATTATAATGTATTTTTCCAAATTTTTGTTTTAGAAGGAAGGTCAGTTTGATTGCTTTTCTTTCTGTCTTTTTTCAAGGAAGGGGACTAAAATAATTTAAAAAGTTCTGTGCTGTTCTTGTAGTGGCTAAAGATAAGTATCAGTGTAAACCTTGAGCTGGATGACATGCATTCTGCTGGCAAAAGGGAATTAGAAAAAAGAATCTGTGCTAGAAAGACTTTCAGTGCAAACTGAAGAACAGCTCTATCTGTATGTTTCAGTGTACAACTCAGAAAGGAGAGGTAAGGAGAGGAAGACACGTTGGCTCTGGTTGGAGTATTGCTCTCACTACTATGCTGTAACCTTTGTTCCTCAGACAAACATTTCAAAAGCTATTTTTGCCTCCCATTTTCCACCCAGTTGGCATCAAACAGCTGCTCTTTCCTTCGTCATTTGCAGGAGTCCTAGTGCTAAGCAGCAGTTTTCTAGGCAGTAATGTTTTAATAGGTAATGTTTTCTCGGTTCTTCTGAGCCTGACACATCCTTATTTGGATTCATGATGATGGCTTAAGTGGTTTCATACAAATACTTGTGCATGCACTTTTCCCTACTTGGTTTACAGGCAATTAAGGAGCACCACTGTCCATTTTGTTACTCTATCAATACGTAGATTTGCAGAAGAAAGTTCTGAAATGCAGATCTAGTTTGAATCTAGTTTAGTGCAAGTGCAGTCCCTGTTGTCAGAGGAGGCCAGGACACCTGTGGCCACACAACCAAGAGTTGAAGTGGAAGACAGTAAGGCATCCATCTGAACCGACTGCATGTATGCATGTCATGGGTATGTAAGCAGTAGGCCAACCTTTGAGAAACAGCTGAACAAAGGGAGGGAATGAGTACTTCAGCAGGAGGTTATGTTTCCAGAAGGAAAAGAGCTGCCAGGCAGAATGGAAATGGATTCACCAGCACCAAAAATGAAATTGTATTTCCTGCAGCAAAGATATTTTGCTAATGCACTACTGACAGGAGAATTAACTCTCTAGGATAACAATTTCAGCTGAAAATCCCAAATCTGCAGTCCTGAGTGCATTTGTCTTTCTGAAACCTGCACTGGTGTGCTATTTCTACACACATGCTTCAGGAACGCAGTGGAGATTTTGCACCTTCCATGTAGGAATAAACTCAGGCAATTTTTAGATACTCACCAAAATATCCTGTAAGTAAAAAATTTAGAGGTCCCCATTAGTATTAAGCATTTCCTCTTCATGCTGTCAGTGCTGCTATAGAAAGAGAAATGTACCTCGGCTTGGCTCAAGCTTAAATTCCCTCTCTTCTTGCACTCCTTAAATAGCAAATTGTCAGCTTAAGAGACTTGTTGCTGCAGATGACCGTGATTCATGACCAGTCTAAAAGAACTGAGAAGTTAATGGCTGTTTTTTCATATCCTATTAACTGCGTTGTACTCAGAACCCTGGCTTCTAATTTCACATTCATTTAGAGGTATTGTGGTGGCTGTTTTGTCTTTCAAGCCTGGTGGGGCCTGACTTCGTATTGCTCCCAGAGCTAAATCTACCTTTGGTTGAGCTGCCCCTGACTTAGGCTTATGGAGGAACAGACCGCAAGGCCATTGGTTTTAATGAAGTCAAACGACTGCATCCAAATTTCAGATTTTTCTCTTTTTGAGGTATCTGAGCACCCCTGGACCTGTCTTGCTTGGAAAAACCCGGCTGGAGTATATGGGACATTGTGGTCTAAAATTAAAAATCATGTTTGCAAATTCATATTAATTAAAAAGAGACATGTGAAGCCAAACAAAAAAATCAATGAACTAGCTGGTTCTTCCTCAGTTAAGTAACATAATTTGTTCAATTTGTTTTATGTCTCTAAGTGAGGAACCTTTTACTCACTTTGATTCATGGGCGGAGGTTAGAAAATGGTACAGTAGAAAGGAAATTAACATTTAACCTGCCTGCCTGCATATCCTAGCTGATGTCTCAATGTGACTGCAGATGTGAGTAAATTCTCCCAATAAACCAGACAGATTATCTATAATATTCACATGCCTCCTTGTGCCTTGAGGATATCTCAGGATCTTTTGTAGTCATTACAGGCCAAATTAGGAAAAATAATCTGAGCAGGATGTAATACTACCTGACATATACGTAGTTTGTCAGTTAGAACTTAAGGGGACGGATCTTTAGCATCTCTGCAGATTCATGGTTTTAAACCCTGACAGTGTCTGTGAAAACAGCCAACCTGGCAGACTACAACTTGTCTTCTGAATGCAGTTATTCAGGAAGAGGTGATGGCAAACCAAAAGCGTGGCACAGCTCCGTAGGATCGTGCAGATTCAATTTGTCATTGGCTTCTTTGTCTTTAGGCTAAGACCGTGAGCCAAGAGGCTGTGTGGAGCCTTGTGGACTGCAGACTCTCCCATAGTAATCCCACTTTGTGAAATGCCTGTAAGTCACTGGACGTGAGACCTCCTCCACATTCTTCTTTCCCCTAATAGAAAGTGTTATAGCATGGCTGGCTGCACCTTCAAGAGACAATATGAAGAAATATACCCACTGTGATCACACAGTATTTACTTTATGTAATGCGCTGGGCTGCCTGTTGCCAAATGGCACATGGGTGAGTTGATGTCATAAAAAAGATTTGTATGAACTGCTGATAAAAAAAAAAGGTAATATTTTAGAACAAAAGTGCAAAATGCACTTTAATTTCATTGAGGAGATTTCATGATGTTTCTCACTCTTGCTAGACCTTCATGGTGTCCTGGCAAATGAGTGTATGGTAAGCACAGTGCATATCAGCCCAAGGCATCTGCAGAACTAAATGTTTTATTATTATTATTATTATTGTTATTATTATTTAAGAAGAACAAAGGACTTCATATACATATACATATATATATATATATAAAATATATATACACGGTGTCATAAAGTATCCAACTATTTCATAATACTGATAGAAAGAATAATAGAAATGTGAGTAAAAACAGGAAATCCACCTCCTTTCTGGCTGGCTGTGGTTTGCTACAGAAACTTAGAGCTCTGAATTTTTTGCTCTCATGTTGGATAGAAAGTTTTACTAATTTATTTTTTTAAGCCATTCACGAGGAGGCAATTGCAATACCACGTCTGCTGGATTTTGGCCTCTGAGAGTGAATCAGACAAGAGAAAGAAGGAGATGACTGGTTATAAAAGAAGAAAGCTGGGTGTTTGTGCTTAGAGATGTGCACCTTGTGTAATCAGCTCTGATGGAGAAAAAGGCAGAAAAGACCTGTAACAGTTTAATGGGTGTTTTGATAAAATATTATTATTATTTTTTTCAAAGTTTGCCAGAGTGAGGCAGTGTTTAATAGGCAGGATCATTATGGTCAGTGCAGAAAATCTTTTTGTATTCATGTTTCTGCCCCCTTCCAGGTAATAATAGCCTAATCACACCATAATAAAGATAGGCTCACGAAATCTTATTTCCTTGTAAATTCAAAACCTGACTGCCTAAGAAGATGGGGGGGATATAGGAGCCTGTTTTTTTTCTACAGAGTGCTTCTTATAATGGGTGCAAGATGATAGACTATCTGCCACATCTACAGGCTGAGATGTTGCCTACCTATTAAAATTCACCATGAGCTGAATTTACCTGATTCTGTGTAGTTCCTTGGCTGCATTGCTAGGTTTCATGTGGTGTCAACTGTGTGCTTTTAGAGACATGGATCAAGAGCTTGCTCCTAGCCGCTATCACAGGAGCTTTGCATTATTCCAACAATATACAACAGCCTTAAAATGAGGACAACTGCCCCATTTAGGGACTTTCTGCATAGCTCTGGTGGAAAGGCTATGGCTTGCCATCTGCAAGTCTTTGGAAGTAGATTTCTTCTCCAAGCTGCTGTTTTGAGCTCTTCAGGCGCTGGTTTCCCAACCCACTGGCAGTCAGTGTGAGTTGTTTGAGCTGGTATCATTTAAGCAGCAAATCTTTGCTAACATATTTACGTTCTTTGAAATGCTTTTGGGAACAACTGTATGAGCTGACCAGCTTGCAGAATGGAAGCAAATAGGGTCAGAGAACAGGGAAAGCTGTCTCTTGATCTGCTAGCTGGAGTCTAGGAAGCTGCAGCTGGTGTAAGGTGTGCTGATGGCTGTAGGAAATAAAGCATTCAAAAGGAGACTTTGGACTCCTTCCTTCCATTTTTCTGAGCAGAGAGAACAGCTTTTGTATCTTTTTACGTATGTTGGGGGAGTTCTTGATATACCGGGTACAAATTCTAAACTATTCTAATCTATGGACAAAATATCTACTGAAATACTGTGAGGATGTGAAATGCAGAAAGCAAAAATAAGATAATGCTAAGATGCAAAGCAGTGGCAGCATCTTACGCTGTACAAAATCTTTTCTGTTTCAGTTGGAATTTGGTTTTGTTCCTTTGTAGCTGTTATTAGAACTAATTTCAAGACAGTAGCTTCCTATGTCCTTTTCAGAGGGACTGGAGTCTCCATATGTTGCAGACAAATTAAAAAAAGAACCACAGAATGCAGAAAATATTGCATATGTGCCGTTAGATCCAGCTTTTCTGTTTGCACTTCATTTGATTATGAGTATTTTCAGCCATCTAACGCATTAATACTTCTCTGTAGGGAGGGGCAGGGTTCATAGCCTTTTCAAAGCAGCACTAATGAGTGCCTTTAACTTAATAAAATGATCATTTGCCAACTACTTACCATAATGTGAACTAGATGCTTTCAGTCCAGAGATTAAAAGGAGTTTTCTTTGTAAATGCACTGCAGTTGCTATTACTTCATGATCAGTCGTATGCAGATATATAGGATGTTCATTGGTTATTGTTTCTGAAATCTCAGAATCTCATAAAATAGGCTGGAAGGAGTTGCTAGAGTCTATATTGTTCCAATAATATATGGATTATCACTCTCTAAATACGCAATGACATAAAAGGCAATAATGCCTTTTATGGATCCCATGTGGCCTATTACACTAATGATCCATGAATAATGGGGTCACGAGATGAGTTTTGAACAGTGCCTTTCTTTGTTGGTTGTTTTTCTCATTTATTTACCCAGGAAAATTCAGTTTTAAGTATCTGCTTTTCAGCAAGGTCCTACCATTTGCTGAGTTTTCATGTGGGTTAATGGATGCCAAAGAGGTCAAGTGACTTCCCAAAGGTTATACAATGAGTCACTGAATTTCTTGAGAATAACATTTGAGAACCTCCTAGTTTTCTGTCTTTTGCTCTGACTGATACTAAAAAGAGATGTTGAGAACGACACGACCTCAGTTTTATCCCTGTGCTGCTGCTTTGAGGAGGCATCAAAGCTGGGTGTTCACTGGAGAAATCTGAGACTCCCGAGGCAATATTTCCCGTATTTCTCACCGAAACAACCCGAAGAAGCAGAAGTGCTGCAATGCAAACAGGCTGCTGTGATCCTTGCAACATAGATAGTCTCTTAAAAAAAAACCCAGCAAATACAACACATGGAGACCAGCAAAAGTGCTAATCCAACACAGCAGGATTGTTTTGACTTAATTATGTTTTCCATCTTTAACTGTTGCTGCAATGGTGTTCCTGTCTCTCCAAGTGGAAAGCCTCTGCATTACAGATGACCCTCGGTGCTGCTCTTGGAGACTTAGTCACAGAATGCAGAGCCATGGGTGCCTCTTCATGTGGCATCTCCACGTTTGTGTCTGATGTGGATATTCAAGACCTGCCTGGATTCTATCCTGCTCAACCTACTGTGAGGAACCTGCTTTTAGCAGAGTGGTGGGACTCAATGATCTCCAAAAGTCCCTCCAACCCCCGTGATCCTGCTGATGGTCTCTATGTCTCTGCTGGGGAGGGGTCATGTTCTGGATGCCCCCACTTCCATCCTGCAAGCACTGGAGGAGACAACAAATACAACACACCGGGCCATCACCCTTGCTCTGACTTTCCACTTTCTTCTTAATCTCTTCCAGGTGGAGAAGGGCTGCCATGCTGTGATGATCCCTGGCCAGTTCCATTCCCCTGGATGAGTCCCACCAGGCTGTTCCCCGTGCTTGCTAAGCTGCAGAAGTGGGGTAACTCTTGCTATTTGCTTCTCTGCCCTAGTTTGGTGTGTGCGCAGAGCTCTTTATCTCCAAAGGGTTCGCTATTACTACATGCTGAATATTATTTTATGCATTTAACATACTATAAGGCAATTACGAAATGTAAGGTACTGCGGAAATAGGAAAAGATCTGCCTGGAATAATAATTTCATTTTGAAACTTTGTTGCTAAAAGACTTCGGGGTGAAATTGTAGTGCAACATATGAGCTTTTAATGAAATGACTCGCATTACTTCTAATATGAGTGGAAAAAACCTACACACCGCATGGTGAAGTTTCATTTAATTAACAAATAATTTGTATTAGAATAGAGTTGTCAAATTCTAATTCATCAAACAGGATTCAGCAACGAACTGAAAATGTTTTGAGCACGAACGTTTCCATACTTACACATCTCTAGGCTGGAAACTGCGTCAGTTATTTCTCTGCAAATGCATCAGGTTGGGGCTGGCGCTCACAGGTGCAGGCGTGTTGCAGAACAGCCAGGAGAAGCAGACAACTGATGTGACTGCACGTGATGTTGTTAATCTGGTATTGTGTTGGATGTGGACGAAACAGACCGTAGGGGACGAGGTCAGAGAGTTGTTTTAGTTACTTCAAATGAGAAGGAGGTTAATTAATGTTGCTTACGATTCCGTCAGCTCTGTGTGCGTTTCGTGACATGTGTATATATATTTTGTGTGCATCGTTTTCTTTGCCTTGGAGTGAGCCAGCGCCGCTGCTCTCGCTGTAATAGCTGAGTGCCTGCAACCATCTTACTTAAAAATAGATTGAAGGCTCGCACCGTTGGGGAGAAGTCGCACAATGGTTGCTGACAGCCCATTGCACACGCTGACCAAGGCGCTGGCTTTAAAACAGTTTGGCTTATAATTATATCTTTACAGCTAACTGGGCTATCCAAATGATTTTCTTCTTTCCCCCTCCCCACATCTACTGACCTGTGGCTAATGAGATTTGTGTTTCGATTAGTTGTAGAACATAAATTAACTAATCAATGAGAATGGATTCGCATCCTTTCTTGTAAAAGAGCTCTGCTGCAGTGATCTGTATTTAATATTCAAATCAATTTCAAATTCTCAGGATGATTCTGCTAATATGGCAGGCTGGGACTCGCCGCATCTGTATCCCCACCGCAGACTGCAGATGGGGGGTGCTTATGGAATCTCTCACTGACCTCCAAAGCCTTCTCTGGTCTCATTGATTTACTGTGTCACTTCATAGTGATGATGAGAAGCTTAGAGGCTGGCAATGAAGCTTGGAAAGTCATGTGGGAGGGCATTTTCCCTTTACTTTAAAGAGCACGTAGACCGAGGATTCACAGGACTTGAAAAATGCTGTTTGTATTTGATACGGAGATTTAGGATCAATATATTCTATATATATATAATGTATTATATTCTAACTCAAATTCCCCCTATACCTGAGATGAGGTTAAGAGATGGCCATCACCAAACTGCACCGCAAGATTCTCTCATTTGCTTTCAGGTGCAGAGAACTTTATCTCTTGCCTCGTTGCAGTTGTCTCATCTGTACAATTATCCAGCATCTTGGCAGAAAATGTGAAAATTTGTACAGTGTTCAAAGCATCTGTGGCCTTTATGGTACAAGTTCTGTTAGTACTGAAGCCACAGAAAATTAAATGTTCCCCAAAGAACTTCCAGATGTGTTTTATTCTAATAGGGTCATTATACAGTAAATTAAAAAGCAGGGTAAATGGAACTGTAAAATTTAAATTACTCTAAAACCACATCTCTTTGCTTTGAACATTCATTTGTGGGGTTGCATTTGCAATAAATGTGAATTAGGCAGCTGCAATAACTGTTAATCATATATTTATAAAATAGTAATGAGGAAATGAATAGCAGAGTAAGACAGCTGCACATTTCTCTAATAGTATGTCAACTGTGAACATAATAAGATGTAGAAAATTGTTTGGTGCTATGCTGATAATGCAGCCGAATGTAAGAGATCACTTCAACCTCTTAACTTTACAGGAAATTATATATAAAATCCATAAAAAGCCGTAATAATACATTAGGCCTCTGAATTGCAGTCAATGTTTTTCTTTGCTTTGATTTTTCTGAAATGGGCCATACTTTTCCCAAAGTAATCTGCCAAAGATCACCGGGGCTTTTGTTTCAGGCTGCGCTTTATTCACCATCTTGCAATTTCATTTAAAAGACGGTGCTTCTGAGAGCCCAAAGTGATCTAACTTCCCTCTGGCAGGGGCTGCGGGTCCCCTCCCTCTGCTTGTAGGCTTTCCATCAGCTCTGGGAGCACTGAAGCTCCGAGTCCTGCTGCTCCATCCCCTGCACTCACAGCCTCACGCGAAGCAGAGCAGGAGGTGAAATCAAAACGTGGTAGGCAAATAGATCCAGCTTCAAACGTAGGAAAGGGTTGTCGGCGTGGCCTGAGGGCAGCTGGATGAATTCAGGTAAAATTATAAAGGGTTGAAGAGAATTGTAAGAATAAGGGATGCAACCCAAGGATGGGGAACAAATGGGGATGTTTGGCAGCCCTGCTGCTCGCAACCTGCCCTCGTGCCACGGGCTGCTCACTTGTGGTTCTAACCAGCCTTAATTGAATGTTGCAACTGGAATGGGGTGAAGAGGGGAATGAGAAAGCTAACAGGGAAAAAGATTAGGCGAGTGCTGGGCTGCAAGCAGCTTATCGGGCAAGTGGGGAATAGGTGCTAAATGGGTAACAGGGAGGCTGCCGTAAGAAATGCCACTTATCAAAGCATTGGCACTTGGCAAGGAAAAGCAAAGGGAAGGAACGAGGGACCCAATCCCAGCGCTGTGGCAGACACCAGAGGGACTGAGAAGTGGCACAGCTGGCACAGGATGTTAGAGCTGGGCTGCATTGCAGCATGCCCTGACATGGCTGGCGGACAGGGATGAGTTTAGTCGTGCTGTTTACTATATGGCATACATTTTCGTGTGTGATTTTGCTGCAAATGTTGTGTCGTTTCGAATTTTGATTTGCATTTGGGATAACACAGCAAGCTCTCTTTCTATGCTTTCCTCCCTTCCCTCCCTCATAATTTTCACATATTAAAAGACTCACAACCATCTCCAGAGGACCGTAGAGGATAGGGGTCAGCTCTCCTCCAGTCGGGACGACCCTGCCCCTATTTCTGCCTGGGGAAGGACAAGGTGAGAGGTGGGCCGCAGGGGGCAGGAGCTGACATGACCACGAGCTCTCTCAGTGTTTTCTGAAACCTTTGCAGTCACTCCACGGACCTAACCTTTAGCCTTCATCAAGCTGTTGCCTTAATGGACAGGACTTTTTTTTAGCACAGATCTCTTTTGGCCTTCTTAAAGGCTACAAAGATATTGTGCAGTGGCCAGAAGGAAGAACAGACGTCCTCGGTGTAACCCCATCAAAGGAAATATTGTTCATAAAGCATCACTGTGTTATCCTGAGCTGTCACAGGCAAAAAGAGATAGAAAGACAGATACAGAAGGAGACACATATACATAGATGAATTTGTCCTGTATAATTTTGGCCTTCCACTCACCAAAACAAAGCGATTGTTGTGTTATTAAATATAAATTAAAGGAAAGCAATGGAAAATGGCTTGTTTTCAAATCTTTTTCTTTTTTTTTTTCCCCGTGAAACAGACGATTCAATTTTCTAGGAGAAGCAAAGTTCAAGCTCTCATTTCCCACTGTACATTTCTGTGTTAGTGCCTCACAAAATAGCAGTTCATTTCTGGAAATCCTATTACTGTCCACACTCAAGCAGCAACTTTAACACATACATTGGTTACCTGGCAGCTTCTTCCTACACAGCTCCCACCTTGGAGAGTTAAAGCTTATAGTTTTAAAAGGAAAATTGAAATAGCCCAATTTTGAACAATGCACATTGGAGGGGAAAAAAAAATGAAAGAAGAAAAAGTGCACATGCCACTGTCAGCTACGAGAACCCCATCTTGTCTTACATTGTGATCCCGACAGATACAGAAAGCAGAGCTGTGCATTATCATTATCTTAGAGATGGTGATTTGGTGTGTGGACACTCCACCAAAGATCTAATGCAATCACAAAGTTAAAATATATGGGCTGGAAATACAAATTCATTAGACGTACACAAGAAAGTACGCTGCGGCGGATCTGTCATTTAAATTAGATTGTGACAATTATATGGATAGTCTGGTTGAGATGATATATGAGTTGCTCACTTTATCTATGCCGTGATTTAATTTCTGCCAGAGATGCACTGAGTTAGGACCCCGTCATCCTCTCACCGGACCTACGCTGAACAGAGCTGGGCCCATCCCGCATGCTTCCCGTTAGCAGCTCGAAGGATTTAGAGGTATGTATTTCTGTTTATACACAAACCAACATCTTTTTGTTGCGTGAGAATCCCGCTGGAGTTGCTGCAGATCTTTCCACTGAGCTCAGCAGGGATGGGCCTCCTGTCTCCTGCAGGATGCTCCTCATGTGCAGCAGCACGTTCCGCCACTTGGCTTGCAAGCAGCCCCTGCAGCTCCCTCTGCACAGAACCAGAGCGCCGTGCCCCCAGCACCGTGGGATGGGCATCCTGCTGGGATATCTCTGCCGCCCGCTGCTGCCCAGCGGCAGTTCTTTGTGCTGCAAACAGGGCTGTGTGCACGGAGAGCTTCAGGTAGTGCTGTTTGGGCCAACGGGCGGCTGCAGCATCTGAATGCTGATACAGGTTAAAAAAAAATAAATAAAAAACCCCACCACGATTAACGGGGAAAGGTGATTTGATAACTTCTGACAAACGCAGTAAATGCCACTTCTTACAAATGAACGCTAGCGATCAGTTTAATTTCTCAAGTAAAATGATTAAATTGCTGTTATTGTGGGATCATTATTTTATTGCTAAAACCTTTTAAAATGTTAATTATTGTGCCCCTTGAAAAGCTTTCATCTTGCCTGACTTTGCTCTGACACAAAAAATGTCTCTGGCTGTGACTTGGAATTGAATGAATGTTCGTGCTTTGCCTTTTCTCTCTCCCTCTCTTTTGCTCCTTTTTTTTTTCCTTAACACCTGCAACTATTCTCCTTGGCTGTAATATTTATATGAATTTAACTTTAATTTTTCTCTGCTTTCATCTTCTGAATTAGTCAGTATAAAGCACAGATCACTCCTTCTCTGCTGCTTTCCTGTTTATTTGCTTTAACAATAGATTCATTAACTAGATTTTGGTGCTCAAGCCATGCGGACACATCCATTTCAAAGGAGGCTTTAATGGCATTTCATATTTTTCTACATTAAGGAAGATTAAAGTATATTACAATACCCTTTACTGCTCTATTTTCTTCATTTTAGAAGTGGTCAGTTTTTAAATTTTTTTTCCCCTTTCTTTCATCTGCAGTGTTCAATAAATTGTCCAGGCCTTTCAGATGATAGTTCCAGCAAATTGAGTTCTATATTACAACTCTGAACCATTGTTTAGCCCATCATCAGTCAGATAAAGCACTCCTATTCACACAGGACATCAAAAGAACAAATATATGTTCAAAGTGGCTAAAAAGATTACTGTGACTTAGATATATCATTTCGTTAATTGTTAGTGATTATTCCACTAGTTTAGAGGTGGTGAATTTGCTGACTCTGAGCTCGTGCTTGTGATGTAATCAGAGTGGAATATATAGATACTCACGGCTGTAAATTACACCATTCAAAGAGGGTCACGTCTATCTTTTTCTAATAGCTGGAGGTGGACTAATAGCAACATTTTAATGAGAAGAAAGATGTAGAAGGACATCTTAATTTCACACGAAGGGTATGTGTCAAAGAGCTCCAGGGAATCTTGGCTGGGCTGAACGGGAAGTGATGGCCATGGGTGCCGAGCCAAATTCAGCCCTGGAGCAGCCAGACTGAGTTGGGCTGTGCCTGGACGAATCTGCCCCAGTTGGAATTTAGGCTTTTTGTTGGGTGAGAATAGCTAAAGTTAATGCCAGTTTGATCCTACAGACTGAGGGAGCGGAGGTTCACGTGGTGTCTCTGAGCAACCTCTTGTGAAGCGGTGGTGATATGTTAGTGGCTCCCACCACCATGGTGTCCAAGTGCCGTGCTGACCTAATGTGTTTGTCATCAGCTCCAAGTACACAGGGAGGGTTTTCAGGCACGGGAGGCAGAGGCACAAAACCTGGGATGCCCCAGGGCACAGAGGACGGTGGTGGAGTCCACATCCCTGCAGGTGTTCCAGAGCCATTGAGATGTGGCACTGACGGACATGGGCAGTGGGCATGGTGAGGGTGGGCTGGGGTTGAGTTTGATGATCTCAGAGGTCTTTTCCAACCTTAATGACTCTATGATTCTGTGATTCAATAGAATAGGCTCCTGCCTGGAAGTTTAAGGTCACAGAGAGAGGCTGAAGCAGAGGAGGGGAAAAAAATGCACCTGTTTGAATTGCCAGCCTGCAGACCCAGGTTCCCTCTGCAATCACTGCCACGTAAGTATCTCAGTAAAACCGTGCATATTCACAGGACATAAAGTGAACACACGTAATTCTTTGCAAGGTTCTGCTCTTCAAAGGTAATTTCAGAAATGTTGCCGATGCACAAACTGTAGCATGAGGCGTTGAATTGAATGCAATTGCATGCTGCAATTCTTTTCTCATGTACAATGTCTCTGCATTGGGTACAATGGGGAGGAAATGCTGAGGATGCCTGATCGCGTGTGAGGCTACTGCTGGAAGACAGATTTTACAGCAGAACAATCGCAGGGTGTAGGTTTTAGGCAATAAGCAGGTAGCCTCGTTCTCTCGGAAGAAAAAAGAAAATAATGGAAAACTGTAACATTCATTTGGAGGCCTCAAAGGCATAAAAAACCCAATTCCAACTGTTATAGGTCCCTGCAGGAGTCTACAAAAGAACTAAGCTTTTTAAGTAAGAAAACTAGATTTTGGCCCAGAGGGCCCTGTCATTGCTGCTTAATAGATGAAACTCTTTTGATACAAATATGCTGTTTACTTCTCAGCTTCAACTTTCATAAAATATAACCTTTTTATGATTTACGACCCCAGAAAAAGTGCAGGATGGATTTTTAGCTCTGAATTGGTTGAATGTCAACAAGAAAAATATAGATAACATATAGAAATAGCAGGGTGTTAATGCCACACAAAATGATGAAATTATTTTTGTTTGGAAAAGTTAAGTTTCTTCTTAAAGTTCCTTGTGAGTGAAACTGAGGGAAGGGTTTGCTGGTGAAACATGGGTAGCTTTGCACAGTGCTTCCTTTTGGCTTCACGATGGCGTTGGTTGGCTTGGAAATTGCTGCTGACACAGTATCCATTCGTTCCTTCAGGAAGGGGTGGACAACGCATTGGGGTTGGTGATCCTCCTGCCATTGCCCCAGATACGAGCAAGCACTCTAGATGTAGGTCTTGAATCATTTGCCCAAATCATTGTATTTTTTCTTCTTGGCAACCATATTCACTGAATCACGGAATCATTAATGTTGGACAAGGCTGCTGGCATCATCAAGTCAACCCATCACCGCCATTCCCACCAGCTATTTCAGTAAACCACATACTGCTCTGATATTAAAATTAAACCCAAACAAATTCTCGATGTTGCAAAATCAAAGGTATGAGAGCTTTAATGCCTGAGACAAGAAGAGTAGTAAAGATGAGGGAATAACCGTCGCTGAGAAGATTGCACATATTTTCATTTTTGTCATTTTCCACTTTGTCTTCTCTCTTCTGCAGGTTCTTTAGCATTAGTGATGTGCCTGTTTTTCAGGTGGCTTTTCTTCATGTTGTTGTGAAGTTACTGGAAAAAAAAAAAAGTTGATTTTTCTGAATGCTTCAGGAAATAGCCTGATCCCAGACAAATTGCCCAGGAAGGCTCTGAAATGACTTAGCCTGCCACAGAGGCAAGGTTGTGAAAATTGAAAAGGTTTTCACTTTTGACTCTTCCAACTATTGCAGAAAGAGATATTTTCTGGTGTATGGTCTCTGAAAACTGTCACTGAGCAAAATTAAAATAACAAAACTATCGGTCCGTGAGCATCACGGGATGCTGCATCGGGGGGTGTGTTGGGCTCAGGGATGGGGGCTGCCAAGAGAGCTCAGCAGCTGCGGGGGTTGTACAAGAAAGGTACACAAATAGTGGGGCTAGAAAACACGTTACTGCACTGATCTGTATGCTCCTCTCCTGTGTATTGCCAAATTGAGAAAGGAAAGATTGAATGAATGGAAAAGTTGTGAGAAGACATGGGAGAAGCAATTTTGCTGATTGAACAGTGATCCATCCTGGAGCAGGAAATCAGAAACAGTCTTCTGAACCCAAACCCTTCTGACTGCTTGACTTTCCTGTAGCTAGTTGAGGTAAGCAGTATCAACTGACTCTTCCAAAAGGTTCTCTGTCTTTCTGATGCCCCTCACCTGTGCACAGACAAGCCAAGCAGAAAAGGATCTTGGAGATACAAAGTGCAGAAAGCTTTGGATAAAACTAGCTCTGAAACATTCAATTCCATTAGGAATCATAGCATCATAGAATGGTTTGGGTTGAAAGAGAGCTTTAAGATCATCTAGTTCCAACTCCCTGCTATAGGCAGGGACACCTCCCTCTAGAGCAGGTTGCTCACAGCTCCATTCAGCCTGATCTTGAACATCTTCCTGGTGAGGGCATCTGCAACCTCGCTGGGCAGCCGGTTCCAGTGTCTAATGCTCTTTTTGAGCTTGTGACTGTAGCTGTTTTTCATAGATTGGCCTCTTCCTCAAGTGAATATATTAGAGAAAATAAATAGGTATACCTCACTGAAGAGATGTTGGCTACAGTGGATATATTTCTGCACGTATCTGTATGTGAATGCTGTGTGCGACAGTTTAAATGGAACAGTCCATCTGATCTGCTCACCTGCCCTTGTTAAATGTACAGCCATATTCATGGGACATTACAGTCAGCAGCAATATGTATGAAATCAGATTGCATTCAACCTGGAAATGACCCACATTGTGAACTCTACAGGCAATATATTTTCATACATATCAGCCCTGGAGCTGTGAAAACCAGAAGGAGTTCAGCAGCAGGGTGGTTTATACCTGTACGAGTAGGAGAAGGAACACAAAGCTTGTCCCTTCCTCCCACCCTTCCTTAGTCATCTCACTTCTGTGTCTTTTTCCCTTTTTTTTGAGATGGTTTGGGGACTATTTTTGAGAAGCAGTTTTTTAAGGACACGTGTTTTTCTTGAAGTCATGCACACATAAATACACTGGCTGCCCACTGCAAGAATTTACCAATGGATCCAAGTCAGGATCAGATGTCATTCTGAGCATGAACTCAGTTCATCCAGAAGTTACTGGCAGAGGGCAGGACATAAATGCTGTTCATATCCTGTAGCCTGGAATCAGACTGAGTCCGGGTTTCCTTCTCATCCTCATCTCAGGTAACAGCCTCACTTGTAGGTTTGGCGTTTGGAGGATGAATTTGCACGGAGGAGTGGCAAGAAAAGTTACCACCTCTCATGCCATTAGGAATTCATGCGTAACTATTTCAGTCATTCCAATTATTCCAATTATTTGAAATCTTTCAGTTATTTCGAATCCTTCCCAAAGTCCTTCCATCATCACAACAGCCAGCTGCTGTGCTGGGTGCTGAGATTTATGCCAGAGAGATGTTTCATTTTTCCATCTGCCCCTTTCTTTATTTGCTCTTTTATAGCATTTCTTTCCCCAATTATTCCGAGGTTGCTTTTGATGGGGAAAAAATCTCTGCTTCGTAAGACCGCAGCTAAAACCTTACATCCAAATACTGAATGCCAAATGGCAAATCTGGTGGTGTGATCCATCAGTTCTAGGAGCAATCATTTTACTTGGAGGGCTCATTTAGCTGCAGGCAGCGTGGTTATGTCCTGCTTGATAGCCTTTGGGTAAAGTGAATTTACTTTACTCACCTACTTTGAAGACTAGAAATATGGTGCTGTTTCATTCTCAGGTAGAAAAGCAAAAGAACTGTTCAGATATTCTCTTGAAGCTGTCCTGAAAAGTGGTTCGTAATGACAGAATCATAAAGGTCATGTGCTATTTTCTTTCCATAAATCTGGCAGTGGAAACATTATGGGTTTTCCTGGTCTTTATCCTCCCTTTCAGTGTGATGAAGGTGTCTGATTCTCTTTGGCTCCTGTGAGATTCTGAAGGTTGGAAATTAAGTGCAGAGCACAGATGAGTTCTGCTGCACCTCCACGTCATTAGGGGCCATTGCAATTCCAATGGGCCCAGTGCTGGGAATAATAACTGACAGGACTCTAGATTTGTTCATTGCCCACAAAAGATTCTCACAGCCCCCTGGAAAGGGTTCCTTATGCTGCAGGAATTAGAAGGGTGGCAAATCTTCTTGTAGCATCAAATCCCTGGGAAATCCCATAATCTGTTCCCACAGAAGCACTGGAAGGCACTGAAATGAAGTCAAAGGAGAAGACACTCAGTGGCAGGGCAACCATTTCATCTCACATCTGTAGACCATATACTATTCCGCAGCCATTTGGTGTGGGTCTCTTTGGACATAAAAGGAGGACTGCATATGGAAAATATGTACAGGAACTGAAAGCCCAACCTTGGGCACCACACCTACATCAGCTAAGTCCACCTGAACTGCTGTCTGGGCTCAGCAACTGGAGTAAGATGTATGCTGACACAGCTGTATGGCTGTGGATCAACTCAAGGGGTAAGCAGTGGAGACTGTCTCTGTTTGCTCTTAGACCACTAATTTGCCTCGAAAAAGGAAAAGAAAATGAACCAACGGCTTGGAAAATATCGCTCTTTGTCAAAATTCCATGCAAAGCAAATTGAGCTCCTTGTTAGGAAATAATGCATCTTTTTTTCCTCAGCTTAGAGCTGTATTTTTTTAATAACGAGAGCTGGCGTGTGCAAAGGGTGGGGTTTGAATTTCATGTGTGGTAATGATCCCTCAGTAACTCCCAGGTTCTGTACTTCAACACTTCGCTCAGAGCCTCTTCTTGCAGTGTAGCATCATGTGCTCCCAGGAGGAGCTGGAAGGAGAGACTGGCGTGGCGTGGAGGAGAACCCTGGAGAATTGGCTGTTCTGCAAGAGCTGCTCGGGATTAGTTCTCCAGACAGACAATTTCTAAATCTGGTTTGCCCTGAGTGTTGAGACAACGTTTGTGGCTGGTTGTGTAGATGTGAATGAGTGTGAGTAAATGGCTCTTGGCAGGCAGACAGGCGCAGTCGTTTCTCCCAGACAAAAACCTGGCCAGCAGCTAGGTTGCTTCATATGGCCATGACTCTGAGGTCTGCCAGATTTGTAATCCTATTGGTCAGAAACGGAACTGGAGCATTAATTAAAGGTGGTAACTGTGAATGATCCTATAAAATACAGCATGTGTTTGCATTTCAGGACCATCCTTTTTCCTTTGTTTAAATTCGTGGCCTGGTTACAAGTCAATTTGGCTTGATGTCCTGTTGATTTGACTCCTTCTGTGATCCAAGTCAGCATCCCCGTTATTCACATGGACCTGGTTGATGACAAGAAACTAAATTAATCTGGAATCAAGTAACGGTGCAAAGAGTTGAATGTTTTGTTTTTAGAGCAGGTGATCTATCATCGAATCTAGTTCTTGTTTTCTCTGTTTCTCGCTGGTCCAACTGTGTCATGCTCATGTTCTTGACACACTTATGCTGTCCGATGCTCTGTTTCTTTGCTTGAGTTATCATTCATGCCTGAGGGTGCATAGTTCTGTAAAAGATGTATTTTTTGACTCAGTGGTGTGGAATGTATAATCTGCATTGCTCTCTGTAAATAAGTGTTTAGTGATATAAGGGAAGAACCTAAATTCTTGGAAAAAATTATGTGTTACGGTCATTCCCAAAGGAGTCACACTTATTTAATACCAACAGCAAATTCAGTCTTTTTTTCATGACTGCTTTTGAGTCGGAGCAAACAAATCCCAAAATATTTACTAATTGAGCAAATCCAGATGAACTGCATAATCTATCTGTGGGTTTTGCCTGGTCTGGATTTATGTTCTTGGTGATCAACCAAGTCACCAGGTTCCAGGACAGGTTTTGGTGATGCTGTAGACACTGTTTGTCATCTACAATTTGTAGATACTGAAATCAGTGCCACTGTCAGATTGGCCATGAAGCCAAAGGTGTATCTAGATACATTTCCTTAAATATTACTCCATGTTTGTAATAATTAAATTATCCTTTAGCATGAAATCACCGCTAAGGCTTTTTTTTTTTTCTCTGAAATTGGTATCACCTGGTGTCACTAATTGACATTTTAACAAAGACAGCATGGATGGGTGCAACTCCACTCCAAAGCTGTAAGTGCCAGCACGCCCTGCTTATCCTGGCTAATGGAATCAAGAGCAAGTTTTGGCACAGCAATAACTGTTTAAGCCTCACCAGTTTGTCTGTAGCTCCACTTCAGTGCATGGGGCTTTAGTAAATCAGATTAAATTGTCAATGGCTTACAGATTCCTCCCTTTTCTTTGCAGCAATATCCTGGAAATGTTCTATTTATTTTAAGAAATTCTGAAGCTCCTGATAGAGCAGCTGACAAAGCTGCTATTGCAAATAAGACAAACACCCTACTCTGAATATGTCCAGTTCTCTTCCACCCCTGTTCCTTCCTGTTGGATGACACCTACAGTCATTTGCAAACATGAGTAACATATCCTGCATACGTTTACTCTTCCTTACAAGCATTTGCAGTTAGAGGTTGAGTTACTTCAGCTCACAGTGTTATTGTTCTGTCTGCATGGAAGCGCTGCAGTGTGAACCAGAATCTGGGCCTTGAAGTAGAAACAATATATATATAAAGGAAATGCTGAGAAGAGTAATAAAGAGCAATCTTCCTCTGAGTAAATAAAAATTACAAACAGAAACAATAATCAATATATTTTACAGTTCAAGAGTTCAGCACATGCTGTTGCAGTACAGTACAATGGATAGGCGGCATCCATGGATTATGAATTCCCACGTTTATGTGGGAACAGAAGTAAATAACTGAAACAAGAGTCATGTTGCAAGAATGTAAAACCAAGCTGGACTTAATGGTGTGCTATATTTAAAAGAGTGATGTGGTCCAAGGAGTGTTCACTTTATCTTTTCCTTCAAGCCTGGCTGCCTGCAACCTGCCAGGACGAACTAATTCAAAAGAAACCATTTTTCTCTATTTCAATCACCAGTGAAATGCAGTATGCATTGCACTTTGTTGCCCTGAATCGTGGAGACTGACATTACTGAACAGCAAAGCCAGGAAGGGCATGGCGTTATGGACGTCAATATGCAATGGTCCTCTTCCAGTTGGACGGACATTGCTTGGATCAGGTATAGTGGAACAGTTGAGGACTACAGCGATGCTGTGTACTCTTCCAGTCTTTTTTTTTAAGTGGGAGCAGATGGCTGAAAGCTTCATACTGTGATATAAAATCTTTTAGCTTTGTGAGTCAGTTGCGGAAGTACTGTCAGAAACTTGTACTTAGATCATCTATCCAAAGGAGATTTTGTGTAAGCTTCTGCACCTCTCCTCTCCCAACTTGCTCTCACCCTTTCCCTTCTTTCCCTGCGGTCTTCCATGAGGTACTGATCTCCAGTGCTGGTTCTTTCGTTGCTCCCTTCCTATGACGAACAGAGGAATCAGTGAATCTTCCAAGTGAGAAGAAACTTCCCAAGGGCTTCAAGTGATGTAAGTGGCTTCTGATCTCATAGAGTCATAGAATCATTCAGGTTGGAAAAGCTTTCTCAGATCCCCAAGCCCAACCCCAACCCACCCCCACCATGCCCACTGCCCACATCCCTCAGTGCCACATCTCCACAGTGCTGGAACACCTCCAGGGACAGTGACCCCACCACCTCCCTGGGCAGAGACAGTGCCTCACCACTCATTTAAAGTTTCCTAATATGCAACCTGAGCTGCCAGAAAACATCTTGGTTAGGCCAAGTGCAAATTGTCTACTCATGCCCAAGAGGAAGCTAGGTGAATTTGTCCTAGATGCCATTTGGGAAGCAAGGGAAGTGAGCGGTGGGCTGCCCTGCTACTTCACTGCAGTCAGGAGCAAACATTCAACCGTATTTTGACCTGGAGAGGCTGGTCGCTAAGCCTGGCCTTTGCACAACTGAAGATCTCATTAGCACAGGTCTGCAAGTGGCTTTTGAGAGAAAAAGATGGAATCCTGGCTTGGCTAAAATGTTCCTGTTGCTTGGTTCCATTTTGCTCTAGCTGATGGCCTTGTTCCAAACTGGGGTGTCTCATGCATAATGTGGATTCTGATTTGATGATGGCCCATTTTCCAGGTTAGTATGTGTTTTATCCAATAAAGACTATATCTTCACACATATTAAGGGTTTAGGCTTGTACATCTTGTCGATGTGATAATGTAATCCTGGAAATTGTATATGAAAAAAAAAAATTCTGACATAGACGTTCTTTCTAAAACCTATATTAAAAAAGCTATAATTTAGAAAAGTAGTTCTTGCAATGTCGCTAAAGAATGAACAATTTGGAATAAAAAACACAAAAAGGATAAATTTTGAGTGCTTGGCATTGTCAGACAAATACCATTCCTATAATCTTCATCAAAATCAATCTTATACAGATAGTAACAGTTGTGCCCTTGTTCTAATATAGAAGAGCCATTTTGTTAATTTCCCTGTATTTTGCGAAGTGCATGGAAAATACATTTTATGAGCAGGTGCTCTCTTACTTTATATAGGAAGTATTAAATTTGATACCACTTTCCTTTAATAAGACCAGATAATGGCACAAAATCTGAATCTATTATCACAAGGAAGAAAGTAACAAGGACAGAAAATGAAACAAATGTAATTTTTTCTTATTACAACACTCACATTTCAAACTTGTGGAGTGTCTGTGCTTTACTTTGTAATAACTACCGTGACTGCATAATGCTAGGATAGATATTGTTTAAAAAAATCACCCATAGCCTATTCAGGGCTGTGTCTTTGTGTGCTCGTGGTAGCCCGTCTCTTTAAGTATGTTGAGTTGAACAACTACCCAGCAGGTGAAAAAAACATTCTGCTACTAGCACAGTGCAGTACTTCATTAGATGGTTACCAAATAATCCTATGGAGCGGTGAGAAAGGAATGCATTTCTACCTACTGGCAGATGTCTTTCCAAAGTGCAAGGTGTTGCTATTGCGTGGGTATAGGATGATGTCTCCAATGAAACTACTTGCATTTTCCCTGCTTTGCCCCTCTTCCTCAGCGGCTGTAATATGCTATGAAAAGCAGCCAGCAGAACTAACACGAACAGCATAGTAAACATGCAGGCAATGATTTTTTTTTTCTTTTTTTTTTTCCAGTGCATACAGTATCAGCCATTAGCCTGCAAGCAATGATGCTGCATTCATATTTAGGGTAATTTTCACACTAATATGGCATATAGAAGCCAGATCCCTCACCAGACCGAAAGTGGTTTAATGGCCGAGCTTATGCAAGGGGAAGGGCTCTGACGTTGATCAGCAGATTCTGTGGTCAAAGTGACATAGATTTGTATTTTATAATTTTAATGGGAAAATAACAAAGCTCCTTTGTCTGTTGAAGTGGGTGAAAGTTATGTGACATTTAAAACAACAAAAAAAGTGCATCGTGTTTTGTGCGTAACATTTACAGCTGTGCACCAAGAATTTCTGCTCCGTAGTTGCACGACGTTCTTTGTTCTTTCATTTTATATTCCTAGGAAGAAATCAATAAATATATTAATGAAAATGATAAAAGGTATAATTGGCTCCTGGGATTTGTGTTTGTGCTTATAGAGTCTGCTATAGAGTCTCTCTGTGCTCACACTTTATTTCTCAGTGGAGTGAACTGTCCCCGTGTTTGCCAGTGCAAAGGCTGCTGGATGGTCCATGGGTTTGGTTGAGAGCCAGATAAACCCTGTGCAGCAACACAGCCCCGTGGAAAGCAAGTCCTGGTGGTTTCACCCTACCTAATTGCTAGACTTCTTGGATCAGTCCTGTGGGTACCTGAATACAGCCGTTGGCTGCAGCAGAAATGTTCCCCTTCATCTGCCCACCTTCACATTGGCACAAGCACTGACATCCAGTCTCAACAAAGGAAAGTTGGCTGCCCTGAAGCTGTAGGAACCTCAGCCCTGTTAGACAGACGTCCAAGTGTTCAAAACCGCCGTCTTTCTGTAACCAGAAATCAATTAAGAAATGTGGGAAACAAAAAATTGTGCCCGTGCTGAGAACTTCATAAATAAAATTTTACCCATTAGGAAATTTGGTCTGAGTTATTACCTCTCAAAAAACCAGCATTCGTAATGGGAATTCTGACAGAGCCCTCAGTACAGCTGTGAGAGTGGCACAGCTATAATTAACGCTGCCTTCAGACGCCTTCCATTAATATTTTAAGGACTTTTAATTAAAATAATTGTATTAGTTTATGAAAAATACTCTCTCCTTCAAGTTGTTTAATACAGAGAATATTCCAAACGTTCTCCATTATTTTTCTTTTTTTCTTTTTTTTTTTTTTTTTTTTTTTTTTTGCCTTCTAATCCCCATCTGTATGACAGGTTCTTCCTTCCCTCCACTTTCGGTTGTTGCTCCCCACAGTTCCTCCCCAGGCCCTCAGACTTGGAGCTCTGGCCAGGAGCAGGCTCTTTCTTCTCCACTTCTTTGGCCATGTTCCCTGGCTCACGTGCCCTGTCAAAGAATTAGATCTGCAGAATACAGCCACGTGAAGATATTGTGTCTTAAATATTTCCCAGCCATTTCTTACCTGTCAATCTATGAAAGCCATTATTTTCAGCTTGATATGTGTCATTTTTACTAATTCAAACGGAACTCAGAATACGCCTTTAATATTTCACTCATAAACAAGGCCTTCAGCAACAGCAATTGATCATCTTCGGTGCAAATGAAAAAAAGAGAAGCTGTGAGAAGTGATATTTTGTTTTGGAAGAATAGGTTGGTGCAGCCAGAGTCTTCAGAAACTCTGTGTTTGACTTTTCAGTATATCACTAAAACTGCACTGAAATAACATTGCACTCCTGGCAGGTAGGTGGGCAAGTGAAATGGTCACAGGCATGTAATAAATGACACCGGAATACAATACATCTATTTCTCATATACCTACAAACTGTACCTTTTCTCGCAGAGATAATACTTCAGTGTATGATAATTTATTGGGAGACGGCACGTCTGGTACAGAGAACTATTTGTACACAAGGAAAAGCCCGGCGTGAATAATTCAGCCAACCGCCACGCGCTGATATAAAGCAGAATCTGCCATCCAAAACAAATGAGACCCCAAACAGATGCTTCTATTGACTTATACTTGAATTCATTTCATCTTTATTTTATTTCAACTCTGCCTTAATTTTAATTTTTTATTTTTTGTAGTCCTCTGTCCGGCGTATGACACGGGTAACTTCTGAGCAGGCTCATCATTTGAATAATCAGCCATTTAGTGACATGCCTAGTCCTGTTTAATGACTGAATCTGTAAAAGTATGACCTCAAGCACTGGTTAACTTTAAAATAGCTGTGCCCACTGCATGACATAGCCAACAGGAAGCCATTAGAGCTCCAGCAATTACCATTTACATCCATCGACGAAGTCCCTATTTTATTTTAATCTGCTTAAGTACATTTTCTGCACGAGGTTAAAATATAAATCCCTTCTCCTGAACAAGACTGGTTTTCTGGCTGACTTGAGAGCACAATTTACAACTGATTTAATTTGTTCTTCACAAACATTCCTAATGACATTACCCTGGTGCATATACTGACTGCCTCCTCTTATTCCATTAACTCCCAAATCGGGTTTAAAGACCATATTGATGCTAGATGTTATTATGGGTGATTATCAAAACAACAGACAATGGGGCAAAGTGTTTACTAACTGGTTTATATATAATTTCTGTAATAACTACAACAGATGGTAATGCTACAAACAATAAATCAAGCTTTTCACTGCTGAAATAAATTGGCAGCCTGCAGTACAGAAATGCTGTATGTAACTATATACAGATGCTTCAGTCATCAACTGTATTGTTCATCTTATTAGAAAATGGGTCTGTTACTGCTATTACAGGAAATCTTTCCATTTGCAATTACAAATGTATATTTTCAATTAAAATTGTTTTTAACTGCCAAACTGGTTTAAGTATACTTTAACCTTTAATTACAAATAGAGTTATCACGTACTGCCAAGCCCGTTTGAGGCATTTGTTTGTGTCTGTGGAAGTTCCTCCTCAAATTGGGTTTTCACTCCATAAATATAACTCTGCCCTTCAAGAATCCTTCGGCCAACAGGCATCTGCAGTAACCTTAGGAAGTTAATTCAATCGTAGCTGTATAAAAGGATGTTTTATCCGACAATGCTTAAAACAGTATGAAACCTGCAATTAATTCCATTCACTTTTGTTTGTAGTAATTTATCAAAACATTTCTCTCCGTACAGCGCCTCCCGTCCAGGTCCTTTGTGGGAATCAAGACTCATGGCACCATCTCCCCGCGTTTGGGAGCTCCTGGGCCATCCATTGGCAATCCTGGGGGGAAAAAACATCCCTCAGCTGCTCTTCCACTGCCTTTGGGATGGAAACATTTCTCCCCAGGTTGGGAGCAAACAATACTGGGTTTTGGGGAGCTGCAGCATTTCTGTTATGAAACGCAGGGATGTTTATCCATTTGGAAGACCAGAAATGAGGATTTTATTACATATCCTTTCCCTTTTTACGGCTCCTTTGAATTGATACTCTCGTTAAGTGAGGCCATGTGTAACTGTTGAGTCACAGCCTGAACCACTGATTGAGCACCTGGGGAAAGGACCTGGTCAGCCCTGGGAGCACAGGTGAGGGCAATTCAGCTGTGTGACCAGAAGGGGTGGAGCCTGGCTGCACCTCTCTTAGACCTCATTTAAGGGCTGAGTGGCAGTGGGGAATGTTCCCTGGTTGGAGATCTCTCATTTGTAGAATCTTTCCTGGGAGCCTAGATCTTCAGAGATAGGTGAGCACTTTCTTTTTTTTTTTTTTTTCCCCCCCTTTGGAATACCATCCTGTGCAACACCGTGAAAGGGAGGTGAAAATAGGGAGCACACAATGTTTTCACAAGCAAGTTTGCAGCTTTGTTGTTTTTCAAAGTGACTGAGGCCTGTGCCCTACACGTACTTCATTTACACTGATTTCTAACTTGGCTTTGGTAGCATCCACTGCTGAGAGCGTAATCCTGAAAATTCTTCTGAGTACCTTCCTGAATTTTGAGGAGCTCACTTCCCTTTACAGACTCTAATCCTAACCCTGATCTCAGTGTGTCTTTGTGCAATGAGAGCCAAATACCAGCTTTGCACAGGTGTTTGAGGCCCTCATGCACCAAGTAATCCTTTAAGAAAATTTGAGTGTTAGAGAAATGTGATGCATCTCCAAGAGATGTGTGGTCTTGTGAGGTATGAAAAAAAAAACAAACAACAAACAAACCAAAAAGCTGGAAAATGAACTATTTTGTAGAAAGGATCAAAACTAAACACCAGTTTTTGACATGAAATAGTCAACATTCAAAACCAAGACAGAGTTTGTAAGTAGCCTGGAAAAGCCCAAGCATTATGGTGCACATTTGTGCTTAGATAGGAGAGATGGAAATGTCTTTGGTAACTTCACCTTTTAAGTGAAGTTAAGACACCTTTAACAGTGTCCCATGCTCACGTTCTTGGGACAGAGCCTTGGCCTCCAGTGGTGGCCAGCACTGGAGTGGCATCCTCCACTGGATGGATGCACCCAGCACACCTCTTCTGCAAATCCACACATGTATGCACTGCCCACGTGCAGCTGACATTATGAATCAGATCTGAGGTATATAATAAAGATTAAAAAATACGTTCCCAGCATTATAGAGAAGTTTAATTACAGTCCTGCAAAGGTGCAATCTGATTATTTGCTAATTGCCTTTCCATATTTTTTCAGGGCCTCACAAAGCAACAGGGATACTAAAGAGCAAACAGTGCTTTAAGGCCACGGTAGAATGTGACAACAGTGATAGATATGCTAATTTCTTCATTCACTCCACTTCACTTCTTTTATTCTTTCCAATTAAAGCAAATGCTACTGAAACTGTAATTAAGCTAGTGCCTCAGCCCTGATTGCCTGCTGTTTTAATGAAACCCTATTGATTTTTCTTTTATTTCTAATGGCCACACATTGCGTTCAATGGTCAAATGCATGGATGTCACAATGTGCGGCCAAACTCAGTTATTGTTCTCTAAAAGGGTGGCCTTATCAGAAAGAATATCAAAGGAGCTGTTGTGTGGGGTCTCTATAGTTTTTCCACTGTCTGCCTGAAGAGATTCACTTTGAGGAAATATATTACCATTAAAAAGAGATGAGATGCATTTGGTAGAGAATAAAAATTGCCATCGGTCTCCTGCAGTTGCCATAAGTTGCACATAGGTGTAGTTTACTCAAGAGTCTCAGTATTACTCTTAAGTTTTAATTGTTTTATTTGGAAGCAAACAATCAAATAAGCAGAGCTGTTCAGAAGAGAACTTTAATGAGGTATCATTTTTGGTGACTTTGTATGCATAATTTTGTCCCAGCATGCAGAAATCAGTGTTGGTACTCTCACTGCTAACAGTGCCTGACCTTATAGCATACAGCAGCAGAAACTCTCCGTGTGCTCCAGACACAGCTACCAGGATACTGAAGACACTGAGTGACAAAACATGAATAGAACTGACTCCATTCCCATTTTGCTTGAGAAAACATGTGTTAATAAGGCATCGTGGTTTTCTACTGTTCCTTACCTAAAAACATTTCTCTTACGACTGCTGTGGAAGATAAACATTAATCACGTTCAGGGCACACGGAGTCAGCAGCCAGTTGCCAATGCCCAAACCATTCATATGTTGTAGCCCTGACTGATCCTGTGTGTGCCAAAATGCTGGGCTTGTGTGGGGCTTCATGCTTTCTCTGCTCCTGGTGTGCATGTTCTATGAACTGGGGATGTCTGTCTTGGTTCTGAGGCCCACGCTGGAATCCATCATTAAGATCTTCACTGGGAAATTGTGAAACACTGTAGTAGTGTACACAAAAAAAAAAAAAAACATGGCAAATTTTACCTTAGTGCAACTTGTTAAAAATAATTAAGCAACGAAAACAACCCTCCCCTCAACAAACAATAAAAATCTACACCATCTATAAATCTAAGAGAATATGATTCCTTGGATGAGACCTATGTGAAAGATGAAACCAATATTTAGGATCAAGAAACAGATTGAGGCAAAGCTCCTTTCTCAGTGCTTACTCGCTGCCCAAGCCATGTGCGTTGCCCTGAGTGGACAGCAGTGGATCCTATTTCCAAGGCTCACGTCAACATGGGATTCTTATCAAGCTGACCTGACCATACGGTCAAAGCCCACCAGTATGATCTCTGTGACGTGCACCAAAATCAGCAGGATGGGATGGAGCAGTGCAAGAGGAGGCTTTGGTCCTGCAGCTGGAGGTCAACCAAATGCAGGCAGCACAACCAACCCCAGTTCAATGTCTCTGTGCGCTTACGCCTCCTGCACAGAGGGCAGCCTGAGTTGAGATGAATTGTCCTCACCCATCTGCCTGTTGTTGAGTGCTGCACGTTGTACAAAAAATCCGCCCTCAGTGCTAAGCTCGCCTTTGGCAATTAGAAAAATACACAGATGAAGGCTTTTGTTGATAGAGTTGCCTTCCCAATATTGGCTCCATCTTGCAGAAAGCTCAGGTCTTTGCCGCAGCACAATTTCAGGTGAGGAAACAGCACACGTGAACAGGAAGACACATTGCCATCTTCCCAACATTAACCCAGAAGCCCTGCCTGCCTTATTTTCCAGCCTTCCCCACTGCAGTTCTGAATCACCTTCTGTTTGTGACCACTGAATGCTAAATACGCTTTTATTTCACCTGTAGGCACTAAATTTTTCAAACGCCTCCCGCTACTATTAGCCTGCCAGCAAACCGGGAACATCAGCTCTTTTTAATTAGATTTTCTAACCATGATGTTCGTTCAACAAGGGATAAATTCCCTTTAGTGGAAGTTGTGGATTACGCTTGGACTTGTTAGCTCCGGAGAAGTGAAAATAATAAATAAATTCTGCCAGGGAAAAGCTAACTGCAGGAATAGGAGAAAATAAGGTACCATCATTGTCACTGCTCAGCCCCGTCAACCGGAGCGCTAATCAGGACAGAATTAAAAACGCATTTTCTCCCAAGATGTTTCACAGCCAAACCGGTTAAATACAGATTTTAACAAAATTGAAAGCATATTATACGGAGATTTGTGGTTTCCAGCTCTGTGAGTGAGTGCTAAAAGTGTGATGAAATAACAAAATTGCAGCCTAATAATCTATAGAATAATATTGTCAACTAATGGATTATAATAAAATAAAAGCTATTATTAGGGTAAAACATTATAACAAAAAAAAAAAAAAAAAAAAAAAAATCCAACTTTTATTTGTAGCACCTCCCCCTTAATGGTTTCAAGCATTTTGAAAGGTAATTTAAACAAGTACATTGTGTCCTTATTGAAACTGTTTCATCTCGCTAGCTGCTGAAAATGGCTTTAACCATCTCCCTGAACAAAAGCTCGCTAATAAGACAACAAAAAGCCTACAAAAGCACTGGCTCAGCATCACTGCAGAAAGGCAACTAAAGGCAGCCTGCAAATGGTCTGTTTCTTTTTTCTTGCATGTAATTAGATGAATTAAAAGGACAAAGTAGTTAATGTTACTGTTGTCCGAGGCCCCCGGTTCTTTTCATACTGTCCGCTCTAGACCAGAGCCTGTGGCTCTCGCTTCAGCAATGCGGTGAAGAATGTTGGCAATAAGTAAAATTAACAAGCTTAATCTGTGAAGAATCTGGTCTGAGTCATAGATGAAATGTATCTCTAGCAACGAAAGGCTAGTAATTCCTGGTCTCCTTTTATATGCCTAATAAAACTTACAATAAATTAACTGCATTTTAGTTTGCAGCGCCGGCTCTATTAATCAGGGCTGAGGCGTGTAGTCAAGTTACAATAGAAGGAACTCAACTGGGTGCATTTCAGTTATGCAATTAGGGCCCATTGGCCCGGCTCTAATTAGGCCAGGGATGTTGATATTTCAAGTACTGTTTTATCATTAGGCTTCATTTCCTTGGAACATCCTCAACGACCAAGCAGCGAGAAGGGTGGAGGATATTATAAACACAGGTCATCAGAAAGTCATTAATGGGAGGTAGATGGGGAAGGGCTGACATTAATACCTTGTCCTGCGAAATGTTGAGCTGTCTCTGGGAGACCCAGAGTCCCTTCATCTCCCAGAGGAATCAGTGGCACCTGAGAGCAGCAGAGGAACCCCCTAGGGATGACATTGCCGATTAACTGCTACTGATAAACAGGCATGCCTTGCCCAGCTATGGCAGAGAGGGGTTCCTTTCCCACCTCCTGTGTGCTTCTGGTTCAGAACCAAAAAAAAACAAACCCAGCCGTTTACTGATGAGAGAGGGTACTGGATATTGAGAAAGGTTCATAAGGGTAATTCTGGTAACGCTTTTGGTCACGTACACCCTGCTTCCTCCAGGCAGGGAACGCGCACTTGTCATTGGCTCCATCATGGAGGCAGAGGATGGAGATGGAGATGGCTCACCATCCACCAGGGCCAAGAACTTCAGGTTTCTTCCATTCAGCAATGACTTGGTTGGGGCCAAATCCAAACAGTGAAGGTCACACAAAGCCAGGAAAAAGCGAAAAAAGCCATCGGTCCTCAGTTGTGCATTTCTTGCCAAATGTTTGTTTAAATCTGTAACTCCAAGCAATACTTTGCCTGTTTGTAAAATATGACTTTGTTTCATTATGAAAAAAGAAATTACATAATTAAATTCATTATATCCAATTACTATATGATTCATCTGGCGGCTTAATGAAGCTTCACATTATACTAACAAGATAAAGCAAAAGAATAACATTTTATGAGACTGCAGGCATTCTGTGTACAGCAGACTAGCTGGTTTATGAGCTATATACAGTGCATTTCCTAATAGTACATATTGAATTAGCTCGAGTAGGGAAGTTATTGCATGGCCCTGTGATATCTCACCCACCTCGTTCTGAAATTTTGCTAAACACTAAGTTCAACTTTATTTTCTTCCTAACCAGACCCGGGCCTTTCTTCTGGATGTTGCTGAATTTTGTCCAGGGGGGACGTAAGGAGCGGGGTGCAAAATTAATGGGAACATAACAAAAAAAATTAGGCAACTCTACAGCTGTCAGAAGGCAACACGTTTTGGATGTGAAAGAGCTGGTTTGGTTTTGAACCAGTGACCCAGAGGTGAATTACCTCAGTGTCTCCATTGATAGGTATATAAATATTTTAAATACGATTCTGCAGAAGTGTAAAACTGCCTTTTCTTTCAAAGTACATTATCAGCCTAAAGAAGTCTATCAACTCTGTCCTCCCAATAATTTATGATCTAGTAAAAGGCTTCTGTCTTTGGAAAGGCTGACAAAAAAAAAAACCACGTAGTTTTATCTTTTGGGAATGAGATCTGTCAATATAGAGCAGCCCTATCTTTTAAATGTGTGTGTAAAGCTATTTGCAATGTTCACAGTTTTGAAATTAGCAGTTAACACAGGAAAGGGGCAAATTAAAGATATTCACTCTCCTTTTCCTGCCATGTATGAGTGCCCTTCAGCTTTTCTCATTACCATTTAGTATTTCTGGACAACTATTGATATTCAATGGGAATGTAAATGGGCTTGAAAATCATAAATTGTGAAAAATAGATTTTGGAGACATCAGGAAACTTTCAGGAAAAATGACATTTGCCTGCGTGGGAGAACAACAGGAGCACTTTCATGCTGTTTTAGAAGGATATGGCTGATGTCTCCTGAACTGGAGGCTGTATTACTGGGTGAGGTTTGTGGCTTCTCTTCTCAACTGAGCAAAATCTGAATACTCTGAAGAAAATGGAGCAACAGGTTCCAGTGTAATTAAGTGATCTGGCTTTATTACTTCTGTTTACTCTAGAGACTGGTTTGTGTTTGAGCTTGCCAGCTACATTTGGAAGTGGACATTCGGAAAGCCACCAATGAGGGATTTTAAAATATCTCCTTTACGTCAAAACGTATCAGCCTATGACATAAAAACTGGAATAACTCCCGAGGCTATGCCTTCATCATTTCCTAATTTCTTTAATTAATATAAGAAAAACCCTATCTGCCTCTGGGCAAATTTCAGTTCTCAGCATTTGTCTTCTTACCTTCTGTAAGTAGGAATTGCCTGGAAATATAGGGACACGTGGTGGAAATGACTGCAAGAAGGAAAAAAAAAGGAACTCAAATAAAGCACAGTGATAGATTTCTGACAGTATGTTATGTGCTCTGACCAGGAGATTTCAGATTTACCCACACAAACAGTTAAAAAACTCAAGTCCCTTCGCCAGAAGCTGTGATGGGGAGGAAACTCATTCTTGTTACCCTTCTATTTGCAAGCCCAGTCTGAACTGGAAGCAAAGGGCACTTCTGTGAAGTTTGGAAATGAGCTCATAGAGAGGCCCTGCTACTCTGGCAAACACTCAGAGATCACCCAAGATGTGGCCTTGCTGCCTTCATTTACTTCTCTGTCTACCCAGGTCCAGCCAATGGGACACAAGGGGGACTCAACAGGTCAAATGTTCTTTGGTCCTGGGACCAAATGATATATCCCAACTTACATCCTACTGGTTACAGCAGTGACCACCAAAACAGAGCATCCCCATCCCTGCTGCAGGTTGGATCATGGGGAAAGCCTATTGCACAGCTCCTGTGCCCCAGAAGGATGCAATGAATGCCACAGCATGCCTGAAATGTTCTCAGGAACTGTGGAGATGTGGCCTGAGGAACATGGTTAATGGGCACGGTGGGGATAGTTTGACAGTTGGACTTGATGATCTTTGTCATCTTTTCCAACCTTAATGATTCTATGAAGAATGGAAAGGGCCTTGTGCCCTGCACCCTGGTTTAGATGTTCCCTACTTCCATGTCTCTCCTCACTCCCTCAGACAAAATACTGCCATGTCCAAGGATTTGTGCAATGCTCATCTCCCTCCTGCCATACTCAGCTGAACCTCTGTCAGGCCTGCTTGCACTGGGGGATCTATGCCATTTTGCTCTATTTCAGCTGTTCCCACACTAGTTGATGAAGCTGAGCTCACCTCCAAGGGATCTGTGCAGTTGTTCCAACATTCCTGCAAATCTGCTCTGCTGTCCCCTCAAAGCTCTCAGAGCAGAGAATCTGCTTCTCCCTTTGTCTGATTTTTGCCGTACTGAGAGTGCTTTGGTTGGTTAAATCATGTGCACGCAACACATATCAGTGCCAGATCAGGCAGCCCACATGGCTGATGGACAGAGCACGGTCTGGTCTATCTATAGCCATTATAAACATATTATGCATCTCCATTCGAAGTAAGATAACAATACAAATTGTACAGTTCTTTAACCAGTTGCCATGAGTGACAGCCGCGATGGGATATCTTGAGAGACTTGCCTCCGCCTGTTTACAAGGAGCAATCAAAGGTGCTTCTTATTTCTGGGGCAGAAAAGTGAATCAAGGGAGCTATCAGATAACCGAGGCTCTTCCTCGTCTCCCTTAGCAGCTGCTGCTTACAACCACGTCGCCGTGTAATTGTAAAACGAGTACGGTAAACATGATGCATAATTAAGTAACAAAGTGCAGAGAACCTTTAGAAAATGTACCAAGGCACGAACAGAGAGCAGGATGAGATTTCTGCCAGCAGTGAGTATCTTTATTAAAAGGTTGTAGTTTCTGGAAGTCATTGTTTAACCAAATTATCAATGTGAATGAAATCAGGCTTTGGGGGACTTCTAATTGGTGTGATACATCAGGTGTTACTCAACTGTTGTTTATACTGTGCGGAAAAAGCTGTGCCATCACCACTAAGAGCACGGGTTTTTTTGGGGACTAATCTCTGGTTGTTATGATGAATAATTTAATGCAAAGCTATTCAGTAATATGTCTCCAGGATCCGCAAATATTTTCTGGGTGTTCAAAAAAAAAAAAAAAGAAAAGATTTTATTGCAGATAAAGGGTCTGAAACCAACAGTAAATATCGCAGTGGTTTTAGTGGGTACATCTTCAGTTACAAACATGTATTAAATCAAATATTTGGGAACTCTATAATGTAGGAGTAGCTTGAAATCACCATTAAAGGTAAAGAAACAGTACTCAGACACAAAGCTTGACATGATAAACATTAGAAGCACATAAAGTGCTTTAAATCCTCCTGCAGATGCTGCCAACTGCTCCCACTGCGATCTCCCCAAACACACACAATCCTGCTGCAGAACCTTAAGTATGTGCTTCTGGATTCGCCAGAACCAGTCGTGACGGCACTGTGCAGATGAACACTCCTGCTTAAATCTATGGAGGATGTGTCCAAATTTCTGCCCACAGGAGAGCTTCTGATTTTACAGTGCTGACACAGGATGGTACTGATAGGTCACCAGGCGCTCTGTTTTTGCCTTACTTGGGTGCTGCTCATGGGATAGAAGCAGCGAGTCGCTTTCTTTTTCTGAAATGAGAGTTTGTTGTTCTGGTTTTCCCTCATAAAACGTCTGCAACCGAAGTATTCTAGCTGAGAGAGAAAAAAAAAAAATAGCATCAGAGATTTATTCTCGGTTTCTGCACAGCTTAATTCCATGGGAGTGCTGTGGAAAGGCTCACAGCCTCAGGAGGAGGCATGAAGCTGGGAGATAAAGGGTGAGAAAAGGAGCGTATACAAAATAGGGAAAATGAGTACAACACAGCAACCGAGTGCCTGTATTTTAACTGAGCAATCCAGTAAAAACGAGACTTGTTTTGGACAAGAATAGCAACTATTGGTCACCGGTATCTCTCTAAAGACTGCTAATCACCCCGACAGCAATTATTTGGAGAGGGTGCTAATCAAAGACGCAAACAAAGGCGGCAACAGTCGTGTTTTGGAAGTGGGCAGGATCAGTATGTTCCACGGCTGTCTGACTATTGCTATATGTCACTCTGGATCACCTTGACATTCGTTGTAATTCTCAGGAAAAGGGAGATCTCCACAGAAATATCACAAAAGGGCCATCACGTAGAAACATCTTAGCAGAAAAGAACAGAAACCCACGCTCTCCACAGCTGGTTACTCACTCAATTCAGATTCACAAAAGATGACTCATATCAACTTCAGCCTATGTCTTTCTTCCGTGGAAAATACTTTACATTTCTCTGATCTGTGAGGCACAGCAATCTTTTTGTTGAGAAGAATGAAAGAGTTTTGTCACAGGAACGAGTTTATCTATGAATCTCAATCAGCCTCCATCTCAAATCTCTTCAAAGTTTGCCAGGTCCGGTGATTTGCCAGTCTCTACTCCTGGCTTCTCAGAGCACTTTTGAAATGGTTGCCAAGATGACACATAATCGGGGTATTTGTCTTTTAAAGGCAGAGTTAATAGGTGCTCTCCTCCGCACACATTTTGCCTCTGTCGACAGCTCAGTTTGTTCCCTAAACCTGGCCTGCTTGAATATCAAAGGTGCCATTAAACGGCCAACGCTACAGTGCAATGCTCAGTGCAGGAAAATGTGGGCACTCAGATCTGCAGCAATTACAGGTGGCCTAAAGGACAACATCAGAGACCTTGATTAGGCACCCCTCTGTCTTATGAGTCCGACCTGCTCCTATGCAATTCTTCACCTGTACTGGGAGACTGGCCCTGACTCCTGTCCTTCATGCAGTGACGTAAAACAGGCTCCACCGTGCAAACAGTAAGTGCCTTAAAGAAAAGCAGCACACTGATTTGTTTCTCCTTATATACCTGCCCTCCAGTATGGTGAGGTGCTGGAACAGCTGCCCAGAGAGGCTGTGGATGCCCCATCCCTGGAGGTGTTCAAGGCCAGGTTGGATGGGGCCCTGGGCAGCCTGGTCTAGTATTAAATGGGGAGGTTGGTGGCCCTGCATGTGGCAGGGGGGTTGGAGACTCGTGATCCTTGAGGTCCCTTCCAACCCTGGCCATTCTGTGATTCTGTGATTCTATCATATGTGTGCAGCAGAGAGGCTAAAGCACAGTTATGGGGGAGAAAATTACGGGACCATTGGAGGATGCCCAGGTGCAGATCCTTGCACCAAAGTGGGTTTATTCCTCCTGTAGTGGCTGCTACCACAGAACCATTTTACAGCTATGTGCTACTTTCCCAATCGATCTCCACATTTTCTGCAATTACATGAAGTAATTGAGTAAAAACGAGATTGGCTATTTTTTTTTTAAGGAAGAGAAAGAAAAACCAGAGTGAGAACATGTGGCTGATAAGGCAAAGTGGGGAGTGCTGGGGGCAGTAGCAGGGAGAATTATCTGTGAAAATGAACCTTTGAAATAAGAAATAGGAGCAAACTTGTATTTAAAGTTATAAAAATTATCAATTCTAGGGCCAAATCTGCCACATTTGCTGATCACTGATACAGATCCATCCAAGGAGACATGTGATTTCAGCAGGTCATGCAGAGCACAAGTTCTTGCTAGGAGGACCAAGTCCTCGTCATTTTAGACATGATTACTATTTGGATGCTTAATGTCAACAGTCCAAAAAGTACAAATAATTGTTTTAACAATTCTGGAAACTTCTCATGCATATTCACTTGCTGCCTTTCATCATTTTGAAATTGAAATGGTTGCTTTTGGAGCAAGCTCTGCCCTCGGTGTTGCAGAAGGATCTCAGCGATTTGCAGTGTCCTGAAATATGGGGAGGAATAGTTCAGATGGTGATAGAATTTACTGCCAAATAACAGCATATATGTACAGAACACATATTTGTCCATGCAGTTTTTTTTTAAAGTAAGGACTAATTAATTTTTGTAGAAAGAATATTTTTCTATGTGAAGTAATCTTCCATCCACTTTACAGTCCATTGCATTTTAGTAAATCTAATTTATGCTTGAAATATAAAATTACATTTTCCTCTTATACAACAAAAATTGAAATTTAAAACATATTAGCATTTTCTTCTATGAATATAATTATTTCATGCAAAATAAAACAAGCAAGCGTCCTTAAGATTTGGTGGGTATTTAATTAACGACCAGATAAAATTCTATAGAGAGAAGGAATGAATAAAAAAGATCATTCTCACCTGTGAACGACGTGTTTCCCTTGCAAACAAGGCTGAAGTAAGGCTGACTGTAAATAGCATTCAAAAATGTATTCTAATGGTCGCTTTCATACCAGCTAGTCACATAGGATTATATGTCCATGTATTTCAAACACAGAACTTTTGGTACTTCTGGCTTTCTGTTGAGCTGCGAGCCCACTGGGATGGCTGTTTGGGTGCATACATCAAGATGGTCCCCAAGAGATAAGTCCTTGTGTGACTTATGGCTGCCATTACAACCCCCTGTCGACCTAATGTCTTAAACATGAGGGACTCTTATCTGCAAGATAATTATCACGATCATCGGAAATATGCTTTAACTTTAGAAGGTATAAATCACTTTAATTTGACAGCTGTGAAAGAAAAAAGTAATGAAGGTCAGTAGTAAAAACTATAAAAGCTTGATCTGAATTTTAAACCCAATAATTTTTTAAAAAATCAGTGATTATGTATGGGAGAAAAACATGTAAGCAAACACATTCTTTCTTCTGACATGGATGTTAAAAACTCAGATTCAAACTCAGCATATTAAGTCCTGGCTAACTTCAGTAGAGTCATGTTTCCAACTACCATTTCTTACTGTGGATTTCAGGTCAAGCTTTTAAATTTAACAATGATGTGGTTTAAAGGGAAAAACCCATATAGAGCAGTGGAAGTCTGTATTGAGCCCTGCCTACTGATACCACTTGCTTATACTTATTCTAAAGCTTTCTGATCTTTCTGCCTGTGATTATGGCTATCAGCTGATGGCTCTTCCAGTTTTGTGTGTTCTTTACCTCTACGCACAGCCAACAAGAGCAGAAGTAGAGGAAACTGGTTTGCAATTAGATATTTTTACGTTCATTGCATGTCTTCAAAGGACAAATAAGGATGGTGACACTAGGGTGTCACAAGGACAAGGCACCCCGGGACAAGAGTTAAAAGGTGAAGGATTACTGGGAATAGCTTAGTTCTAGGTGAATAATGTCACTGCATTAACCTCTGCTTTGCTTAAAAGTTGATGCATGGTAAGAAGTTGCTGTTGAGGAAGAAGATACCAACCAACCAAGAGACAGAGATGCTGTGTTATCAGCTGTTTTTCTATGTCATAAAAAAATTCACACAATCAATGGAGGTCTTCTGTAAAGATTTACGGCCTTATACATACAAATCTGAAGATCGACCAGAGGATCAACAAAATTCAAAACAAAGGAAGCCAACCATGGTGCCAACCACACGCACACCTCTTGCACAGTGCTCCTCGGTGCTGGCAAAGAGGTGGGGTGGGAAGGGACACCTCCCTCCTGCAAACCTCTCCCAGAGGTGACAGTTTTAAATCAGGCTGAGGAGCAGAGGCCCCTTCTACCAGCTCTGCTGAGCGCCAGGCGGAATTTGCAAGGTCCCTATTTTGCTGTGTAATTGCTCTTTGCCAATTCCTGGCTCGCGCTATCTGCAAACTGCGGATTTCCTCTCCCTTTTGTTCGCCGCCAGTTCAAATGGCAAGGTTGATCAGAGCAGTAAACAGATGAGGTATTATTTACTTGTTCCTGTGCCAGCAGCGCATAATTCAGGCTGGACAGACTGGAGCAATTATGTCGCATTTTTCATTCACTCAAATGAATCAATCACTTGCTTCACTCGTGTATGAACAACAAGTAGCAAAACAAAAACAAAACTGAAAAAATCAAATCCAAATACGTACTCGTTGGCCAAAGAGACTGCTTTATAAGACCAACATTTACATGAAATTATCTTTTTATTTAATTAACAAACCCTGCAAATAACTGTGTATCTGTTGAAACGAAAGTATGAATCATTATCGTTTAGCACTTGCAGGATAATAACGGGATCTAAAAACGATCAGAAAAGGGAATACTTGAAAATCTATCAGTAAGTGGCAGCTCCTGAATGGTACAAAGGTGAAAAATGGAAAGATGAATGAGGAACAACTTTTAAAGATGCAGAACACTGGAGAGCCTGCGGTGTGGTTCTACAAAAAATGAATCGATGGAGTCAGCTGCAGCACAGACACTGGGGAACAGATTGCTCCTTCCTACAAAGTGGGGGAAGAATTACAAGAATGAGAAAGCCAAAGTGGAAGAAGAGGCTATCTCTAGCCATAGGCTCTCCAGAATTGATATGCACGTGACATGACTGTGTACCATCTTCAGTTCAAAGCCACTTGCAGTTGCTCCCAAAGCCAGAGGCAGTGTGTGCTGGGAGATTTTATGAACCCAAGCCCGTGCAAATCTGTCCACCTCAATCCAAGAAAGCTGTGAAGAATTCCCATTTCTCCTGCATCCCATGTTCTTGTTGTCACAGCAAGATTCCCCCCCAAACCTCCTCAGGGAAAAAAAAAATCAGCAAAAAAAAAAAATTAAAAAAAAAAAATATATATATATATTGCTAATTTCAGAAATAACTGATTCAGACTTCAAGCCTCTGAAACAATAATGGGGATCCATTATGAATATGATTGTCTGAAGTTAGCGCTCTCTTTTCATTCATTTGTCCAGCAACTTATTTGTAAAAAGTAAGCAAACTGAAGCGAGCAGGCAATCAGCTGCCCTGACACTCTATTTTACCCAAGGGTATTCTCCAGAAACAGAGGCAGACTATTTCAGCCATACAATGTAATATTTATACCTCCATCACGAGAAGAACTCATGACCTTACTTACCTAGTTGTAATGAAAAGGTATATATTAAAAAAATAACCCTCCCTTTGTAATGAAAGATGTTGCTATTCCCCAAACTCTAATACCACTGGACAGAGGGGTGCTCTGAAGTACTGTGGGGAGTATTCCAATGGAGAAATCATCCCTGGATGGTCTGTGTGTGTAAACCAGCACCCTCACAGAGCAGTGCTGGAGGGAGTTTGCCTACGTTTGGAGAGCTGCTCTTGCAGCTGGGGTGCAGCTCTTCCCCTTCTCAAAGAGCAGACATCCAACTGGGCTGCAAATATCCTCAGGGACCTCTTCTTTTAGGAAGAGATTTTTGGGTAAATTGCTCTCTGGTGGATATTTATATGTTTATACCAATAATATCACTGATGATGGTGCTCTCTCTGGTGTAAATGCACACCTGCATCTCAAACCTGGTGGAATCCTCATACCCAGAGCCCAGTCCAGGCTCCAGCACATCTCCTTTTGGATAATTCTGGGATGAAAGTAAAGAAAAAACCAAGCAAGAGGATGAAAGACAGCCTGCTCCAGCATTTCTCCTTGCTGGAGTTGCAGGCACTGAAGAGAGAATATTGTTCCCATAACAAAGGTGGATATTGTGAACGCAGGCAGATGATGATGAGCATTGGCAACAGACTTCCTGTATCAGCAAGCAGGAAGGTGAAATTATACCAGGGAAAAATTAAGATTAAAATAGCAATATGATTAATCTTCTGTTTTACCTGGAATAAATAAACCTTTACCTCCGTAGCTGTTGTTACAATAGCTGGGCTGGTGTGCTGGTATCTGCTAAAGAGCTAACATATTTAGTTTTATTGTTTTGTCAAAATATTAAGAATATCAATGTATCTCCATAATTCAGTGTTATACAAAGAAGCATTTTTTGTGCCATATATAGCAAAGATTGTATTATACTTTTGAGATCATAGGTAATGATGACAAAGTGATCTGTGTTCAATTTCAGCATTAATGTCTGGTTTGAACAAAGCCTGAAATATGGTCTGGGAGCTAAGAGGCTTTAATATTAAGATCTTTAACTGTAATTTATGTGACAGAAGATAGGGTTTAGCATAATAAAATGTAATGGGCTCCTAGAATGAAGAGGACTAAGAGACAATTGAAAACAAGGTAAAAATGGTAAATTATAAATAACAGTAAATTTACCTTTATGTTGTTACTTCATTTATTTTTGATTTGTTAGACAGGAGCTGTAATTTCTCATTTTGCTACATTTGGAAGCAGGCATTTCTCAAATAGCACACCTCAGGATGAAAGGGTCGGAGGCACAGCAATGCAGTTGGGCCCGTGTGATGAAAGCTGTATTAGGGCTCCAAATAGAAACCTTCTTTTTTCCCAGAGTTTGCAATTTAGCTGTAAAAATTCAGCCCGAGTCGAATTTCAACACCAAAACATGTGGGGAGAAAATGCATTTGCTTGTTTTACCTCCAAAATCAGTTTGGCTTTTTATTCCTTTGATGCTGCTTAAGTGTGAAAAATGAGAATAACGGTGACATGTTTCAATAAATATTGGGAATCAATGCATTGAAAGGCAAACAAGATGGTTACAGTGGAGAAAAAAAGGATGATCTACTTTTCTTCTGTGGTTTTCCCACTCGGGAACTATCACTCAGCATCCTCTCCCTTATTTCTGGGGAAGCCAGAAGGGCGCTCTTGCAGACTGCTCTGCATATGGCCAGCATCAGCATCTGCCCGTCTCCTTTTCTCCAGTGTCTAATTAATGGCTTATTTCTGATCTCTGTGCAAATTCAAATGGCATTTCCCCCTCCAGATTTTGGTGTCGTTTTTATTATTCCTCAGTATTCAGCTTATTTTAGGTCCTTAGGTTTGGGGCTGCTCTCCTGGTACAAGCTGTACAGTGCCTCACTGCAACCCCATACAAGGGCTTTCTCACCCTTTTCATTTTTCTTTTCCAATGTATATTTAATTAATTTTATCTCTTCATATGTATTTATATAAGCTACTCACACTTCTGATTGTCAGTGACAGAGGCTTCTTTTTCATGTCAAATAATTGGGATTTCCCCTTTCTCTATTTCTTAGAATTTTGCCTCATTTGATCCTGGCTTGGACAAAAGTGGTGATGGAGAGATACGAGACTAAATGTGTGCAGTATGTGGAAGGGAACGTAGTTGTTTATTTTCAACAGGCACTCTATAAAAAACCCCAAATCCTACAAAGAACAGACATTTCTATCCTTACAATGGCAGAATGCTACAACAGAAAAACCAGCAGAATAACATCAGGTAACACTGATTCTTTTGTTTATGAATTGAGAAAGGAAACGACAGGATAGCAGTCATGGTCCTGGGTAAGGGTCCTACCCTCCGGGTGCTGGACAAAAGCAGAGCAGAAGTGATGGTCTGTGAACCACAACCCCTCCAGGGCTGGGCTGTGGTCATTCTCACACCACGAATAGGGAAAGCCCAGTGATTCTTCAGGTTTGTTCCACCCCCACCTTCTGTCACAAATTATCACCTTTATGCCTGGTATAGGCCAATGACCTAATGATATCCTTCTGTGTTTAATTACCCCGATCTATAGACCATTGAGAGCATTGAAAAGCCTCCTATTGTCTTCTATAGAAACTGGATTGGCATCTTGCTGAAGCAGAAATCAGGTCTGAGATTGGGAGAGGTGAAAAGAGAGTCTACAGCATTTCACAGAAGGAATCCTGATGAGATATGGCTTAAAGTAAATACAAGGTTTTAATAATAATTAATAAAACATGTTGTGAATACCTTACAAATGACTGATACATAATAAATGAATCATACAAATGTATTCATTAGCCAAAATTATCATACATAATCATTAAATTTTCTGAAAAATTTATGCTAGGGGGAAAATCCTGTCCTCAGATGTATTTGTGCAGCTTCCCTTGGCTTCAGTGCAAACCTGCATGGGCACCGAGGGCTGTCATGGGTGCATTAACAGCACTGGGAAGAGAGTTTTATACTCAGAGAAGTACATGCATTCACCCTGCTATATTTCTAACTTAAAAACCAGGCTGTGTATTAAATGAAATTCCATAGCCCAAGGAATCTTTGCCATGACTTCGCATTCTGCACAAGTGAGAACTGTTACTGGAGGAAATGTGATTTATGAGACAAAGTTTTCTTTTGCCTCAGTTTTCTTAGGACTTTGACTATCTGTTTAAGCAGGTGTACGGCGTTTGTGGTCACACTGCCCAGGGAGGCGTTGAATGAAGTGTTCTTCTAAAGTGAATGAGAACTTTGTCTAAAGGCTTCTTTAAAAGCTGGACGACACAGGCCCTGGCTTATCAAGACCTTGGCCAGGGAAGTCATGTCCAGGCACTGTTCCTTCTGGAAAGGATTCTTGCCCTTTGGAGGTCAAATAAAAATCTACAAACAGAACTATTTTCTCAAGAAATTAGGCCCACCAAGCACAAGAATGGCTTTCTGGCCAAGCTTTCTGGTCACTGACAGCCCTGAGCTTCCTGCAAGGTACCGCCAATGCATGTATCTGTCTCATCAGTGCTGAATTTCCCCAAGCTCCACTTGTTGACACATCCAGGAGTTCCCTCCCTGGAAGAACTGCAGATCAGACCGGTGCAGTTCAAAGATTAAGCAGAAGTTGGCCGAAAAACCTGGGGAGGAGAGGAGATCAAAGTTTATCAACAGCAGAGACCTTCAGTTATGGTTGCGGAGGAGGAAAGTAAGGGCTGATCTCAGGACATGGCTGTTGTGTTCAGCTCCTGTTACAAAATGGGTGAATTTGAGAGTCAGACATGGAAGAGCAGATTGCAGAGAACTGTAGCAACAATGTCAGAGAGTCTGAAAAAGCTAAAGCATTTTTCCCTAGGTGGAGTACAGAACACTGCAAAGATGGGAGGGAGAATTCAGTTTTGCTTGCCCAAAATGAATGCATTATCTGTGTTTCCATTAAAGTCTCCTGCAAACATAGGACCATGGAGAAAAGATCCATAAATCATTTTTCTTCAACACACATTATTTATTTCTTCAACTTCGATGCTGTTTCACCCTATTACCTATACGATTACTGCTCCAGATGAATAAGTGTTTTAAATGCAGTGACATGCCTTGAAAGAAAACATACTTTCTTTAATCATTGCAGAAACTTGCCGTGCCACAGCTAAGTGGCTGTCGTGTAACAGGTTTTAGAATTTGATTACAGCACCATCTACTGGGTATTCAACTTTTTATTTCCCCAAACCCTTCCCAGCATCTCTTTCTATTGCGGTAAAAGTATAGGATCACTTTCAGAAAACAATTGCAGGAAAAAAAAATAAAAATGGTTGTAATCTCATTACGGCCTAAACTCAAAGGCTGTTGAAACTGCTGCAAATATTCTTTGGGATTTGGATCGGGCCATTTCCGGTTGTGCTCAGATGGAGTCATGCTTAAATTATCAGATTGGACTCAGTGATGAAAAGCAGATCTAAAGAGTGAGACAGCATGTTTACTGCAATATGTTTCATATAATTATATTGAGGGATCATCCATTTAAGTAGTGAGAGCATTACAGTACTGAATGGGTGTGCCTAGGCAGGTAGGAGTGAGCAAACAAATGTGATGTCCTCAGGCAAAATAACTGAGTGGCAGCAGAAAGCGCTGAATTAATTTAAACAAAGAAATTTCACTTAAGGGATTAATCAGTTAGACTTAATTCACACTGTATAATAGGAGTCTCTTGTACTACTTGCGAAAAAATTGATTTCCTCCTGGAGAGGGGATATGTCTAAAAGCTGATTAGTGGAAACAACAATTAGAATATTTTTATTCCCCAATGATTGTTCATTTTGCACATAATCCAAGCTCCCACTGACTTTTACACAGCTGTACATGTTCTGGACATACTCCTGCTAACACGAGAGTAGAGCTGTATGCCATCTGCCAGTACCAGGATCCTGCTCAAATAAGTTACCATTTGATACAGTACAGCCACAACAAACTATTTGCAGTTGCTGGTGCTCTTATTTCTGCCCATTAGTGGATTTATTGTGGTTATTCATTATTTTGGCCTTCAGGTGAGAAAAATTCAGGCTGTCATATCGCTTTACTAAATGAACTGGCAGAAGTAGGAACTGGTACAAGAAGTCCCCTCCTGATGGAGACCTGGTCCTTACAGCAGAATTTGTATTTTGGTCCACCTGGATGGTCCCAGCCCTGTGGTAATCCCCAGAAGAGCCTCAGAGCCCTTTTGCTCACCATTCCTCTTGCTGTTGCATAGAGTGATCATGGTATACAGTGCTACACTTGGTAGATGAACAAATACAAAAAGATCTCCCCCCAACTGACCCTGTCTATCGTTTTTGGTCAGTTACTAGCTTTACACTAATCTAGCAACTGCGTGAATGAAACCCAGAAAATAATCTGTGTAGAAAAGAGCAGCCTCATTTGCCCTTTTTGCATACTAGCACTTGATGAATTCCTTCTTGAGATGATCCCTGCCAGGAATAAACTCTCCTGGATATCCAAGCTGAAGGACAACCGATAAAGGTGGCCTATGCAGCCATTCTCAAACTTGTCATATTTTCCTCAGCATCCTTAAGACTGATAGTGTAAGAAAGATGAAGTACTGCAAGACATCCTTATCTCACAGGGAATCCAATCATACAAGCCTTGCAATAGGATTACAGACTACCTCTGTGATTGCTTCTGATAGTCTTTGCCATGTGCATTCTTGAGAAACCCTCCAAAGGGCACAAGTCCTCCACTGAGCGTGACTCCAGATCTCCTCCAGTTTCCACCAAACATTTACCCCCTTGTTCAAACCTTCAATTTCTGCAACTAAATCTGTTTATTGTTTCATTAAAAATGAAGTTGCTCATCTTCCTCTTTGCAAAGAGCTTCACCATGTACGAAGGCTGTTGCAAGTATCAACTGGCACATCTCGGACTTTCTGAGCTCAGAACTGGAGTTGGAAAGATTCACAGACTTCTAGATTTTAGTTGAAAGGAAGGCTCTTTTACTTACAAACTTGGTAGTCAGACTTCTAATCTGTCTGTCTGTCATCCATCTATCTATCTATCTACCTACCTACTACCACCTACCTACTTATCTATCTTGACAGTGCAAAGAGATGATGATGATGAGGATGGCAATCCAAAACCAGGGGAGGAAATGGGGCTACCTGATGATATCTCCTATTCACTTTGACAGTTTAAATGGAAAGCTTAAGCCTTTCATTTCCCAAACAGAATACCCAAATTTGGCAGAAGCAAGTGCCCTTGCCCATGCTTTCAGAGAGGTGCACAGCAGAACGATGCTAGATCTAAAGCAGTCCAATGAAAAATATATTTAGGACCTCAGGAAGATGAAATGCTTCCTTCCATATGTATGAGTTTTACTAAGCTAGTAATCCGCAGTTTAAAAAACTTTTTTAAATTTAATAAAGAGGTGATTTTAAACTTAGATCTGCAAAACACTCATACCTCCAGCACATTGCCTCGGTGAAATATCCCTCTACATGAAAATATAGACAGTTAGTTTTTTCTTCCAAAGTGAAACACTGCAAGGTCTTTCATTACTGGTTTATTATGCTTTCTGTATCTTTGCTCATTTTTCACCAGTATTGCATTAAGTATTGATATTGATTTCTTGTAAATGGTACTGAAATGGATGGCTCACAGTTTTTGTTATTGTTCTGTAGCACTTGTATGTAATTTATTATAGCTGCAATGGAACCTGCCCCTTGCTGCCAGGGTTTAAATTAAATGTGCCATGTTTTGGCCCGTAGTAGTCACATACATTTCTCATTCTAGAACTAAAAGTATTATATACAAAGTTACTTTTCTAATTGCTTCCTTAGTAGTACTTAAAAAGTTTATTTTAATGATTTTGGTAATTAATATGTAGTGCATTGGTTGAGTTAATAGTCTTTTTCTACTCCATTACAAAGACAAATTGCTGTCTGTAAAAGCAGCGTGGAGCAACCAGTAGTCATGACTGGTTTCTCTTCTTCTGAAGGCTGCCATGATGCAGAGCAGCTCCCACCAGTCAGTGTGTGGTGGACCTTGGACTTCAGCCGTGCAAAAACTCCTGAAGAGGTCATAAGGAAGAAAAAATTGGGATTGATCCTGAGAAGGAGCAGCCATACTGAAAGGGGATTTGTCTGGACCTGGCTTTAATGCAGTGGGCTTACTTTTGGACATCTGACTCGGACCATCAATTAACTTGACCTTCTGAGAACAAAGATCTAGCTGTGACAAAACTGTACTAAAGCAGAGAAACTCCTCATACCAAATGTCTCTGGTTCCATCACATAGGGGGTATTTAGAGGAGAAAATGTTGATTGAGAGAACATTGGTGGCTTTAAAGAAAATAACAACGTGATTGATAGGACAGTACCAAAGACGTTGATAATGGAAGAGACTTCGTATATATTACCCATTTTTATTTGCTGCCATTTTTATTAAAGAAAACTTGGCTATTCTGGCAGGGAGTATTTTTTCACTCTGTCCATGTATATGGGAGCTGTTGAGTCATGGTCTGAGCCACTGATTGAATGCCTAAGGAAAGGACCGGGTCAGCCCTGGGAGCACAGGTGAGGGCAATTCAGCTGTGTGACCAGAAGGGGTGGATCCTGGCTGCACCTCTCTTAGACCCCATTTAAGGGCTGCCTGGCTCTGGGGAAAGTTCTGTGGTTGGTGATCCCTCCCTTGTGGAGTCTTCCTCTGAGTGTAGATCTTCAGAGACAGGTGAGCTCTTTTTCTTTGTAGCATCTTCTATTGCATTGATTCCTTTGCTATTATGCCTCTTTTATTAGTCTTCACCGTGTTCTCCTTTCTGATTGTTACACCATGACAGATCCTGAGCCCCAGTGCTCTGAAAGGGGCTGAAGGAGAAGATGCACTTTGTGCTTTGTTCAGTACAGCTCAAAAGGCCATGGTTTCTTGCTGTGCTTTGCTTTCCTGCATTTGCACTGCCAGCCCTGAGTGTTGCTAAGCCATTATTTTGAAACTGTGTTGGTGTAAAGTGCATTAGTTCTAAGGTGGATTAGAAGCCATTTATAATGGGACTTAGAGCTTTTGATAGAAGAGTAACTTAAACCCTTTATAAAAAATATTAGTTCCAGTTCACTGAATAAACTCACTTGCTGTTTCACAATCTCTGTCCCACTCAGCTCCCTCTGTTGGCCCTGCAGAGTACCCAAGTTTGTCTCCCAGCTTGGTAAAGGAGGGACCTTTGATGCCAGGTAGGAATATTGCTGCAATAAGAGTTCACAGCTCCGTTTTAAAAATCCAACATCTGTGCAGGGGCTGAAGTTGTTGTTTGTAAGGCTGAACACAAAGCATGGCACAGCCCTAATTCTCAGGCACTGCAAGCTTTTATCAGGGCAGAGATCTGTGCTCCATTGCTATGTATGTATTGGGAATGGCTCTCCACTCTCAAAATGGTACTGTCACTTGCCAAATCATTTACCAAATGGCATCTTTAAGTTGAGTTTGTAGCTTGGTAGTTTACTGACTTAGGTTATGTCCAGATATCCTGTACCTGTACACTGGCAAGCCTCAGCTGCAACATGGGGACGATTTAGGTGTCTTTGGTCAAAGCTGTGGCTGAGCAGCAAACAGGGACTAAGCTCCAATGAATTAGAGAGCAGGTCTGACTGCTCCAAGTTGGGTGTATCACTTTCCTAGAGCTATTCCTAACCTTTCAGTGATAATAGAATCATAGAACGGTGTGATAAAGCCATCCTTAGGAATTGCCAAGCAAAGGATCCCCACGGGGCTGGTGCATGAGGCTGGGCTGAGGCTTGGCTGGGCTCCCAGCAGCTTGGCTGGGAATAACAGAAGGAAGAACTTTCACCTTCTGTGGGGCACTGGAGCTGTAAAACAGGGAGTATGATGAGGTGAATATTGCAGTTAAAAACAGAATTCTGTACAATTGTGAAATCCCTCACTGGTGCATAGCTGAAGTGATCCTATCTTTATCCAGGAAATCCTTACATATGTATACAACACAAATAAGTCCTGGTTGCATAATGCATTTCTGTCAGCTGTAAAAATGTGTTCTGTGCTTTTTTCACCATGAACTGCTGTCCTCTTGTGATTAATCTGGGACCACCTGGAACAACCCACCCCTGCTTACTGAAAACTGAGATATGTTTTAAGTTCTGAGGCTTAATACTCTATATATTTGTAACTGCTTATGCTTATACTTATGTCATCAAATGAAAATGAAGGTTGAGGACTGTTCTGGTGAATCATTCCATGGGCACACTGGCTTTTTTCTCAGTGCCTCACATTTTTGTAATTACACAGATTCTGATGGCTGCTTAGCTGGGACCTGGCCATTCCCTAGCACTAATGTGTTGAGTCACAAGCAGGAGGCAACTCACCCAAATGCCACTCCAATGGGAGAAAAACTCTTTGGGTTGAGAACAAAACAAAACACAGTTTCATCTTTTTCCTACATGTTTTGTTTCCCCCTACAGCAATGTAAAACTGTCAGGTAACAGCCATGGCTAACAGCTAGCAAGTATTGCAAGGCAAGGTTTGGTTTGGCTTTGGACTACACAAGCCCATGTTAATGAAATCTTGGTGTCCATCTCTGAGAGTAGAAGACTTTGTCATGATATGGATAATAACTGACTCTTTTTTTTTTTTTTTTTTTTCCCCTATGTCTCTTTCTTGTTTTTCATTAAATTAAAACTTGCTTGAGCTAGCACAATTCCATGTGTATTAGACCAAATAATGTGCCAAAAGTTCTTAGCTTTGTAATCACGAATAAATGTTGGGCCTTATACCTGATTTGCCAAATCATGGTCTGTACCACAGAAAAACTAGAATTCTCCTCTGTCTCCAGTCTTTGCATTATTTCCAACCACTGTATGTGCATACTGAGCAACTTGCTGCGCCTATGAGGTTTGTATGGAGCCTTGCAATGCCGAGAGAAAATATATTTACTAAAAAAGAAAAATTCATCATCTTCTTGATTTTTTTTCTCCTTCCAAAAAGCATATTAGCAACCCAGGCAGATTAGTTTCCCCATTGGAGGGAATCACTTTTGCTGTTTTTGCTTTGTGTTAGTTTGTTCAAGGCCCCAGGGAGCAACAGGTCCAGAATCCAGAGCTCATATTGCAACAGTGATGTGTTTTGCAGTAGCACAGCGGAAAATCTCTGCATCAGAGGTGTTAATCTGATCTGTCAGTATTGGTGTCCCGCACCTCAGCCCCAGTGCAGGAAATTAAAGGATGAGATCTGCAAGGGAACTATTTCATAATGCTTTAAACAAATGAACTCCTTAACATTTCATGATCTGTGTGAGATTGTTTTGTTGGTAGCAATACTGCCTGTGGTGCTGAGAGCATGGCACACACATCCATTGCAGCCCAACAGTGTGCACAGAAGCCAGTTGCTGAGCTTTGCCATTACTGGCTAAATTACTCAGTCACCCTCCATTTTTGTTTAGGCTCCAACCCGGTTTGGTTTGGATTCTGTCCCCTCTTTATAACATTTCCATGAGATTTCTCTTTACTGTCTCCTGGACACCACGAGGAGCAGAAGGGGACCTCCAGCCCCACATCAGCTCTCATGGGAGCACGAGAGCATGTCTGAGGAGAAATAAATGCAATCTGTGCTCAGCGAGAGGCTCTGGCAGAGCTTCACACTAACGCCTTCTGTTAATTTCAGGGGCCCCTCAAGAGAGAAAAGGCATATAAAAAGGAAGCTGAAATTCCTCAAGGATAACGGTAATGTACCCTATCCACAAATTACCAGCAGACCTTTACAGTAGCTTATCGCCTATAAAAAGCTTCAGAGTAGTCATTACAGCCATTGAGCTGATGGTAGTTTTATGACTTTTACTCACCATAAGGCAAGGCAGCGGTCACCTGATGCAAAACTGCTTTGGAGGGGCTGGCACCTGCAGGGCCCCTGTGCCTGCAGTGTCACCTCCCGGTCACAAGCAGGAGTAGGAGGGTGATATGGAGCTGTGAAAAGAATCCCAGCTCGTGTGTTGAGTGCTGTGAGGACCTGCCAGAAAACTTCATTAGCTCAGGTGGGTGGGCTTGTCCCACAGATGTCTGGGAAGAACTGTCCCTCTCTGCATCTTGTGGGGCCACTGCTTATGGCTCTGTTGGATCACCAGTCCTGCAATAGGCTCTACAGCTTATTTGCTCAGAGCGCTGGCGTTTAAGAAGTGTTCTGTGTTTCATCCAGTCTCAGCATGGAAGGTCTTCCTGTAGTGAATAATTGAGGTTTAGTATATTGGGCATAATGAGGCTTTAGGTCATTAGCTAATATGTCTCCCTTACTCTTCATTTGGAAGGGGATGAGAGAAATGGAATGTTTCAGTTAAACTGTTGCACACAGGTTAGGTATAGTCTCCCATCTGCACGTATTATTATTGTTCTATTTGTTATACAATCAATGGCAATAAAACTTAAAATGTAACCGAACAAAAGCTCTATGCCAGAATACAGATGAAGTTCCTGCCCGCACTCTGCAGAGGAATTGCTGTATATGCCATTGTTGTTAGATCCCATTTTGTTTCAGCTCTATACTTCAGCATAAAAAAATTTGATTCTGTAATAACATACGTAATTATTTTTTTCAAATTTGAATTTGTTTTCGCCATTTGGCACTCAATGCTTATCCCTTTACTTATGAGCTGAGTGTAACAGTTGTGTCCACGGTGTCACTGCATTGTTTATGTCCATTTTCAGTTCTACATGCTAGCAGGGAGGCATCCCTACCATGAGAACATTCCGAAAATAACTCACAGAAATGCATTTCTACCAGGGTAAGTCAACAGACAGACTGCACTTGAGTTATTGGAGCTCATCTTATTTGCAGCGGGACAAAAACCTTATCAAGACTGAAGCAAAACCAAATATTTTAAATAGAAAACAATTCTTGAAAGTATAGTACACACATAAAATCTTGAGCAAATGTTTACTGACTACACCACCTGGAGCAATTAAGGTGCTGCGGTGGAGCAGCACTTTGATTTAAGAGGGCATGGTTTGTAGGTCTATGGTAAGCATCATACCTGTGTCATCCAAAGCACAGATTTGCTCTGGCCCCCACCCTTCTATTGCTCTTCTGAACTAATCCTGTACATAGAAATAGTTGCTTTCCACTGCGGGAATGGATGGAAAAAGGTAGCGATTAACAGCCGTGCTCTCTACTTATTTTTACTCAAGTGTGTATCACATATGGGCCAGATCTTTTGCTGCCCAGCAGTACAGGGAAGTGCACACTTCATTATGAAAAGGCATGCAAGTGGTAGTGTTTCATCCATTTCCTGGCCAGATGCATTACATGTTTATAAAACAGTTAATCCAATGAATGGCTATTTAAAAAAAAAAAATCATTGTTCAATTATTTTTAGATTCAGGGAGTCCAAAGGAAGAAAAATCACAAAATTTGGCAATTTGGTCTTCACTCAGCCTAACACATGATAAAAGTAAACTATTCTAAGCAAGACCACAAAAAACATTGGTGAGACTAATTAAATCTTTATACATTTTAGCATAATACTTTATATTTTTGTGCGAGCATAAGGGATAGATATAGAAAGGAAAAAATGCGTAACTTGTATGACGAAAGCATTATTTCAGTTAAGTGCTAGCTATGTGTCATTTATGTTATATTGTCAATGGACTTGTTATTGAGAAATTTGTGTTAGAAATGTGATCTGTTACTTTTTTTTTTTGGGGGGGGGGGGGGGAAATGCCAGGGAATTATTTCTGGCCACTGAAATACTTGTATGTAGCTGACACCTTGAACATCAAGATATTGGTCAGTCTTGCTTGGACACAGTGTTTATATCATATTGCTGATTCCATGTCCTCTGAATGGTTGTTCAACATAAATGCCTTTCTGTATGCAAGAACTCAGTGCTTCCTCCTTGAGTAGAAATTAGCAGTAGAAAATCATGATTCTAAAAGTTTAAAAAAGAAAAAAGCTTAAGTAAACCCTATTTTTATTTGGGGTTGTTACTCAATTCTGTTCCATCGTATTCCTCAGAGTGGATTAGATTTTCTAGCTGATGGCAGAATGTTTTTTTTTCAGAAAACTAATGTGTTCAATGCATCCTCTCTGGAAAGCTTGCCTGGTCCAAATATTGATTGGGTTTTACTACCAGCCAAGGTCAGAAACTGAAGAGGTTCTTGCTGCAGGAAGCTGTATATTAATCTCAATATCAACTAAAGTACCTAAGCTGTTATTGGAATTTGATGATCAATTACAGTTTTGAAAAGTACTTAGTATGACATTTGTTGAGCTTTCATATTTTGTGTTACACCGTCACACCTGATAGTTCAATAACTGGAAAAATACCAACAAAGGACCTTTTTAGCTCTTTGTGCAGACCGTATCTGCTTTATAATTCCCATTTCTTGCTTTAATCTGCATTAATGGGCATTCCACACCATTAAAAGGCTTTCTTGCTGCCTCACAGTAATCCATTAGAGAATGTACCTCTGTTGCTCATGTTTAGACAGACACAAAACAATACCTTCCAGAAGAATATTTCTTAATTCTGACCCTGCAGCCTTTATATTTGGAAATGCCATCATTAAATTCAAACAAACCTTCTTTGTCTGTTTTCTTGAAATAAATACTTGTGCAGGGCCTCTAGCCCACATGGATCCACATCACATAGGAACTCACTTGCACAACTGGGCTGAGTAAGGGGCTGTTTCCCCCAGGTCCTGTTGTCCTTTTGTGGGGAGAGTTCTCTTTATGTATTCACAGATTTTTTTTTTCTTTTTCTGCATTAAACCAGTGTTGTAGAAGTAAAATCATGAAAGGCTATAAATATGACACAATCCTCTTAAAACTTTTAAATATTTACAAGTCCATTTCCTTCCTCACTTGCTTCTCAAGATAGATTCTCATTAAATTAAACCAACTTTCATGAAAACTTTCCAGTAATCACACCAGCATGTAATACCCAAAAATCATCATTGGATGGGGCCTGGGCCATCGTAAGGATTTATGAACATTTTGGGCCACAGCTCACATCCAATCTGAAGAGAACGCCAAAACAAAAGAACAGCTCTCAACATTTTCTTCATTTATTTCTTTCCTTTGGCCACTCTTTATTAAAAGACAAGGCAATATCTTGCAGAAGTTGGTACATTCTGCATCTCTCTATTTAGCAGAGCTGCAAGCCTGGTCCTCACACTCCATTTTTCTGCTGTGCTTATTTGTGCTAATCTAACATTTCTCTGTTGGTTTTCTTTCCTAAGAAAGGCAGCCGCTCTCCAGTAATGCTGGAGCTTTGCTTGTTTTAAGCATCAACTGTGATGACATGATTAAAAAAATCAGCATTGTTACAACCACAAGGACCTTTTCCATGTGAGAGCACATAAAACATTATTAGTGAACTTCTGTCTCCTGACATATGTGCTGCACCCTCCAAATGAGCTGGAAAGAAGGTAGAAAGTAGAGATTTATCAGGCATCAAGTTCAGCCATCCAAATATCATAATCCTCATTTTTGTTGCTAGCCGTATGCAATTTTGAAATGGTTTGTAAATTTAATTGTTGGTGTATGGAGTGTGCATAGGCCGTGCACAAGCAACAGCACACTGCTAGCAGCTCTAACCTGCTTTGTTGGAAGCAAAATCAACCCTGAGCTGTTTTAGCAAGATGTCAGCCAAATAGGATGGCACTCAGTGCTGTGAACACTCAGAAATGGTGGCACTTCTGGGTGATCAGTCACTCCTGTTTAAAGCTGGAGATGAGTTATCTGCTCATATTCCCTGTTGCCTGCTTCCAAGGCTCGGGAGATGAAAACAGAGAATCTCCTTCCTTTTTACTGCACTTATGTATGATGATAATTGTGTTGTTGGTTTTTTTTTTTTTTTTCAGGCTGATGTGAATCAGCATTCATTTTTGGATCTTTGCTATTGATGGACGGTATTTAAGTTAGGCATCACTATAAATCAAGATGTCTTGTCCCAGTGTCCTCTTCTACTCTTCGTGTGTTACAACTTACCTGAATGATTGGATGCCATATTGAACTGTGATATTACCCTACAGTCTACGTCTGACTTTCAGAGGATCTTGGATGGTACAACTACATCACTTTAATCCACAGGTATTAGTGTAGCATTTGTTAGATATGGACAGCAGTTTGAGGTTGGAAGAGCAAAAACTGTTGGATATCAGACATTTCTAATTCATTCTTAGCTCTATAAGGTGGGACCTTGTTTTCTGGAAAAAAAGTGGGGGTTATGAGTTGCAAAGTTTAATTGAAAAGACAAAATGCAGTCAAACATGATGTCTGTTATTACTGTGTGATATTCATGATTAATGCAATGCAATCGTCACTCTCTTTTATTGTGCTCCTTTTTAAAGTTGGTTATCAACACTACCAATGAACAGAACAATGAAGCTGATGTCTCAGCAGCAAATGACTGAGACAAGATGCAACTGACTTCCCATAGGCAGTAATGAGCATGACTTGGGAAGTAATAAACTACATGAAAAGCAAAAATTGTTATGAGATTTTACAGCTAGAAAATATTGTAGAAAAAATAGTAGCTGTGATCATATACAAAAATGTAGTTAATTGTATCTGTTGAGGCTCTAGCAAAAGCCTACCACTGCTTCTCCAGGATCGCCAGATGGCTGCTGAACTTATGAATTCAAGCAGTATGTCCATAAATTAATGCCTATTTAGCTTGGTATATTTGTTTTTTTTTTTTTTTTCATATTTGCCACTTTCCCATAAACTCCTGTTTCAAAGATTTATGTCAGAGTGGCAATTTTCTTCCCAAGAGAGTTATCTTTTAGTCGCAAAAGTAGGTCCCCAGAATCATAGCTTATTGCAACAGCACAGAAGAAAACATCAAGAGTTATCGCCAAGTACAGCCAATTCAAAAAAAATCATTTTTTTCATTTTGAATTATTTTTCAGTTCCAAATCCAGTCTCTGAGTTATGATTATGAGGCTCTCAGCTCTAGGTTCAGCTCTAACTAAAATTTTCAAGAAATCACAGGACTATTGTGTTGAAAAGCCCTCTCAGAAATTAAAGGAAAACATACAGCTGTTGAGCTGATGCCCTGGAAATGCACCACGTAGCCCTCCCTGCAAGAAATGTTAGCTCAAACTCACAAGCGTACTCCAATTACTCTTTGTTTGCTGGTGACCTCTGTCTTTTGAGCTTAACCCGCAGTTGCAAAAGCCCAAAGGAGTTGTGTATGGAGTCTAAATGCTAGCATACCTCTCCATCCTATCTCAACTAGAACAGTGTTCACCTTTACTACGTTATGAAGGTGAAAACTAAGGGCTTTTGGAAAAACAAAAGTATTCAAGTAGGATTTTGAATGTGAACAGAAAGAGCTACTGGGAAAGATTTCATAGGTGCCATGTGTATGAATGAGAACAAGAGCATCAGTTAACAAGAAGAACATGCAAAGTGAGAGATGTCATCAGGCACCAAATCAGTTAATTAAGTCCGGAAATGAAGCTTAGATATTTCTTCTGTGGATTGCCTGTATTCCTTTATTCATTGTTTTGAGCAGACTACAAGATCTTCATTCTACTTTGGAATTCTGTGGGGACAGTTCTTATGGATTTTGACAGTAAGCAGCACAGCACTGTGGGGCATTTGAGGTGAAGTCATTCTTATTGAAAGAGCCAGCATAATTTCTCTGCACCATTTAAATCCAAACAAATCCTATTTTAAGCACTTTGGAATGACTTGAGTAATGCAAAGGCCTTTTCTTGGGCTTTCTGCCCGGGAGTGAATTTCACCCTCAGTGAATTATTATTATTATTGGACTCTACTTATGAAAACATAAAGCAAATAACCCATGCAGATAACATTAAAGCAGTGGGAAATGGAAATTCCTAGTAGACTGAAGAATTAAGTAGGAATTGTTATACGAACCTTCTTTCTGTGCTACAGGAGGATGCACTGGATGACCTTTGGGTCTCCCTGGGTCTGACCAGCAACAGCTTCTTTTTCCATAAATACCTGATGTATCAGGCATCAAGGCACACTTTTCTCTCTTGAAAAATACTGCAGATTTATTATATTTTCTGTTTTTTGCAAGTATTTCCTGAGTCAGAAACGATGATATCCTGAAAATGAAGTGATGGCATTGTAGCATTTTCCTTATGTCCCTGATAAAATCTACTATTTTATTTCTGCTTTCATGTATATGTGTGCATCATAAGGACCTATTTCGTCCTCTAAATTCTCCTTTCACTGCATCAAAATACTAAAATATCTTGTCACCTTTCCTTGGACCATTGCAGATCTTTTGAAAATGTATATTTATTTTTTGCTTTTGCTACTGATGGAATATTTTTGAAAACACTGTGCAAATCAGCTTTGAGATCTTAGTGACCTCTCCTGTCCTGAACCACGTTTTCATATGCTGTTGCTATGTTTTTCATATGGATCCCCATGAAGGAGTGCACAAAACAAGAACTAATTTTAAGCATGAGAGCAATCCCCAGGAAGTCAACAGTAGCCTCATGTACCTAATGCTAATGATTCCCTTTAACTGTCCTTCAGATATGGTGTTTCTCTCGAGTCTGGGGTTGAGTCTTTCTCTCTTCTCTCTCCTTCCATCCCCCATTCACTTTTCATAATAATAAACAGTTATGCCATGGAGAAAAGGAAGGCCAACGTTCACAGATCAAAATATGGGCTACTTACCCATCTTGCTTATTTGATAGTCATAAATTCTCGTGTGTATTAATATTTTTTTTTGTGTGTGTGTGGACAACCTTCCTGAATAGCAACTGGCCATGCCTTTATGGGCATAGGTTAGATGATACACAGGCTTACCAAGGTGCTTCTGAACAAAATTCAGGTTTTGAGTAATTGTGGGCATTGCTTCAACAAAGCTGTTGTTGACGGCTCTTTGGGGTAGAAGAGAACTGCAAAATTCCAACCTGCCTTTGAATATGTAAGATTTTGGGTAAAGTTTGGATAGGTCCTTTTTCTAGATCTCACTGTAGACTTCCAGATCAGAGTTTTCCTTAGGCTGATAGCAGTTCCAGTTTAGAACTTACCCTTTTGTTCCACTATGCTACGTAGATGGTTGCATTTAGTGTCCAGTAGCTTCTGTATTGACTTCTTACACAACATAAAGCAAAGAAACTTCACAATATCTCAAATAGCACCACTGATTAACATATCTAACCAAATTCTACCATCAGATCAGAGCAGCCTTTGCCTCATTTTGTGCGACATGCATTCATCAAGAGGTAGATTTTAGCCTATAATTAACTGTACTTACAGTTAGTCTATTATATTTCAGGGTCTTAAACCACAGCATGCAGTACTGCTTGCTGCAAACAACAATTTCCTTTTGCTTCTTACCCTCCGTGCACTTTCTGATCTCATTCTGTAAAAATAAAATAAATGCAACACAACCTACATCAACAGAACTAAAAATTCGAAGGCATTTTTAGCACTGGGCAAAAAATTAAACAACTTCAGGAGACACTTATGGTTCCTAAAAATGGAAGTATCAACTGGTAAGTTTTTTGAAAATTGAATATAAAATCATAGAGAAATGCTTTATTTGATTCTCTGTTTATGGGAAATTCATTTTATTTGACTTTTTTATTTGTAATATCAACTATATTGCAGAGCAGAGTTTCTAGGTGCTCCCTTATGGTACCATTCTTCTAAATTATTAATGCCGTACTGTTGATATATTGTCAGCCTTGTACATACATTCTATGAAAATGAGTTTTACAGTAGGCTGGGATTTATAACAAAGCTTGACATATGCAGCTAATTCACCTAGACAGTCTTGTCAGTTTTAGGTTCATAAATAATTGATACTCAGGGCTTGGAGTTCAGCTACTGTTAGTGCTCCAGCTGTTAAATTTCAGCAGCATAATGGATGAATATTTGTTTATAATTTCTGTACATGGACCTGATGTCAGATCCCCAGTCTCATTTACATAGGTAGATTGAGATGTTGGAAGCGTAATGAGCATATGAAGATGATGAATTGTTTTCCTCAGTGCTGGTGCGTTTCTGTAAATGTTTGATTAGTTTTGAATGGATTACTGTTAGATTATCTGGTTCAGGGGTTAAAGTGAGCAGCTCTCTGCTCCCAAAGCTTTCATGATCCCTTGCTGACAGATTTTAAAATTCATACAGCGATATCAGTGCTGCAAAAGCTAGGGGTATTCTTTGCAACAGATGTTTAGTAATTAAACATACGGTTTCCCTGTTTGGAAGTTGCTTGGGAAATTTAAATCAGAATGATTTGTTTACCGTAGTTTGAGGGAATTACAATTTCTAAAAAATAATATACTTTTGCCCCTAAAGTGCTGAAGTTTTTCCCCCAGTGACACTAATTAAAAATGAGCAAAACACACACATGCCCTCACAATAATTCAGATGTTTAACGCTCTGGCAGGCAGATGCGAAGCTATTAAAAGCAGAGGTTCCTCTCATTTTCTCCTTTGGTACATTAACGAGCAATGCTCAGGAATACATGTTTGATTGGACATTCCACACAGAGATGCTGAGGCAGAGCAGATTTTCAGCCTGAGCAGGGAGAAGCTGGGCAGTGCGGGTGTGTGTGTTACATATAACTTCCTGGTGACGTGAGAAGCACCGCGAGCAAATGACGTTGGAGAAGCACACAAGTTGTCACCGTAAGCTTGGTGCTGTGCGCTGGTGCTGGCAGCTGTCTGGGGGCTCAGGGGACACCTGAAGGCAGCAGGAGCACTGGGCTCTGCTCAGTGCAGCGGCCTGCATCTCACCACCTCATTCTGCAGCCCGCGCTGAGGCAGAGGGCTGTATGGAAACCAAACAAAAGCCTTTATGGCCACGACTTGCCTTTGCTGTTTTGTGCTCCGTTGCTGCCTTTCCTAGCCAGGAGAGCAGCAGCCTGAGGAGCCGATTGCGCGGCTGCTGCTCAGCCCGGCCGAGCCCTGTGCCATGCCGCGCTTTGTCAGCCCTGTGTACAGCTCCCTGGCTTGTCTGGCAATCATGTTAGTGATTATATGGGTAATGAAACACGTGCTCTTTTTGTCTGTGGTTCTGATTAATCTGCTTTCTATTTAGCTGTGATTTATGGTGCTCAACTGTTGAGGTGAGTGCTGGCCCATCAGTTCCCCAGCCCATTACAGCGCCGGGACCGCTAAATGCCTGCGAGGCTTGAACTGTTTCTTGACAGCCAGGCTTCCCGCTACATTCCCTCCAATCTGTTTTGCTTCCTGGTGTGACCTTTCATACAGTAAAATACATTAGTTGAATAGCACAGTCTCATTAAAAGAGTGAATTAACCGAAGAGTCTTTTTAACTAAATGACAGCCAAAGGACTGAGTGCTAATAGCCACGGGCAGTTAGAAACTTAACTCATGAATCAGGCTGTTAATACTGCTCGGTGCCTGAAGCGCTAAGGGCACCACACTCTCTGCTTGCTCTCATAAGAAGAAAAGCTCATTACTTTCCTCCTGATGGGAGAGAAAGAGTGAGCGAGCAATAATAAAGCTTGAATTTTTCAATACTGTTAAAAATGGGGCTGACAGATTGCCGACAATAGGAGCAGCGGCCTAGACACTGCAAAGAGAGCCACTGAATTAGCAATACCATATATCATACAATCTAATTAAATCAACCCGAAGAATGAAATTAGTTTTCTGTGAGTGAAATGGCCTTTGAAAGAGCGCTATTAAATGAACTGTAGAGCATTAATTAAATAATTCACAGTGAGGGATTTTGCATTTATACAAAAATTGTGCACTTAATTGTCCATGCTGTATTACAGATTTGGCCTTATGTTAACAATGTGTCTAAAGCACACTTATTGGAGCATATCAGGAACAGCTTAACGTAAATGCAGCTTATCAAGTTTTAAGGATTTGCAAAGAAATCAGAGGAAAGGAGGACACAATAGAAAAGATACACACAGAGTTAACAACTTTTCCACGTTAATCCTCTGTGTGTGTCACAACTTGTTACTTTCTTTTCCCTTAGTGGAATGACATTAGGGCTCTCATTTTCTTAATTAAGGAAAAGTTCTAATGATTTAGCAGAAAGAAGTTACGTTAACTGACCTAAAATAGAATTCACATGAAAATACCTTGGGTGAAAAAAAAAAAGAAGAAATAAAAACAGACTTTGGGATGACGAAAAAAAAACAAACAACAACAACAACAAAAAAAAAACTCTCAAGCTCTCAGCAATACAAGCAATCACCCATCTCAAAAATAAAAAGAGGCAGAGAATCAATTCAAACTTTGTTTTAAAATCTTTATAACACTAGAATTTCAATTAAGGTTTTAAGCTTTTTGAAAGGAAAAGCTTGTTTTGGAAACCATTAGAATAGAACGTATTTTAAAACTTTAAAATCTTATGGGGAGATTAAAAGTAATCATAAAACTTGTTTCAGTCTATCCAAGTCTCAGTGTTTTCATAAATGTGCTATTTCTGGATGCTCACTTTTTACTCAATGTTACTCAACTTCATACCAAAGAGAAGCCTCGTCTGTCAAATAAACTTGAGAATATGTGGTTGTATTTTAAAGGATGTTCTCATTTTTGGTTCCACTTTTTGGTTAGTGTCAATAGTGTAATGAGCTTTGAGCAGAGATTGACCTACATTAGGGAGATAAAAGTAAGGAGACCAAAACAGTGAAGGATGAGGTGATCATCCTTCAAAATGGAGCAAGAACCTGGAAGAAAATGTAGGATGTGTACACACTCAACATCTGACACAGCTCTATGGAAAAGAAATTTCCGTAGACAGAAGAAGTGATTAGCATGTTGAGGCTGTACAAGCAGTGTAATCTCTGTTGACCTCTGTTGTTGCCAGCAATGGGAAAGCAACGAGATGTCTGCAGAGAAACTGCAGCTAATACAGCAGCCACAAAACGCCAGCTCAGATTTACCATTCTGATTTACAGCTTGCTACCCTCAGTATTGTGTGCTTTCATGCAAGGCGATGGCCTACACTGATCGAGATGGCTGCAAGTATCTGCGTCCCATGGGTGAATACTGAAATGCTGACTGTGATTCCTTTGGAAGGTGAAAAGGAGAATCAAGCCTGTATCAAGGGATAACCAACCCTGTATCAAAATCTAAGGGGTTTTTATCATGTAGGCTAATCCTCATGGTGAGCATAGGTAAATCATTTGGCCATTAGATGCTGACATAGGCTATGCATCTTGGATCTTTGAGTTTGCAGTGCAATCTTTTGCTCAGAAGACCACTTTGCAAATAATAGCAATAAGCCCGGCACCATCCAGGCTTACTCAGAAAACATCATCTACACAGACAGGCAGTTCTCATTAGAGCTGTGCTGAGAACTGCTACCACCGTGCAGAAAGAACAGGCATACAGGGTGCAAACACTGAATGTCTGTTTGCAGGATCCTCCCTAATATTTTTACAGATGGGTATGTGTTTGTGGTAACTACACACTAATGGCAGAATTTTCTTCTTAGAAGCTTCATGTATGAGATCTGGTAGCAGAGTTTCCCCAATTTGCTTTGTCCTCACTCAGAGACATGAGAGGGGATCATGCTGCTTTTGCCCAGGTGCCCCCTCACATTCTGAAAGCTAGTATCAGTAGTCAATACAGGTATGACTTGGTGGTGCCCACAGAAGGCAAAGATGCAGGAGCTACTAGGTACTTACTTGTCCTCTCACACATACACATATGTTGCAGGTATCCTAAACTGTTTAACTGGCACGCTCTCAAACATGCACAAGGCTGTAATTTCTTCTGACACTCCAGGTAATGCTGACTAGACTTTCACTGATAATATTTTTTTAAACGACACTGAAAGGCTTCAGTGACAAATTATTGTAGTCCCACATTTCCATTTATTTTATTCTGAGATGTGGTATTGATATAAAACCATCTTGAACCTGTTAATGATATTTCATGCGCAGTTATGTCAAACTATTCAATCAGTCGCATCATTACCTTTCATATTAAGCATATTTAGTTTATTCAGTCATAACAAAGCATTTCTAGCACTAAAGGTTTCTTCTTTTCCCCAATACTCATTCATTTCAATTTCATTTCATATCATCTCTAGAAATGTATCTTTTGTCTTGATTTTAGAGCAAAGCCAAAGTAACAAAATGTTTTATTACCTGAGCTGAGAAAAAGCTGAAGATTTGTTCCTCAAAATAGGTAACTGAAAATATTTGGGCTGTTTCATTGAAAAGCTCACTGAAGGTTGAATTTTGCAGGTATTTTCTTTTAAATCAGAACTTTCACAAAAACTTTGAACAGCTTGAGACATTTGCAAAATTGGTGGAAATGCCAATTAGATCTCTAGGTCACCCTACTAGCAAGACAAGATATAGTTTCTGGGCACAGAAAGCTTCCAATTTGAAAATAACACTGCTGTTGATCTTATCAAAGGGATTAAGAAGCCTGGTAATAACTTGATACGCAAATACAACCATATAAAACTACTCTGTCAAGCTTACTGGATATTCTTTTAGCACAAAAAGGAAATAAAAATATTTATGCAATATGTAGTTTCTTGCTGCACAAATTTGTAATCTTCTTTGAATTTCCCTCTGGTCTTCTGAGACAGAAGAGATGACAGAGGTTTTAAGATAGAGCTCCAGTCCTCCCTGGCAGCCAGACCACTGGGGCTGGGTCTGTGTTTGAAGTACCAGTCCAGACTGCCCAAAGATAAAACAGAGGAGGTAGCGCTTTTTTTTTAAAGCCAACTTTTCACACCAGTGTTGCTTCTAACAGGCTATCTAGATGTTCCCTTCCATTTTCACTTTTTGGGTTGCTTGTCTTGATGAGAGAGGTCAAAGGGTGCAAAATTAAATGAAGAGATATTCAACCTAGTACTTAGAAGAATACTTTTTCCCTGGAGTCAAAGGAGTTTATGCGAACAGAATGTTGTCTTTGGTGTTAGTATGTAATCAGATATCTCAAATAGGGAGCATCAGTGAAGAAATGGCAAAGAAGTATAAACAAACTAAAATATGAGTTATAGAACAACCCAAGTTGGAAGTGGATCATCAAGTCCAACTCCTGGCTCCACACAGGAGCTGGCGTGGAATTACCGCAGGTATTTAGATGTACTCCATTCATTATCACATTATACTTTATTATTATACTGTACTATTTGGTTGACATTGGTTCCATATTATCACTGGAAGGTGAATTATGCAAAATTATAGAGATCATTGTAAGCTCAACACTGCATGTACAAAAAGACATAGTGCAAACAGCAGAAAATCATGTCCTTATCCAGCCTGGCCAAGCGATCTAGATTTTTAAGTGCAGTGGAAATGCTAAGTCACAGCTTGAAGCAGTGATTGAGCACCTGGTGGAAGGCAGGGCCAACCCAGGGCAGCTCAGGTGCATGCAATGTGGCTGAGTGACCGGAAGGGCTGGAGCCAGGATCCACCCATTCCCAGACCTTATTTAAGGCTTAGCAGTGAAGGCAAAAGTATTTTGCTGGAGATCCCTGTGTATTGGAGGTCATCTAAAGGTAAGCAAGTTTTTCTTTTTTTTGTTTCTGCCTCTATGGTTGCTGCCTTTGGTCTTGTTCTCATTTGCTGCAGCCTGGGGTTGTGCCACCCTGCTACTGCTGCTGTACTTTACATTGTATTATAGCGTTACCCTAAGAGAGGTCATAAAGAGCTAAGGACAAACACTTAAGTTAGAAAAATGAGGCAGATGGTGTAAAAATTGTAACTATTCAATGAAAATATGTTTTTTGAAGCAGCTATAGTGATATGGGTATTCTGTATGCATTTTTTAACTTTATTTTAGGTATGAGTTCTTGCAGGTACTGGGAAGTGCAAAAAGCACTAATACGTGTGTTACATACTTGTCAGTTAAACTGAAGTCAGGCATACTAACCTGTAAGAAACTTTTGATTAAATAAGTTTGATTGACCCTCAGACAAGTGTCTAACTTTCTGTGCTTTATTTAAATTTAAGTTTGCAGGCTATGCCTCTTGCCTCAGGGAAGCAGGGACAGGATTGGTCTTGCACACATTTATTGCTGCCTCTGCTTAATATCAGTAGCCGAGACAGTCATCATTCAAACCAAAATGAAGTTCCAGAAGATTTTGGTGCAACTGAAAGAGCCAGCATTTATGGCTCTGTCCCTTACCTATTGCATTATCTATAAACGATGCCTTGTTGGAAATGACCTGCTGGTCAGTATGGCATAGGGCCAGTGTGCTATATATCAATATATAATGTAAGAATGTGTCATTCAATATGCTGCAAAACTTGCTATTGAGAATTAATCATTCCCCTTCTTGAGCAGCCTCTTCAATGCCTCCAAAAGTTTGCTATTACTGAAGACATTCTTCATCAGGAAAATCATCTACTAGAATATGTGGGCCAGAAGAAATCTGATTACAGAATTTTGATATGGAGTTCAGCATGTGTTAGAAACAACTTTTGCCCTTTGACAACACAAGACAGCCCTTGCTGCATCAGACCAGCAATCTGCCTTGTCCTGTAATCAGGCAACAGCGACAAGAAGTGCTCACGAGGGAGCAGAGATATGGAGGCTGGGTCAGTATTTGCAGTCACAGAATCAGATTCACGGCAGTAGGTTGCACAAGAAAATTTCCAGGTGAATTTTAAATATCTCCAGTCCACCTTCAGTCTACTGACCCCTTATTTTTTCCTGCTTTTGTTATCACTGGATTAGTGATATGGGTGAGGTGCACCACTGCCATCTTTCTTTTATATATGCATCTGTATATGGAATTGTTGGCATTCAGTTTGCCTGATACTATTGTGGTCCTGTTCATGCTCTTCTCCAAAATTTCCTATAGTAAGGAATACCAGAAGATCTGCTGTAGGCTACCTGCCGTTCTGTTTGATCAGATCTCCTGGTGATTTCAAAGCATTACACCTTCTCTTGGAGCTGTGTATCTAGGACATCTACTAACCACCATGCCCAGAAATGGCAAGCTTCAGAAGAGTCTTGTTCAAATCCAAAACAACAATGTCCTGTAGCTGTTACTATGTCATCTGTCTGCTTAGGTTCCCAGGGAGAGATGGAAATAGAAATCAATACTTGTATGATACGACCATTAAGAAAATTTGATTTACGTGTTCATGCGCTGGGTGCTTTTTATGTAAATGAACACCAGTCTTAGTAAAATCTCTTTGTCAGACATTCTGATTCCTTCTCAGACGATAGCTTCGTGTGAATAATTGACTTGACAAAGGCCCCTCTGTGCACCTAGTTTTATCAGACAATAATTTTTATCACTTTCCATCAATGCTTTGATACTTTGAGGAATTCAACTTATAATAAATGTGTTGTTGATGTTCTAACAAGAAAAGAACAGATGCAAGATCAGTGAATATTGAGTTTTAAACTTGTCTCACAGTGATTTGTGGCTGTGTCATAGCAAATATTTTTCACTGTCATTGCCCAAGCCCTGGCTGTCACTAACATGGTCAGCTGGGGAATAGAAGGCCTAACACTATGATCTCAGTATTAATGGGAGCTGTTGAGAGTGGCAAAGGTGATAAAGTATTGTTTAGTTATTGGTGCCATAGTTTTGCTGCGGGACATTATTATAAAATGCTGTGGGTTTTTTTTGTCAGATTTCAATCACCTATCCCAAAATGTATTTAGAAACTTAATACAAAAAGTCCTGAAAAACAACTTTGAGGGTTTTGGCTTGTTGGTTTTTCTTTTTAAATAGAGTTTCCTTGATTTTAAACTACAATTAACACTATGCAAACCTAACAACTTAAACCAAAGCAGATCTAAGACTCTCTCTGGGGATCAGTTTATTCCATTGTGGTGTACCTTTAGTTATTTTTATGCAAGTATTTTAGGTTCAAGGCTTAACTCAAACTAACAAATATATCTTCCCAGTGATCTAGAGTGGATTGGAAGTTACTAAAGGGACTTTAATTCTGCTGTTATTCTAGGCCTTTGTATATCTGGTAGACAATCCTTCCCCTTGGTGTGCATGTATATTTTATACTAATGGAAGTTGTGTGTGGGTATTCAGGAGAGAGCATACCCCATTTGGTAGGTAAATTTATGTGATGCTCTTTTTCATTATTTCCTAGACCAGTACAGGGAGAAATATAGATATAAGATTTATAAAGCTTCTACAATATCCTGTTTTGCCAAATTGTGTTCCAGCAAGGGCATGACAGGATTACTTACCTTCACCTCGACACTCAAAGAATGCAAATTAATGACTTACTGTCATTGTCAATAAAAGTAGCTGTGTATGTTTGTAAGTTTTAATTAAAATTACCTGAAATTCAAGCTTTTATTTGTGGCCAAGATTACATAATTCTAAGCCTTCTGATTAATGCTTTCACAGTTACTTTAAATGATGTACAGTATCTCTTCATAAAGAATATAAAATTAGATTGTGAGAGTTCATATAGCTTTTAAATATCAAGCTGTCAGGGTTTGTGCAGGTAGAAATATTATAATTGAAGAATGGTGAAGAAAGAGTTTGTATTAGAGACGATTTTCAAGCAAATTCATACTGAGAGGAATATAATGGAGACAGGCTTTTTGCCAGTGCTTTGGCTCTGCTGACCTCCATTTGCAGCAAAGATTAGCTTGATAAAGCCGACACAACCTCAATAAAACACTAACAATGGAAAGAAGTAAATAGAAATCATATTAAGCAGCAGCAATATTGCATGAATTGAAACAAAAATTTAGGTATAATAGCCTTGGTGGGTTTTAATATTGTTCCCAATTGCATCACAATATGAATCATATCACAGTGATTCTAAATAACATTTATCATCTTTAAATCTTCTCCCCTAGTAGACGTCTCACATTATTTGAGAGGGTTTTTTTTTTGAGTTCATACATAATTAAATGGAAGTAAAGGGTACAGAATATCTTGAGAAACAGCATCTTTGCATTATATGTTCAATTAAACACAACAATCCCATATTTATCGTTATTTTGCTACCTTCCAAAAGTTAAACGAACAGAATAATAGAATAGTATTGCAGAACAAAACTAAAATTTATCTCGATGGGAAATTTTATTCAGTTTTCAATTACTCTGGCATTGCTGAATTCTGGGTAGCATCTGTAGTGCATGACAAAATGGTTTAAAAAAAAAAAAAAGTTGGTAAAAAATGTATTTATAGGGAATTAGAGACTAAATTTAACAGAAAGTTGGTTCAATTAATTTTGTGAGAAAATTATCTGTCCAAAGGACTGTATCTTCATTTATAAGGAAAAGGTTTAAACCATTGTATGGATGGACTTCTCTCTTCACCGTAGGACTCTGGGTTCAAGCTGTAGTTCTCTTTCCAGTGCATTGGGACAGTCTTTAGACAGCCTTGGAAGACTCCAGATTTAAAGGGAAGAGATGAGAGAAAATGTCCAACACGTTTCTTTTCACACATCCAGCTCCTGAGTAAGGATCCTCGAAGTGTTTCTCAGTGCTTTGCTCACCATGAAAACTGCCTTCCAAGCTCAGTGTAAGGACAAGACCAATTAGCTTCAGTTGTTTGCCACTGGATTTATGTATGATAGGTGAGCCTGTGAGCATGATTTATGCTTGAAGTTTTGTATAAGAAAAGTCAAAGTAAAATGGGTGTAATGGTGATGATGGAACCATACTCACTTCAAGTGAAAAGTCTGATTCTCACTCATAAGTAGGGAGGGCATTTAGGAGGATCCAGCTGTAAATGTTGACATTGAGGAGAACATCTTGGAAGTGGAGCAGGTGTTCAAATATTTTTAGGAAGAGGACATGTCAAAATCAGAGCCTTGCAGACAGGATGCCCAATAACTCTTCCTTATTGCTCTTATGACCTGCGAGAAGCAGCTTGCTTAGGTGCCTAACTTCAGGATGGATCTCATAGATTTAATGTGGACAGGAACTTAAGCTTACAAGAAGGATAAGGACTGAGCCTTTGCATGTTCTGCTTGCTGGATGATAACTATCTTGTTCCACAGGTGTTTCTACTAGATCCAATTTTATTTCCTTTGTGGTCACATAACCACTATCACATCATACAGAAAACTGGGATTCTCTAGGTTCCTTTTGATGGCACAGTTCCTTCAAGGTTTTTGCAGACAGATGTTCTAAGAGTTCTGTGTGAACATTAGGGTATCAATAGCAACCTGATTATAGTTGACTTGAACTGAAAAATGAGAAACATAGGTTATTTATCCGTTTAATGTCATGAAGTCTAGTACTGACTCTGCCTAACCTAGATCAAACAGGCAGTGCGGTCTGTCATCTGCCATCAATTTATCAGCTTTCACAGACTAGATCTAGGTGCTTAAAAATCCAAGTTAACTAAAACTAAAAGGTTGTTTCAGACGTACTGAATAGAATAGAGGTCAGTGTTTAGATGTAGAATTATGATAAGCAAGTTCAGGAAGGGGGTGAAAATGCAAGACATAGTTAAACAAGTTATATACTGAAAAAACAGAGCAGCATTTCTGTATTCTGTGATAATGATGTTGTAATACATGTCGTAAACAAATGTGACTGAAGTCAGGAGTGGCCACGTACCATTCCATATGAAAAAATATCTTGGGAACTATATTGTGTATTTTATGGTGGGGCATACATGTCACAGTTTTCTATAATACTGTGTTGAAAGGTAGAGCCATCTATTTGGAACATAAGTTGTTAAAGATACCGTGCAACAAGCTAATGAAGTGAACCGCTAGAGATAGAATGAATGAAAATAATTAAATTTGGTAATTAGCAATGATTAAAAGCTAAATTTGAGCTCAGATATCAAATGAACAAAAAGTGAATTTTGCATTTTGCTTATATAATGTAGATCTACATAAAATATATAAATAATATAAAATACATTTTATATTACATACATAAAATGAAGGATACTGTATGTTTTATTCATGATCATTTGCTTGCAACCATAAAGATAGTCATGGCAAAAATGAACTGTGAATACAGACAAGTAAGGAGAGATAAAAATGACTCAATATGGCAGAATAAGAGAAAGTGGACCACTGAAAAAAGTTGCAGAAGAGCTTATAAAAGCAAAGAAGGAGCAGTGACCAAGATGGCAAAAGCTAGCAGCTATCAGCAAATGTGGTCTGTAATTGAGGTGAGTTCTTCTGTGTGGTGAGCCCCATGGATGCCTGTTGGCCTCATGAACCCACAGCAAGGATCCTGAGAGGGTTGTGTTGGCATGGGAAAATTGGACAAAACCTGAAGCTTTGTGGTAGAAAGATACCATAATTCCATCAGGAGTTTTTTTGGATGTCTGGAGGAGATGAAACTGAGATCTTTACATTTTGAAAAATGAATTTGCTGCTTTTGTCAGGGCCAAGCAGCAAGTAAGAGGAGAGGAAACTCAAGATGGATGAGGGCTCACCGAATGTGTATATGCAGGCATGGCCATTCCATTTATAAGAGCTCTCATTTTATGCTGCATCTTTTTTAATGGAGAATGGGTACTGCCAGGTTGTTGAGAGTCTCTTCTGCCCTTGCAAAAAGGAAGGAAAAAAGAAAACTCACCAAAAATATTTATACTTAGAAATGATTGATTTCTCCTTTAAGAACAATTCGAATTGTAGCTATTATATGCCAAAACAAAATACTTATTATTTTCATTGTTGTTTTGTGCTGTTGATAACACTGAGCACTTAGGAAAAAAGGTTTTTTTTTTTACCCTGTGACTTTAAATCTCTATGTTGTTTGTATTACAAGTACTCCGTTATGTTCTTATTGAGGACTGTGGCATGGTAGTGGCAAAAATTCAATAAGCCAGTAAATTCCTTCTGACTTTTTTCATTTTGTATCTGATTTGGTCACCTAACTTGACCATTTCTGGTATATGCATCAGCTCATTAATACATGAAAATATACTATCAAACAGACAATCAAATTTCATGTAAAATAAGCTACAGCATTAAAACTGTTCCTAGTATTTTATGTCTAACTCTGTGGGTAGATATATTTCTTGCTACTAGAGCAAAACTGATTTGTGTGATGGTTCCCCATCATGAAATCACTTGGAAGGTTGTGAGATAAAATGTCGCTTAGGATAATGTAATTGGCCTTAAGGTACAGGAGTTGAATTATTTTCAGTGATTTATAATCTGGAAATTAAAGACTCACTCATTTTCTAATTTAATTCCATCTTCAATGGAAAAATGTTCACTCTGAACTAAATTGGCGAGTAATGTTGCTAATTCAAATGCAGATGCAATTTCGATTCTGGTAGCAGTTTGCTGTGATTGACGAGTCCCCAATGGATCATAATGATTCTTATCTCCCAATCTCACAAATTCTCTAGCAGTTGTGATAATAACTTCAGCTTGGGAGAAAAGGGGAAAAAATAAATTCTCTGCTGCACTGTCAATTCAGGCTTTGCTTTTTTTCTGACACGGAATGGGGTTTATTTCAAATCTATTGCGTGTTGGAAACAAATATGAAGCCTCATTACTAAATTCTGTGTCATCATAAAACTGTAGTTTAATTGTTTACTGATGCTCTTCTAACTCTCTTTTAAATCTGCTTAGAAAGTGTTTCAGGTTCCTTACTGACAATTAGCTGAAGCTCACTGTGAGATGCAAAATATCAGGGAAATGCTCAGCAATCAGCTGTCGGGAAGGTTTTCCATGTTTTAATTTTTGCCCCATTTATAAAAATGAATTAATACGTCTGTTATTTTTCTCCAAAATTAACTTGAAATCATGCTGCAAATTCGGATGTTGATTCTGAGATGAAGTTGTACATACATATCTTGTATGCCTAGGTCAGCAGCCACAGTTGTAAGCGTGGAGTTTCCTCTGTCAAGGATAGGCTCCCATTTGACTGGTTGTGGATTTGTATTCCCATATTGAATTTGCTCTTCTGGTATGGTGAGTCAGGTCAAAGAAGTGTGCCTCCCTACGCTACGGCCTTGCAAAAGGAATGATGAAAAGAATCTAGAAAAAATATGGGAATAATGTAGCTAATTTCAGTGTTGGGTAATATGAGGAAGGAAGGTTACACTTCTTGTGCATATATAACATTTGAGGGTTGTGCTATTTCAAAACCTGTGTGATTTAATGATCTTGATAATCTAAGTCCTTTACAAATTTGTTTTTGAGGAATTTATTTTGTTTTCAGAGAGAAAATCCTTCCCTTCTCTTTAAACCTCTTCACATGCATTTGCATTACTGACAGCAGTTGGTGGAGGGAAAGGGTGAAGATGATCCAATTGTGAAGGAGGCAATTGGGATCTCATCAGACTTGACACATTATCATAAGAGAAAGTTCAGCTACAAGAAAATCCTTCCCTGTTAAGTATCTGAAACTCAAAGACTGATATGTAACCAACTTTTCTGCTGAGTTCTCGAACTCAGACCATCCAGAAACCTACAGATATTTATGTCAAGGGAAGGAATATTAGAAGTTCCCAGTGATTGTCTATGTGAGTGGGTGAAGATGGAGCAGGTCAGCAGGGCCTGAGCATCTGGGCAACCTGGGCAGAGCTTCCAAGACAGCTCTGGAGCAAACTGTGCTTCTTCCTTACAGCGCCCTGCCTGGGGTTGTAGACACTCCAGCATGGATGAGGTCTATGGATTGAGCTCTGCTCAGGGCTACCATTCCCTTCAAGTCCTGCACAACACTTCCATGATGGTTGGACTAGATATTCTTGGAGGTCTTTGCCAGCCTTGGTGATTCTGTGATTCTATGAGGCTGTGCTTGCTTGGACAAGAAAATTTTCAGCCCTAAACTCTTGCAATGTTTTGCAGGAATAGTCTAACAGTGGGAAAGCTTACTGTTAGCTACACATGCTCATATAAAATGCTCATTAACTGTTTATTTATCCCATGCAAATAAAGTTAAAATATAAAACTACTAAAAATAAAACAGCTAAAGTAATATTTAAATGATATCTTCCTGCAGAGGAGGGCTAGCGAAAAGCTGAGGATGTGTGAATAGGACCAAGACATTCATTTCAGTGGGGAAAAAAAACCAACCCACACGAATCTCGCTCTATTGCTCATGAAACTTGTTAAAGAGAAAACATTCCTTCAGTTTCAACTTGCAGTGGTCAGGCTGAGACATAGCACAGAGTGATGCAGCTCTACCAGCTCTGCACCCTCTGGGCCAGGTTGTTTGTGTCATTAAAGTATTGACAGCACTCGAGATCAGTGGAAGTAGAATATTGCTGAGAGATCAAAGAGTGCCCCTTTGAGCACACTTTATTGCCTTTTTCATCTTATCAGTACTTACCATTATTAACCTGAGGATTTCTGTCTGAGTGGGCTGTAGAGGCACGGGATATCAGGGGAAGCGGTGGCAGTAGGACAACAGGTAAAGTGTGGGAGAGATAAGAGGATGCACGCTTCCCTTTCGCATACACACATTGCAGATGCTCATATAAATATCCTGAATAAAAGTCACAGAGCAGAAAGTTCTGTTTGTGTCCATTTCAGAAAAGCAGCAAATACTTTGAGTCATCACAACCATTTGTGATGACTGAGAGCTGCAAGGGTATAAAATAAACAGCGCAATCTGATGCTATCCATCCACTTGCCTTTGCGTTGTACTGGAAGGAGGGACTGTGCCATGGAAAAACAGGTCTGGGTCAGCAGAAAGAGCCTCTAATGTGCACTGGAAAATTAACTTCTGAATTAGACAAATAAAAACTGCTGGTCAGTGGTTTTAAACACACTGTGCAGCTGGTTTGGGTGTAATTGTATGTCATGTTTTATTTTTTTTTTCATTCAAAGGCTATAAGCTTTCTACAGTAAGGTAAAAGTACGTTCTCTCTATTTTATGGAAACCTCTCTGCTTTATCTTTTTCAGATAAAAAAATGAATAACAGTTTCAGTGGTGCTTGGAATTATTCCCGTTGGATTGTGAACTTGGCAGCGCAGGTAAAATGATTTTTTTTATTTTTTTTTTTAAATGATTGGTTCTTGCCCAATGTCGTCTTTATTGTCTTCTCCAAAATTTTCTGAAGCTTCTTTGAAAATCAACTCTCTAATGAATGTAAATATGTAGCCAAAGCAACTTTGTTTCTCGTCATGTTCATCTTGCTGTAAAATCAGGGCTTTGTCAATGCGAGCAAGTGGAGATAAAACAGCATAAACCACATGGGAGATCAAAATCAGTCTCTTAATTGGTTATTGATGCTGTTTCTACTTCTAACAGCAGGAAGTTGCTTTACATAATTTACTTTCAGGGAAAGTTTCATTCATATCTGCCCAAAGTGTATCCTCCCCAGCACCTGCCAATTCTGGCTCGTGGCCTTTCAGCAGAGCAGACAAAACCCAGGACCATCAAGCAGCCCACCGGGCAACATCACAGTGGTAGCTTGGGGCATGGAGAAACAATTCTCTTTAAAACACTCAAAGCGTGTGGCCTCCTGTGCCAACATTGATTGTGATGCTCTCTCCTGATCTATGGTGACTCTCCCTGCTCCTTATCGAACTCTCTCTGATGTTCGTGGGAAAGATGGGCTGGATGGGACCAAGATGATGCCATGTCCTATGACATGATACCACCTGGGCACGGACAGTGGTGTTACAGGCTGGCTAAACTTGTTACTGCTGCTGCTTTTTCCTTCTCAACTTCCTTCGGTACCTCTGAAAGCCACGCTTGCTTCTAAGCAGCCCCTTCCAAACCTGTTTTCTGCTGCTGGAAGGACGCCTAGGCTGGGGTGTTGGAGGGACACGGCACCTGAAAGGGCTGAGTCAAAGCCATCTGCAAGTCCGTGAACTCATAACTAGGAATGGAGGTTGTGGATGCCCCATCCTTGGAGGAATTCAAGGCCAGGCTGGATGTGGCTCTGGGCAGCCTGGTCTAGTGGTTGGCGACCCTGACCATGGCAGGAAGGTTGAAACTAGAAGATCTTTGAGGTCCTTTTCAACCCAGGCCATTCTGTGATTCTATGACATGGGTTTAAAAGAAAGCTGTGGGATACTGTCACCAAAACACTCCTTGTGGTCAAACGAGGAATTCAAATAAAACAAAGTTTGAGACTTATATTTCATAGAATCACAGAATGGCTTGAGTTGGAAGGGACCTCAAAGATCATCAAGTTCCAAAACCCTGCCACAGGTAGGGCCACCAATCTCCAGATCTGGTACTAGATCAGTTTGCCCTGTTTGATACCATTCACCATCTTATCTTGCAACCCTGATACCAGCGAGATAAGGCATGCAGAACCTCATCATGCAGAAGAGGAGAATTTTTTGTAACCTTCCTTGGTGCAGAAGTGGGGAGCAGCACTGAGCGTTCATTCTTAGTGATTCTAACAGCCAAGAGCCTTTAAAATATACTGCTGTGCTCATAATATCTTGCCAGTGTTTCACGTTAACCTTTAGACTATTTGAATTTAACTCTGTAAGTAAGCTGGATAGCTTTCCAAAATGGTAGATAATATAACAAAATAGGTACAGATATGAATGAATCTGTGTGAACAAAGTAGTTATTAACATTGGAATGATTTATGTGATAATATATGATTCTGAGATAGCCTCTTAGACTTCTACATGTAGGATGTCTTTTGTTAATTTGCACACAGAACTGCTAATAGTTAGGCGTCCAATATATAAACTAAGCCAAGCTACAGAATTAAACTCAGGGCAGCAGGAAAGAAAAGACTGCTTCTTTGGTACTCTGCCACGTATTGGAAAAGGACATTGGCTCAAAGGTCCGTGTTTGTTAATAAAATCAGAGTTAAGGCTCCTTGTTCTAGATTTGCATGCAAAGCATCAATAAAACTGCATAACAATAAACTTTCTTGTGACAGCATGTCAGAGACTACAAGAGTTTAAAAAGAAAAAAAAAAAAGCTAAAAATGGCTGTCTAGGTGCCTGCTTGAGTTTCACACTTCTGAATTAATTTTACCATGTGCTTGGGTTTGTGCTTGTCTGAGTTCTGCAAAAAGTTAGATTTACCATGTAGTAGATAGTAAACCAGGAATGTCTTTATGTAGCATTATATTCCACCTTGCATTCACGTTTTAAAATGTTTTGGTCACTGCAATGGAAGCAGAGCTTAAGCTGGCAGGGGTACATAGCAGAGTTCCCATCAGTGCTGCAGGAACCATGCACTCTGCACTGAGCAGAGAATGCATCACGAAGAGCTGACGGCCAGGTTAGACTAACTCAGTAACATGACTGATATTTCTCTCGTACAGAATCTGAACCTGCTTTCCTCCTAATTCCCTGATGCGTATCACTGCCAGCCCAGAGCCACACGCACACGTTGCAGGAGCCATGTGAAGAAGGGCAGAAGGATACAAAGCAGAAGGCTGAGAGGTTGGAGCAAAAGGCTGGAGGTGGTGAGATGTGAGGTCAGTACCTGATTTCATTAGCACAGGAGGAAGGGGAGAGAGCAATTCTCATCTGATGGGAAAGATGAAATAGGGGAAATGAAGCACAAAACTTTTCTAGTTTACTTATTAGTACAATATGTAATTGGATGGAAGTAGCGGGTTTCAAAAATTTGTCTTACTATAATGACTATAATTTTTTAGAGATTGAAAATGAATCTGACGAGAAAATACCATTAAACTACCAACTTGCTTAAAATTTAAAGGGTAATTCACATATAATGCTTTTATTTAATAGCCCAATTTACAAAACGTCTAAAATTAATGCAGATCTTTTCAGGACAAAATCAGCTGTAACTGCACCAACTAATTTTTGCTCATTTGAACTGAATTATTAATAAGAGAGAAATATACCATATGTTCCCAAAAGAGCTGGATACATTTATTTCAAATAAAATCGCTGTGTTTGGTGGAATATAAGAGGTTTAAATGCTTTCAGAGAAATGGGTTACTTATATACTGATTTAATAGAGTATAAATCAGGCTGCATAATTAGGGACACAGCTGTTTCCCAACCTAAAGCTGGCAGCTTTTGTTGGTTAAGTTCTTTTATCACCTGCATGGCTTTAATCAGCAATAATTTGTTCTTCTTGTGGAGTATTACAAGTTAATCAATATTTTTGCTGTTTGTACTGTGCTGCAAAAGAGCTTTTATGGCAGGTTGAGTTTAAACCAGGCATGCCTTCTGTTGGCTTGTTCAGTTGATTTATTTCACTACGTTGTGTTCCTGATACTAATTGCAAATGAAAGTAAAGGGATATGTTGGTAACAAGCACAGCCTCTGCCTACACCAGGTACAGAGATAAATGGCTTTAACTTCTTTATATACAGCTTCTTAGTTTTGTGTTATCTACATATTTGGGTGCAAACCTACATCTCTTGACTCTATCAGCTAAAGCAATGAGAAAACTTCACTCCTTAGAGCTTGCTTGCAGATTTCCTTTCTGCCTCTGCCTATAGACCAAGGAAAGGGAGAAGTGGTATTTCTGACCTGACTGTGGTAGCAGTGCAATGGCTGGGGCCAGTGGGGGAAATGGCAGGACAGCAAGAACTGTCCTGAGAAGTCACTGTCATTAAGTGTGAGCTGCCACTGTATCTTTAACTATTGAGATTTTATTGAGATTGATATTAGGTAGCTCAGATCTCCAGAATCAATACTCAGGTGCAATAGCAAACTTTTGCAAGTTAGTTTTTTTCATGTACAACTTGCACTCATTTTTGTCCTCTACTAGGAATCTAAGTGAACAAGCAGTTCAGTCTGATTAATATATTATTTTCAAATACCTATCAGGATGCATAGGTATTAAAAAAAAGAATGTATATGAGAACAAAAGAGAGATACAGAAGTTCTTTGACCTCAGTATGGGCTACATACACAGGAGAGAGGGATGGAATTCACTGGTGTGCATGAAAACAGCAAAATGGCTTTAGTTCAAGTTTAAACAGTCAGACTGAGCTGTTACTTGAATTTTCCCTTGTCCTAGCAGTGTTAAAGAACCTAGATCAAATCCCAGGGAAACCAGCACAGAAGCTCCTCTCTCCGTTAGTATTTTGGATCAGGGTGGGGACTTCAGAAGGTCTATTTTGAGTTGAGAGATATACAATATATAACATCTGTTATATAAACATATATATGTAAAAGACACATGTTTCCTAAAATGCTTAGACTTTACAGTACACTCTTTTTAAAAGCCTTGGTGGACACTCTATAGAATGTGGCATCTCCTGATGAAATCCTCAAATTGCAATTGGCCACATGATCACCACCGACTGTTCAACTACTTGTTCAACAGGAAAAAAAGAAAAGCACAATTCAAATTTAAACAAATTGCATTTGAGTATTTTAATTTTGCATCTAAGATGATCTCTAGCCTAAATAAGCCTGTGAAAATTCGCCTCCACAAAAGGCATTTAATTTTTCAATGTGGCACTTTTGGGGCTTCTGCAGAACCTGCTTCAAGTAAGATGTTCCTGTAGCTGCAAACAGAACTCTATTTTTATCTGGGGATGAGGGAAAGAGGCAGAACGACCTGTGAGCCATTTCTGCCACCAGATTTTTATTTTAAAGACTTACACTTTGAGCACATCTTCTACTTCTGTAGTCTTTCTCATTGGCTTCCAAGGCATACACATAAATAATCACATTTCTTGCTTTTAGAGCCAGAATATTCTTTTAAAACCCCAAAGAGGCAATATGCAACTTAAATTAGAGAATTATGTTCACTCACAAATTATGCTTTAAAGAGACTTTGTGTTTTGCTATACGTCTTGCTCAGAGGGAACTTCTACGTTCACAGATTCCAGCTGTGCAAGCTGTAAACATTTTTATGCTGTAACTTTTGCAGACTGAGGAGGTTCTCTGTATTTAGATTTGGTCCAAAGGAGCTGCCTTCAAAGGGCAACCTCTTGCACCTTCTATCCAGCTCTTTGTCCCCAGTGACAAATAAAGGACCACCAAGAGGAACAGTCTGAAACTTCAAATGTAAAAATGCATGAACTCTTCCTCTTCCAGTCAAGATAAAGGTTTGACATGTATATGAGGAAAGCAAGAGTTTTGCAGTGATGCGCTTTTCTTTTCTCCTTTGCCAGCTCAGATAGCTGCTGTGTGAAGGTTCCCCTGACATGCTTACGCTCATGTTTAGTACATTTGTGCCCAAGGTTTACTACAGGTAACTGTCCAGGTTTGATACCAATGGGAATTCTACAGAGATAGTATGCCTGAACTAATTTTCCACATACATGTGCTCCACAGTGCATGCCCATGTAAATGCTATGAATTTCCATCAGCATATGCTCCAGAAGAATCACTATGCAAGCAACACCTACCTTAACTCCTCTTAAAAACCCTTTTTTTTCCCTTCCTTGATGAACTGCAGTAACAAAAAGTGTTGCCTTGAACCTGAGAAGGATCCTTCTCTGTAACTGTATCCTCATATTCTCCAATGTTCACTGTTTAGCAAGTGCTTCTCAAGGCAATTCCTCCTTCCTCTGATGCTAATGAAAGAAGTGGAATAAGAAAGCCTGACTCTTCCAGTGTCTCCAAATATAAAGACTTCCCACCAGGCACATTGTAGGCAATTTCAGTGCCTGATGTAACATCTGCATTCACAGCAATTTCCTGCCGCCTGGTGAATCGAGGGTAGAAGAACACAGGGTGAAGGGTCTTGGTCAACAGATCAACTCCTTGACTCTTCCCATGGCTGACTTGCATGACTGAAAGTTCTTATTTTTCACCATTAAGAGAAATAAAAGTTAAAGCTCCTTCATGAATTTTGATCTCCAGAGATTCTCCTTCTATTGATGATCAAGCACTCAGGGAAGAGAGAATTTCTGGAGTGGGCTGATTAATTTGTGATTTAATTTCATTTTTCCTTGCTCTTCCAAGTGTTAATTACAGTTAATAACAGTAATGGAAAAAATATTTGGGAACAAAGAGCTTATAATTTTTATCTTGTTGCTACTCAATAACTGCTGTAGGTATAAATCAATATATTTAAGAAAAAAAAATGCTAGTAATTAATGAGACAGCACTTTTTATGCACAGAGAAAGTAGCTTTTCTCCCACGTATCTAATACCAACTGCAAATTTATGCATAGCTTTGGAGGTCTGATTCCCTAATTCTTAATTTTGAAGTGTTGGAAAAAATGGGTGAGGGCTTGTAAACAAGATATATTTGGTCATTCTTCCAATGTACTTTGATCTATGTAATAAAGGTCAGCATTCAGTGCTTCATTCTACATTCTCCCAAATATCTAATTGCCTAATTATTGCATTATTTCACAGCCAATCAGTTGAAAGGGTTTGTATGGGAGCATGGCAGAAAAAGAGGGCTGTCATTCTTTGGTTATGGTCCTATAGTTCTAATTCAAGAATTAAATATCTGTCTTTTCTAAAAGTCATTACATGATTTATTGGAAAATTGGTAGAAACAGCCCTGGGGGGTTGTGCTCAAAATCTGGTTTAGAAGAGTGGCTGCTAGCTATGACTTTTGATTTTCTTCTATCAAAATGAATAGCACTGCCTGTTTCTATGCAAATTAAATGTTTGAATGTATTTTTTTTAAGACAGACTATATTTGTTAATTTAATTGGGTTTCTTATGCAATAGGGTGATTTGTGTTTTGAATTTTTTTTTTCTTTTTAAATGAGGAAGGCAAATTCTTCCCTAGAAGTGCAGTACTGCTTTTTCTGTTGTTTGATGGCCCTAAAACGTCTGCAGAAATTGTAGGTCAAGAATTACAGCCACGGTAAATCATGCCTCATGAATGAGAAGTCGTCTGTGATTTCTCTAGGGTTTTTTTTTTCTTTTTTTTTTTTTTGGTCTGTCTTTAAAATGAATGTAATATTCAGAAGAAAATAAAGCCTCCTTTGGCATAATTGACATAGATATGAACTGTATCAAAATATTTATGACGTTCCAATCTGACATCTAGAATTTAGGCTATATCTAGCAGAGCCTCTATCAGTAACCTCAAGAAAAAAAAATTAACAAGATTTATTCCAGCTTATTATTTTTAAAAACATAATTAAATTTATTTTCTTCATATAAAAATGATGATTACTTCTCATCACGAACCAAGAATGGAAGCAGGAAGGGGAGGGGGCAGCTCCTGTAGTGCAGTCTCTGAGAGATGGTGCCCGAAACTCCTGTGCTGGGGAGCAGCTGGGGGTCACCCCAATTCCTCTTCATAACTTATTCACCTCCAGCTCTAGAATAGTTGATCCACTTCTGTAAAGCTACTTGACAATACAAGTGATTGGCTTTTGGTGCTGATCTTGTACATGCGGCTAGAGGCAGAAGAGGAGCAACCTTGTGGTTTAGTTCACCTTTGTCTCTACAGAGGGCTCCTCCTGTTTCATGCTTCCCAAGCTGAAGGCTTAGTAAAATCAGTAATTGCTTCTGCCTTTCTTTCCACCTTTTCTGCCAGAGTATATGGTAAAAAAGGGACAAAAGTAACGATGGTGGAGAAAAAAGCCACAAAAGGACAAGCTTAAATGCAGAAGAGGAATTAACTTCAGTATTTATGTATCTGATAGATTATAAGAAATTTCATATTGTACTGTCAGCAGCTGGACCCACGTAATAGCCCCTAAAGGTTCAAAGAGCAAATAACAGGCATATCAGATGCAGCTGGGCAGATACAATAGATTGAACATCTCCAAAGAACTCCCATTAGAGTCCGTTGGGTCAATAACCCACAAACTAAGAAGGATTTACATGATAGACCGTAACAGCTGTTTGGAAGCCATTACATTTTGTCAATGCAAAATCCAGTTTTCAAAATATTGTGATATACTTAGTTATGTGAGAGGCCCTAATGGCACTGAAGCTGCCATTCCAAGCTGCAGCATAATAAATATATGGCACCTAAGTTTGAAACAGAATCACAATAGGTTATTTACTTGACTCCTTGAAATAGCTCAGAGAGATGCCACTGCACTTCTTTGAATGAAACTGAAAACTTAGAACAAAGCAATCAGTGCGTGCAGTGCAGTTACAAATACAATGTACTTGCATTGAGGAAAAAAAGACAGAAATATCCTTTTCTACATTACTCTGCCATGCATTCAATGGTGATGCTGGAAATACTGGAGTAATGTTGTGAGCCTTTTCCAGGTGCAACCAAACTGGATGAAATCTGTACAGGAGGACGGAGGAGATGCTGCTCTGCCCTTGCTTCCCATCACTCTTTGCTCAGGGTGTCCAGAAATTAATTCCAGTTCAGTTAAATTTAGAGCAGCCTCAAAATTCCTCTAATTGATGCCAGGGAGAGGGACTTTCTGTGCACCAATTTCATTCTTTTCTTTGACAGCTGTGCTCACTGCACTGCTCCAGAGAGAAGCCTGCACCAGTGGAAGCAATCAGAGGGAAAAGAGAGGGGATTCCCAGTTTTTATTGACCATTTCTTTTGTGCCAGGACAGAGGTATTAATTGGGCACAGAAAACAGCAGGGTCTAGCTCCGTTTCCCCAGATGTTTGTAGGGTAAAATGATGCAAAAGTAGAGCATACCAAGAATATTGTTGCAGTTACACGCTAAATCTGCAAAAGACCTCAACATTAAAAATTAATCTCAGGACTTTATTATTCCTTTGTAACTCAGCACTGCAATGATCTCTGTGTAGCGGAGGTCTCTGCAGTGCTCATATGTGCTCTTACGCTCAGGCAGAATGCCATGAATTAAGGATGGAGGGCAAACCTTGCCTTTGAATTTCCTGGCTTTTGTTAGTTTGTGTCATAAACTCAACATTATTCAAATCTAGGGTTTTGTGTTTAATATTATCAAACGCCTCCTCATCAATGCCAAGCCTGTAATTGGTCACAGTGAATAGGTGATTAGACAGATAAAGTGCAATTGTGATTGTAAAAACTATCACCAGGTTTGCAGAGGACAATAATTATGTAGCTTACAATGTTTGAAAATATTGCCTAAATCTCTCTCCCACATGTTGTTTGTGATGGAAAACAATTACACAAAGGATTCTTTTTCTAAGCTGCCTCTGATTCAGATTTGCCTGATGAATGGTCTTTATACTGAAACCCAGAGCATTTGTTCCAAGTAAATTATATGTCACTGCAAATGCAAAAGGTCTGCTTCACAATGTTTATTGGGATAAATTAAATCTTCTAAAGATGGTAAACAGAAGGCCTCAATAATTATTCACTTCTGTATAGTTTAAACTGAAAAGGATGTTGCAGTTAGGAGGATGGAGATGAGGCAAACAACACTCCCCGCATTGTGTTAACAACATAAGAGGTACAATAGGGAAATTTAATTTGATACTGATCTACATGAGGCACAACACAGCAACACAGTTTCAAATGCTACTTTTCTAATGGCAGCCTTTGAATTGCAAATCTCCACCAAACCCACCTGAATCATTACTTGAACGCGTTCCCAGTGAAGTCAAGGAGTTCTCTCATTGGCTTCCAGAGGGCAGGAGCGGGCTCTGCCTCCTTGTGATTTCAGGCAGTAGACATAAAATCCAATGGATGCTTTCCTTGGGGAAGGCTTGATTCTACAAGGTGACTGGCAAGCAGGCAGCTTGACAAAAAAGAAGCTGCTGGCCTTTGCTGCAGCAAGCCCAATTTCTCCTTGCACTGAAAGGTCAAATCCCAGAATAGTCTGCAGCCCTTTTGTAAGTGCTTTTCTCAGAAGGGATACTTTTGCCAACTGGCACTGATTTGAAAATGTTCTGTCACTTCTGTGGGCCGTCCAAAGCGTGACAATCTTTCATTGAATGCTGTTGGGCCCCCAGTGGAAAATTGCTCTGAAGATGGCAGAGCCTTTCAGAGCAGAAAAGCCTTTGGTGGGTGCTTCTCATCACACCTCCAGCGTCACAGAGCTACATGCCATGTACCAGCACAGAAAATCTCTAGTGCCTTGTCACGTCATGTGAGAACACTTTGACTCATAGGGAAAAAGGTTCAGTGGGCCATCTTTGCAATTATAGTGTATTCTCCTTCAAAAAAACCAGATGAGGTTTAACAAAAGCAAGTGTAGAGTCTTGCATCTGGGGAGGAATAATTCCATGCACCAGTACAGGTTGGGGGATGACCTGCTGGAGGGGAGCTCTGCGGAAAGGGACCTGGGTGTCCTGGTGGACGGCAGGTTGGCCATGAGCCAGCAGTGTGCCCTTGTGGCCAAAAAGGCCAATGGCTTACTGGGGTGCATTAAAAAGAGCGTGGCCAGCAGGTCAAAGGAGGTGATCCTCCCCCTCTACTCTGCCCTGGTAAGGCCTCATCTGGAGTACTGCGTCCAGTTCTGGGCTCCCCAGTACAAAACAGACAGGGATCTCTTGGAAAGAGTCCAGCAGAGGGCCACGAAGATGGTGAAGGGCCTGGAGCATCTCCCCTATGAAGAAAGGCTGAGTGAACTGGGTCTGTTCAGCCTTGAGAAAAGAAGACTGAGAGGGGACCTGATCCAGGTCTATAAATATCTGAGGTGTGGGGGGCAGAATGGCGAGGCCGGACTCTTTTCAGTGGTGAGTGGAGACAGGACAAGGGGAAACGGCCGGAAACTGCAGCACAGGGAGTTCCTCACAAATGTGCGCAGGAACTTCTTTACAGTGAGGTGACGGAGCACTGGAACAGGCTGCCCAGGGAGGTGGTGGAGTCTCCTTCTGTGGAGATGTTCAAGACCTGCCTGGATGCCTACCTGTGCGACCTGCTGTAGGGAACCTGCTTTGGCAGGGGGGTTGGACTTGATGATCTCAGGAGGTCCCTTCCAACCCCTACAATTCTGTGATTCTGTGATTCCTTGAGACTATGAAAAATATACGGGAGTTTTTAAGACTGTTGGTTAATTAGTTTATGATAGGCTTAATATATGGTGAGCGTAATATAAAATTGGATCTTCAATATTTTCAACACAGGTCAGGTCATTTTAGCTGATCTAGTAGTTCATTCTTGTAACTGCTGGAATATTTCTAACTTTTCAGACAGTTAAAACTCTCTGAAATCTCATTCATGGGTTATTCAGAAATGTCCCATGGGCTATTAAAATGTCCTACAGAAAAATATTAGCTGTTACTCAGCTACATTGTAGTCAGTATTAGACTATTTCTGAAAAGAAATAAAAAGAAAAAAAATATTTACTTTGCTTTTAACCCTTGTTTTGCATTTTAGGTGCTTGATTCACTGCAGCACTTCTGGAAAGGTCCTCACCACTCTCCTACTCTTCTTCAGCAGTCTCAGGTACTCCTTGAGCTCACATTCACGTACATTCCCATTCTCTATGGTTGGGGTCATATCTGCTCTTGAACACTTCTGTATTTAAACATCCACAGTTGCTCAGAAAAATGTACATGTTTGCAGGATTTGATGGTTGGATTGGATGATTCTAGTGGTCTTTTCCAACCAGGATGACTCTATGATCATATGATTCTACTTGAAGGCAACAACTGGCTCTTTGTTTGACCCTCCAATTCTCATTACACCCCAAACATCTACCTTGAAAATAATGGATAGAAATCAGAGTGAGAATTTTAGCTGTGTTGTGCAGCGGGGGGAGGGCAAAGAGGTCCTATAGCAGAGCAGATTTGGGAAGGTTGTAGAGATCTATGGGCACATGCACACGTGGAGAGGACAGGCCATAGAAAGCAGACGTGTGTTTCATTGCTTTGAGTACTGCTGGTAAAATGCACGTGAACACATGCTGCATATTCACCTCTGAGGATGGCGCAGACAGTATTTATGAGATGTGGATACTCTCTTTTAACGTTTGCTGCACTTTGTAAATCAAAATACACCTCTGTGAACTCAAGGTTTTTCTCCGCTTAGCAGATGGCCAGAGGAAGCAATTATGTTGTATACTAAACAAGCAAGCTTCTCTTTGCAAAACAAGTCACTAAAATCCTTTATTTGTGAACAAGCGTTTATTAATGACCTTTTTGAATTTTACTAGTGAGCCTCGCAATAATAGGTGGGCATTGTTAGAAATGTAAATGTAAAGAGATAAGGAAATTTTCAGGCAAATCTATATTTAATTTCAAAGAAAGCTGCTCTCTTCTAATGACCCTGTTTGCATGGATATCTGATAGTAAAGCTAGGGGAGGGTCACAGTAGATAAAACCTAACAGATCACTGAATGAAAAACAAATATTTATTTTCTCTTTGTCTCTTTGGGACTCATTTGCATTAAAACTGAAGCATTTCCAGAAACCGTTGGTGAAAATAAAAGCTCATTTATGCATTTAATATTAGGAAAGCACTTTGAGATTGAGGTTGTATAAAAACTGATTCCACTCTGCATCCTCGCCTTTCCAGGAAGAATACCAAGCAGAGAAAAATGCCACAGACATTTTGGTCTGTTGTATACCTCAAATTTGCATTTTATTGCACCGATGTATTTTTATAACTGTATTATAGATACCATTGTCACACTTGGCTTCTTTTTTGAATTTCAGCTCCTATCCTTTGAAGCTGTTTGTCACTTATTTTAACCTTGAGCAATGTCTCATAAACAAAACACCTCCCTCTGTCCATGTTGTCTGACTACCTGAAGCACTCGGGAGGTACCTCTACCAGTCTCCCTGTATGGTGCTCGCAAAACCTTTTGTTCTCATTCAGAGACTTCTTTTAGAAATTAAAAAATCCCATCCCATGGCAGATGCATTTTACTGAATAATTTGTTTGAATTTGCTCAAGTCTGGGAAACTTGAGGTCATCCATTAATTTTTTGAAAGGGTAGGACTGACAACAGATCCACCCAAGCCCATTTTGCACTGTGATGTCTCAGCAGAGACAAGGTTGGCCCCCACCAGCATGGCATGGGCAGCACTGGCCTGTAGCAGAGCTCTGGTCCCTGCATTTGGTGTCTCTGTGCCCATTGCGGTTGCAGTGTCCATCCTTCCCTTGTGGAACAGAATGCAAAACACTGAAGGGGATGCTGGAAAACAAGATGTTTGTGCCAGGTTATCTTGCATGCTGTTTTATTTCTAGCATTGTTACGTTTGACACTCAATAAAGTTAGAAAATGTGATCAGCTCACTGAGGTGGCCTCAAGTTTTATTGTCTGATGGGAATAAGCATAGTGCATAATTCAATTTTTTGAAAGCTCTAATTCAGAAAGCCATACAAGCATATATTTCTTCTAAACGAGTATCTGATTTATTTTTAAGTGATCCAAGCTAAAAAGGATGGAAGTTATACAGTCATCAGGAGCTCTTAATGAAATTTCACATGGAATAGCATTTCATATACAAAATAATTAAGTCTCTGTGTTGATTAACCCGAGTCTTTAGTATTCCTTTCTGAATGGCAGCTTCAGTCTTCAGATTGCCTTTGAAGTCAATAGGAGAAGCTGCGTGTTCGTCAAAATATGGAAGTTATCTTTGTCATTAACCTTGAGAAGCTTCATCGATTATTGGCAGTAAGTAAGATCTGATGGTTTTAGAAAAATAACTGCTTCAAAAACAATTTTCAAGGCATATTTGACAATGAGTTAAATGAAGCCACAAAAATACGGGATGGATATGAATTGGTGCAGCTAGCTCAGAATAGTTTTGTATGGCAGTTCAATTAGCTTTACTGGTGTGCTAAAGAAGGCAAAAATCTCCATTTTGCCATTTCCCAGACAAAATCAGCATCTACCTGTGATGTAGAAATTAATAGAAGCAGAGAACCATCTGAGTACCATGATGACACTCCAATAAGATCGTAGTGCTGAGAAGGCACCACTACTGTGTTGCATTTAAACTCCTTTGCAACTCAGCTGTATTTGAAAATGTGACCATATGATTATAACTCAACAGGGAGCTGCACATGTTCCCCGAGGGCTTGCGAGATGTCAAAAAGTGTTTCTGAAGAGATTTCCATTCCACTTTTTTTATTGGAAAGGACTTTGCAAACCTTGATGATTTTAGCTGCCTAAACAGTAATCTACTGCAATCTAATGATGCTGCTTCTCCAATAGATAAAACAGTATTAATTTCAGTCTTTTTGAATGAGTGTTTGGAAAGTACAAAACTGAGAAGTTTGGGGACTCTGCATTTTGAGCCTCTGAACCATTAAGGGCTGCATGTTTAAACTTTAACTGGCGGAACTGCCTTTCTTTCAATTTTCTCAATATATATTCTACACGATAATGCATTTTTTAACAAAAGGAACTGTGCTATCACTCAACTCAAGGCTTTCTAAGATTAAATAAGTGTCTGGCCTACTTTACTTTGCCTTCATCAGAGATGCTAGAAATAAAAGAAGTCTCTCTGGATGCACTGTCCATCTGTTTCCCAGCAGATGATAATATCTTGTCTGTCTTAGCAAGTTTCAGTAGGCCCAAATATTGGAGATTTGCAATTTTCTTTGCAAGCCAAGTGTATTTCAGCTCCTGCTATCTTTACTTCTGGTAAGTGTCTGCTCTTTACATTCCTCAGAGGATTCTGTGCTACATTCTGTGCTAGAGCAGCCTTCTTTGCCCCCTCTGTTGCCAACTTCCGGTCCATGCTGGAGCCTCTCTAGCTCTGTATCTCCCCAGGACTCCTTTCGAATACTCTGACATATCTCTCTGGTCAGTCTCCTTGCATAATGTATGCATTATGGGACAAGAGAGATACTGAAGGTATGACCACAAACCATATTCCTTGGTTGGTGTTTTTGTAGGGATGTGTCAGCTTTTTGTCTTGGAACAGAACAAGCCCACAGCAGTTCAATTAATGACAAACAAACAACAACAAAAAAACCCAACAAAGGTGAGTTGTGTGTCATAGAAACACTGGATGAAAAATAATGATAGAAAGGATGGTGTACTGATATGAAGAATGATGCAAAATTTTCATGCTCTATTACTTGATGATCAGTGAGCTCCTGACATTTAAGACCTAGGCCTATGGTCCTGAGGCAGAACATCCAACATATGGAGGGGTTTGCCTGAGCAAATAGTGTAGAGGTGACCAGTTTCAGTCAATGTGCATGAGGCACACTTTAGCCATATGTATCCAGCTCTTCCTACTTATTAAGATGTGACCCTTCCCCTGCTGCAGGATCATCCCTTATACTGTGATTTGCAGCAATTAATTGGTCTCCTCTAAACTGACTAGCAAATCCATATACTACTGTAATTACCTGAATGTAAAATATTTAGGAAATATCTATCATGCTCTTGGAAGTCTCAGGTCATTGAAAGAAAGCCAATGAAATTGCAAACAAGCTGAAGGGATTGGATATCAGCTACATTTCCTCCCCCCTCCCTGTTCTCTTGGCTCCTAGCATTTGTCTCTAGGGCATGACCAAATAGTGGGCATGTGTCATAAAGACATTTATCATGTAATTACAGCTTTAAGATCAGTTTCTGTTGATGCGAGATGATTACTGTGTATTTCACGCCTTTCAGGTTCCCAGCTGAGATTCAGAGATTTAAGGACATGAGATATATATATATTTTAAATTTATGAGATGGCCATTTAATTAATTGGAGCATAAGAGTTCAGTCAGTGACCAAATCAGAATCCTGCAAAACAGAGAGGACAAGATGTTTTATGAAGTTTCAACATTTTTGACGCATAGAAGTTGGAAAAGCAAAGACCTTTGTTTCCTCTCCAAGGAACAGAACGTTTCTGTGGAGTGAGAAAAATGACACATCAAATTAATTCATTGTGAAACCTGATATTAGAATAAGAATACTGTTAAAATGAGTCTATTTTAGGCTTGACTTAAAATGTATTGTTCTTCTGTGTCTCAGTGCCATTTCCATATGGCTTACATCAATACATGCATTTTCAAATCTAGGCCCAGGCGTTGTGGCTGTAATTCCTTGAATTCGTTTCAAGATTTTATACTGTGTTTTTATTTGACTTTGTGTTTTCAAATGCAGATCCACCTTGACTTGAGAGGAACCCTGTCACCAAGGTGATCGTGCAGTTGGTTTTTCCAATGTTTCTAAAACTCACTAAATTTCGATGAGCTTTCTGTTGAACTCCTATTTCTTCTGATACTGGCTCAGCAATTGGATCACCCCTGTGGCCATTCAAGATAGTTAGCAAGCCTGCATTTTAGATTAAATATACAGCAAAACAGTGTTGCATGTCATCACACAAAAGCATTCCTGAGTGCTGGAGGGTTGGTTGGCTGTTCATGCAGGCTGTTCTCCCTGGCATTGAAACACCTGTCTGGGTGCAGTCAGACTTGTGGGAGGCTGGGATAATGGATGACGAATTAAGTCCGAAGTCTTCTTCCTGAAATGGGGTTGGCTGGCCGAGCTCCTGGATGTCACATCTCCTGCTGTGCAGCCACAGAGATAGTTGCTTGTAGCTCCTCCAACCCTACTGTCACAGCTTCAGATGCCATTTGTTTCCAAATCACGAGGCACATCCTGTTGTGATGTTCTGATTCCGCTCTTGTTCTTTGGGGAATGTACTCGCCTTGTGAAAGCTACTGCAGCAACATTAAAGAGAAGGGAGCTCTCACAACTGAAGCCAGCAGCCCTATTTTCTCCTCTGCTAGAGGAAAGCTAAACATGCAAATCGGGCAGCGGCTGAGGACTGTGAAAGGACAAGCAGGGAGGAAAACAAAGAGAGATGAGTCCTGACAGCAGAGAAATTATACCTGGCTTCATTTGAGGGCACAGACCGGGCCCTGGCTGCCCCAAGATCACTGCACACTGCCAGCCAAGCTGTTCTCATGCTTAATTTACAGCCTGCAAGGTTCGTGCACCACCTAATGAAAAATCTTGATGGGAACTTTGCAGGAGAAAGTAGGACGGTTGGCACATTATTCACATTTCAACAGAGGAGGGGAGAGCTCCTTTTGCCATGAGAACTGACCTCGTGGTGCTTTGACCTGCACAGAAGGCTGTCATCGGGGCTTTATGATCATTCCATTTTGGACTGTAATGTTATGCTGAAAGAAACACTGGACTCTATTATCTGGCTTTGCCCTTTCCATAATTCAACGCCATGTTTGCAGCCCAGAAGCAGTTTGAGAAGTTTGAGAAGTTTCTGTGGAGGTGGTCCAGCCTTGATGCTGAGTATTGCTTGGTGTCAGCAGCATCATTCACCCTGGATACATCTCGTGTGTGGGAAAAACAATAAGAATTACCTCAAGATTACTCGTGTCCTCAATTAGAAATTGTTTTTCTCCTGTGACTTGTGTTGTTGGCAGCTGAAATGGCTGTTCACACTGCAAGTGGCCTTTTATTCACCTGCCTTCAAACACCCAGAGGCACCAACCAACGCTTTCCACGAGGTCCTCTCTCTCTCTCTGAGACTAATGTTACCAAACATATCTTTATTCTCACTGATTTCAGGTGAAGCTTCTTTCTCCCATGAATACCCATCTGCCACATCTCCATTCAAGAGGCAGAGCATCACTACCCACACCTGCATCTAAACACTGTGACTTTCTTGACAACACCAGGAGTTTCTCACAGTCCACATTCAGAAGTTCCCATGGACAGAATTATACTCTATTCACTTGAACTTTCATAGTTTCTAAAATCTCATACGATCTTTTCCAAACTCCACATTTTCCATATTTTCTAACACATTTTCCAAGTTCTTTGGGGCAACCTCTCAGGCAGAAGAGTATCTCTATATCTATAGCTATAGTCCCAGGTAATTGAATTCCTCTACGATTTGACATTGAATGATGTTCTTTTTAAACACTGATGTAAAATACAAAATAAACATGACTACAGAAGTCTGTTTTGTTTGACACAGGTCTCAGTAACAGAAAATGGGTTTTTACTCTGCTAATAAACTAATAGAGTTTCCCTTTCCTATGATGCACACTATGGTGCCTCAGAGGTGAATTTATCTCCCTGCATCTTAGCACTTTAAAGCAGTAATAAAAGATGCTGAAGGCTCTGTGACTTAGGAATATGTCTAACTAAGAACAATTTTCTCACAAACCAATTTTCACCCTCTTTTAGAAACTGGTATGTGGTTAATATTTAATACCAATATATTCATGAAAAATTCAGCTGCTAATAAATGGGACTTATTTATTTTCTACCATTTAAATTGCTCCTACTGCCATCTTAAAATTGTTGATAGACGGACTATCTAAGCAGAAACAAATATTCATTTGTTATGGATTGTTTCGTGTTTGTATAAGCTGGTTAGCCTCAGAGGTGTGTCCTAGCTTATGCTGTTGCAGGAACGTCAAGGAAACAGCAGTTTCTATCTCCCACATGCTTTTCAGAGGACAGAAATCTGCTCTTAGCACCACTTGGTGCAGGGAGATAACTATCGCGACCATCGCTCACAAGAGCAAATTCATACCAGCAAACACGTCGGTGGTGTACTTGGTTTCTGGACTTTCCTCGTCCTTTCTTACCTGCTGGCATCACATAGAATGGTGTTGTGCATGAAACTCTTGCTTATTTTGCTTCTCCTGTGCCTAGAAATGCAGTGTTATATGTCGTACTTATTAAAATGGAAACATAAAAACCACACTAAAACCCAGATGCTGCTTTCCCATGTCCTCTGAACTGCCTGGTTCAGTCTATCAAGGACAGTGACACTCTTCACTTAGAAGTGTCATCCTTTCAACATGTTTTGCCTCATTGCATCAAAATTCCCCCTTGCCCAAAGTTAGCTCACATTTGGTTCTTTGAATACCCAGGAAGGTAACATGCTATCATTTCTTCATAGATTTTAAAAGAAAAATCTCTGTGTAACAGTTCTAGCCTCATCTCTCTCTCTCTCTTTCTCTCTCTCTCAAAAAAAAAAAAAGGAAAAAAAAAGAAAAAATATAGTAATAACAGGGGAACAGGGGGAGAGAGAAACATCAAAAGCAATTTTTCTTTTCCACATACCAATGTGGTAAGCCCTGATCCCCGATGTCAGGCTTTTTGTGGTGATGTGATTCAGACCCCTTCAGTGTGGGGTGTTAGCTCTGCATTTAGTCTTCCTAGACTGCGATGAGGGACACCGATTACTCTGGTGATTCTAGCTAAAAGCTGCGGGAGAGGCATTAGAATACAGGAAACGTATAGGGGAATGCAATTTCAAAGTGGATGAAAAATGTGTAAGTGGATGAACATTCAGTTAGATAATTACGGCTTAGGTTTAGTCCTGAATTTTCTTCATCTTTACTCCAGGGAGAGCCTAATGGCCAGACCTGAGTTTTAATGGCAACATTTGGGCAAAAAGTATGGCTATTATGTGAGCAAATGTAGCACTTTATCCCAGAGGAATGGATATCACCTTCAGTGTCAGAAGTAAGGAAGAATCAACTCAGCCATGTGAGCTATGAAAGTTTTGGGTGGTAAATCCTAGAATGGTCCTCTCTGTGGGGAGGAGAAGGAGATGGTGTCAGAGAGCACAAAGTGCACAGCCAGAGATGTGTGCCCAGCATTCTGTTTGCCAGTTCCAGTCACCTCGATGAAGTTAGCTCAGCTTCACCACAACAGGAGCAGAGAATCAGGGCCATGGTTTATGCAAAATCAAGTACTTTAGACCAAAAGAGAGACGAAGCTAAATGAAATGGTGAGCGCCATTTTCATCATTAGATTAGTTTCTCACGTTGTTGGTTCTTACAACAACAAGAAGAATTGCAATATTGCCAGAACATGGTGATGCATTGGGAGAAGAAAATATTCCACTTTCTGAAGAAAACAGCTTCAGGTAATCTGCGCCAGTTAACACGTCCAGTTGGCTTTTCTCAAATGGGACAACAGGGATGGAATCATAACACAGCTTCGTGTTTGTATAAGAATGATATATTTTTAATGTTCTCTGGGTTTTGTTTCAACATTTGTTGGACAGAACACTCTGTCCCTAATGCTACCACGTAAGACTCTTGCTCACGTTTGCAGTGTGAAGGATGTGCAGCGGCTCCAAGGAGAAAGCCCAAGGTTGCCTCCTACCAGAAAGCTTACCTCAAGAGTCAGTAGAGAACTCATGAAAAAGAGATTTATATTCCAGCATTAGAACCAACATCTTCCGCCCTTCCTATGAATTCATCCTGCCAGGAAGAGCAGCCTCCAATGAAACTGAGTACAGAAGTTCAAAAGGAGACAGAGAAAGAAGCTGTATGTTGGCCTCCCAGATCTTATACACTTATCCAGAAGAGAGAATTATAGCTTGCTTCTCCTGTGCAGTACTCCAGTCTCACCACTTCCTCAATAAACCACAGAATATCCCATGTTGGAAGGGACCCATAAGGATCGTGGAGTCCAACTCCTGGCTCCACACAGGGCCACCCAAAAATCAGACCATGTAACTGAGAGTGTTGTCCAGATGCTTCTTGAACTCTGGTAGCTTGGGGCTGTGCCCACTGCCCTGAGGAGCATACAATAACAGTATCCCTAAACCAGTATGGCTCATGTAAACCCACTTTACAAAAAAGTTGAATATGTCATTATTTTCATTCTTAGTTAAGAAAAAAAGCAAGAATAGAAAGCAGAGAACAAGATTCATTCTGGATCCCCTCCATTTCAGTTCAGCAGATGAGCACATAGAGCACTGTTGTAACTGCTTAAAAAGCTTCCTGTGGCCCAAATTACCACTGCTGTGGTGTGTTTGAGAGTAACTAAAGGAGCAAAGCAGGGTGTAATGGACAAGCACGTGGCCTTGCCATCAGGTTGAAGTCTTCTTCCACGTCCAACCTGGACAAAGGTGGGACAGAGGCAGGAATCTTGCTTTTGCTGCCTTTGACATGGCTTTTGTATGGTTTTTACATGGCTGGAGAAATAATCTTCAGGTTTTCTGGACAAAGCCTCTGTCGTGAGATATCTTGTGCCACCTGAAGCCATAAAAGCTTAGGATCATCCAGATAGCTGCCCACACCGCCTGCCTGTCAGAAATGATCCCTAATTTTTAACATTTCTTTAGCAGAGAGTAGTGGTGACAGAAATGTACAGGCATCACATTGACAAACTTCCAGAGGGATTTCCCTCATTATTTACCGTCGTTGCTCGTATTCTTACTGCTAGGAATGTGATCCCTCAAACAATCACAATCTGAATGTCCTTAAACGGAGCCGATGTACTGTACTTAATAGCCTGGTGACTCCTTGGATTAGACTGATAGAGCTGGTGATGAATAGGGTAAGAATAGTTAACAGCCATTCTTAAACAACTTTGAGTGTCATTAATTTTGTTATAGGACAGATTAATCTGAAATGTCAGGACTTGCTGTACTAGACCTAAAATTGTATTTTCAAACCAATTTTAACAGATTGTATTTCACTCTTGACACAAAATTCATTTGCTTGCCTTAGATTGCATCTTTTATTGTAATTGCATCAAATTAAATCAAGGCATTAGATCCATAGAAAACTAAGGTGAAGTTAGAGGAAAATAGTTCTTTCCATTTTCCTTTTTAATACTTTTTTTTTTTTCATAGAACAAGATCTAATGCTTGACCATAGATTAAAAAGAGCTTTTGATTACTGTATGTCTATACACCTAAAATCTAGACAGACACAGGGAAATACCTATTCTGTATGTTGGAAATAGATGAAAGAGCAATCAATACAGTCAATATTTCTTTGGCTGGCCTCACAACCTATGTTGTGAGCCAGTTTACTTAAATCAGTTTCAAACATCCACTTAAAGAGAAGCTGGGGCTGCTAATTATGACCAAAAAAATCAGATCCCACGAAGGCAACAAACAGAAAGATTATCCCTTCTAAAACCTTTCAAATTGAGTTTACAGATGCGTTACAGGGCCTTTGAAAAAGAATAATTTCCCCTCACACTCCAAGCAATACACTGCAGATAATAAATAGTTAGATCAATAATCTGCTCATAAGCAAACTGTGCAGAGAAATATGTTTGCGCAGAAACATTTCTTGAATAATTTTGAATTATGAATAAATTCGTGAAAGTACAAGTCAGTTCACAGATAATTCATGAACTGAAATAAGGGCGAAATTTGTCGAATAAATTATTCACCACAAATAGTTCCTAAGCTCTCCAAAGGACTATCACACTTCATTTATCTCTTGCCTTAGGGATAGACAAAAATACTCTGAAAAAATTATAACGAACCTGAATTTTTCCCTAAAAAATTCAGATGGGAACATCTCCTTCCACAGTATTTTTAAAGGTAAGAAGTTGTTCAACAGCAGCCCTTCACAAAAGCCTGATTTTATGTCAGAGGCCTCTGATTTTATCTCAGCATCAGATATAATACGGTGCAGAAAGAGTAGCTGCAATTCCAGTTTCCCAGGGGCTTACAGCCAGGAGATTTGTTCTGTTATGAGACTTCCAGACCAAAATGAAAAACATTGGAATTTTTTGGTGTTTAGTCAAAATGCAGTTCCTAATTCTGTTACATGTTCTCCTTCCAAAAGGGAGCAGTGAATGCCTCAAACCTGCGAAGCCTGAGCACTCAAATGTATTTACATCTCAGTGTTAGCCTGTGAAATTGTTTAGGAAGTTTATCTGATGAATGTCAACAGAAGAAAACCAGTCAGCTACGGGTGCAAGGAGGCCGGAAAATATCGCAGAAATGTCATTAAAGTGTATCCGTGGATCCCAGCAACAAAGCATGGACATCGTGAAATTCAGAGAGGGTAATGAAACAGAAGTGAGCAAATTCCCTCTTAGCAGCGCTAAGGACAGGTTCCAAATCCAAAGGAAGTTATATGAAAGACAACCCAAACTGAAACCCACAGAAACCCAAACACACGAACCAGAACTTGCACCTGGGATAGTTCTGTGGGCCTTTCCTCTTACGCTCCCATGGAAAGAAGACACAGATCAATCTGTAGAGGCAAAAAAGTTTTGTGTTGTACATGGATACAACATTAAATTACATCAACTCCAATCTACAGCCTTTCCAAACACCACCACGTCAGGGGAAAGACACCAGCAGCATTCTCCAGGGAAGAAGTAGGAAGGCATTTAACAGTGCGCTGGGCTCTCCTTGCTTCATCAAACAAAAAATAAATTAGACGGGTCAAACATTGTAGATCTAATCTCACTGTGAACCAAAAACATAGGAGCTCTCCTGCCACCAGAGCAACGGGGCCTGCCGTGACCCCACCATGAACTGGAGCTCACCAGCAGGTGCAGTCTGCAAGGACTCAATGTCGCATTCAAGTTTATTCTTTGTACGCTCCTGAGAATGGCAGGATTGTGTTTTGAATCCAATACCCCAGGGCTTTCACTTGCTTTCTCACAATTACCTGTACAAGACGACGGGGAAGGGAGGGGGTGGGTTGGTGGAAAGAGAGAATTCTTCTGTGGCATAGCAGGAACGGTCAAGGGCAGTTCAGATTAAAACCATGATTGGCACAGGCTGCAGAGAGGCTAAGCCAACAGAATAAAAAATAGAAGCATCCTGTTTAATAGAAACAAATTGCTCTCCACTTCTCAGTGACACAGATAGTGGGCCATTTGTACCTGCTGCCCTTTGTTGGGAACAACGGCAAGGAAATGCACTCGTCTCAAGCGGGGTAAAATTCTTTCTGTTGTATTTGGCTATCTCAGCCCACAGAACAAGCACAGCAGTTAAGTAGTTGAGCTTCCTTGTACATTTGTTTGATTAAAGGTCTGTAACGCTGGCTCAGGTGGAAACAGCTCAGCTGCATGGAACTGCAATGAATGGAGGGTTTGTTAGTGAGCAGCCAGCGAGACACCGCCGAGCTGCTCTCCGAATCGGCCCCGAACAGGAGCTTGTTGTTTGGCTTGTTCCCTTCAGCATGGAAGCACAAAACTGTACATTTTCAATTACATGTGATGAGATCTGGGCTGGTTCGCATGTGTATATTGGGGAAAATGCTAAAAATGAAGGCGAGCTCTTTTGCACGTTGGCCCATGAAAACAAATATCCTTCAGATGTCCCTGAGTGCTCCAGTTAACACTGGCATTTCTAAAGGTCACAGTGGAGTGTGGTGGAGCATATTTATGAACTGACCAAATTGCAGGTTTTAATTTTGATCATAAATGGTCTGGTGAAAATCCAACCACCTGTGTAGCGGGTAGGAGAAAAAAAACCCCAGCCTTTGGTTGTGTTATTTACAAATTGTACAGTGGCACAGCGATGAGTGGCAGATCTCCCACGCTACGATCCTGCTGGGGCCATTCCCATCTCCTGCAGTCGGCCATAAGCTCCCTAAGGCAAAGTGTGTGGTTGGGGTGAACTCAGGAGCAGTTCATCCAGCACTGCAGTGACCACGTGAGTGGACATACAAGTATCTCCTCACCGATGCTCCTTCTTTCCATTACTCCATATGGATGGACTAGTGTGGATAAGCTCAGCCATTGTGCAGGTGTAGATGTGTGTGGACGGGTTGAACAGATTACCTCCCCTTAGAAACTGCTCTAATGCCCAAGAGTTGTCCTTGACACAAGTGTTAAAACGCCTTTGCTTCTAAAATTTGACATCATGGTAACCACTGTTATAATCAAAGCAGTTTCAACTAGTTAATTTTAAGGTACTCCAGCTGTAACTGAAGAAAGTTGAGCTCTTTTACCTTTCACCAAAAATCAAAAGAGTTCCTGGGAAATGGTTTTAGCAAAAAATTATGTTGTGAAAGAAATGCAAGCTTTAAACCTAAAGACTACACATTTAAATATGAACGCATAACTGTTCTCCAGGCTTTCAGGTTTGAGAATATATTTATTCCATTGCCTGTTAGCATCACTATGTATTTGCTGGGCATGATCTTTAGATAGTGTAAAATAGTAGCCTTCGTAATCATCATTGCTAAGGATTTGCCCTGACAACTCCTAATCTGTGGAGAAAGACATTTTAAATGTGAAATCTGAGTGAGGAGAATGCATCCTGCCCAAGTAAGCGAAATATAGCGAGAAACAACTGAGAGTCATCCTTTTTTATGACTGGAATTTCAGGCAGCAGGACTCTTTCTGTGTTTATGGCTGAGCATGTCTGTTAGGAATTTGGTTTCTGGGATGATAAGAAACTTCTTAGCTGAGCCACAAATGCCCACAGTTGAAATCTGCTTTGCAAAGAAATCTTCTTGTGTTTTGCCTTCAGGTTGAGAATATTTCTGATAGTCAAAACTAAATGAAGCTCATCTCAATTTTGTATTTCAAAAATTAAACAGCATTTCACACTTAATCTTCCAGCAGGCAGACCTACTGCATAGCAGAGAGCTGAAAGGAGAGATATTTATGCTTATGGAAAATGAGGATAGATATTTTGTATGCCTCACATATGGTAACTGTTGAGTCACAGCCTGAACCACTGATTGAGCACCTGCAGAAAGGGCCTGGTCAGCCCTGGGAGGACAGGTGAAGGCAATTCAGCTGTGTGACCAGAAGAGATGGAGCCTGGCTGCACCTCTCTTAGACCTCATTTAAGGGCTGAATGGCAGTGGGGAACGATCTCCTGTTGGGGATTTCTCCCTTGTGTTGTTTTCCTCGCAAGTCTAGATCTTCTGAGTTGGGTGAGCACTTTTCCTTTATAACTCTCTATTCGTACTAGTCCCTTTGTTGTTACGCTCCTGTATTACCCTTCCACTGTGCAGATCTTTCTGATTGTAATACTTCAAAATAAGATTTTCTGTTTTTTTTTTTTTTGTTTTTTTTTTATGATAGAAAATAATTTTAAATTAGGATGGAAATAACAGGAAACAGACTGGAAGGAAGTATTTCTAGGACTAGTGTAACTTTACTCATCCTATCTAATGGCTAATCAAAATCTGTGGAAGTTAATGATTGTTTTTCAGTTGATCCCAGTAGACCCAGGCTGGTCCCACATGGCATCACCTGCAACCCAACCTCTACAAATGCATCTTTCTGGTCAGAAAAATGCATCTTTCTGGTCAGAAAAATGCATCTGAAGGCTTACAAGGTTTCAAGCCTAGGTTTTCTTTGTTGAGAAATCTGATTAATGTGTTCTTAGACTTTTGATTTCTACAGGCTGAAACTGGGTGAAAGCCAAGATAGGAACTTAAGCTGGGGATGCTGTCACTATCTTGCCCCTGTTTTCATCACTGGAGAAAAAGCAATGAGGAAAACCCATGGAGCAGCCAGCAATAGTCAGCTGCTCTGGAATGTGAGTGAACTACAGTGGGTGGACAGGAGTCCCAAATACATAGCTGAGGGTGGGCATGAACACAGAGTACCTGAGCTGTATAAAATCTCTGTATTGCAGATACCAATGGAGGAAGGTTTCTCTAAGAGTTCTCTTTGATGTTCGCTTCCTGGCTTGTATTTAAATAAAGGTGATTTTCTTTTGCAGCAGTGGTTGGAATTTATGATTGACTAAAACTCAGAAACGAATTTATAAGTAAACCTACTCACTGGTTTTACTTCACAAAAAAATCAAATAGAATTTTTTTTTTTTATTTTTATTCAAGTAAATGTGGAATGATGTACTAACATACATTGATGTACAGTGAAGAGCAATATTAAACTGACTGGAGAAGGTTCAATTTTGAGAAAAATGCCACCTTTCATCGGTTAAGAGGATATATCAGCAGATTGAAAGAAGGAAGAGCCATGGGAATGGGACGTGTTCCAACAGATGAGTAGCCTGGTGTTCTGGTCCTGGAGCTGCACCCCTTGGTGTTAGCTGAGCTGCTTGGAGCCACATCTGAGATTTTGAATGAGCACCTGTAAGACTCTCACCTCTTCCCCTTCCCTCTTTATTTTCCTCTCTCCACTTGTAAATGTTCTTCTTTATACACCGTTTAAAAGTGTGTTAGCAGGAAGACTCTCTGCAGCTGGTGTCCCTGCTTGTGTGCTTCTCAGTCTTGGCTGGAAAATGCCACATGGACCACTTACTCTTTGGCAATTCTTATTTTCTCAGGATGTAAGCTGTGAAGATACACACCAGGAAGAGAAAGGAAGCAGTGGGGTGTTTCAGTTATACTGTGTATCTGCATGAAGATCATGTCAGAGAGAAGAGTGGAAGACTGGAGAGAAATGCCTGGAAAGCATGATGGCATCACCAACCCACACAAAAGGAAAATGTGGATGCCCCATCCTTGGAGGCATTCAAGGCCAGGCTGGATGTGGCTCTGGACACAAACCAGCCTGGTTTGCTGGTTGGCGACCCTGCTCACAGCAGGGGGGGGGTTGAAACCAGATGATCATTCTGGATGTTTTCAACCCAGGCCATTCTATGAACAACTCTCATACACCCACGCTTACAATCAATGTGCATTTTGAGCTGTATTCACGTTTACAGAAATTGATTCAAGGCCTCATATCACCACCACAGCTAATTTCCATTGGAATACAATGTTTCCTTAATTAAGCAAGGCACGCAGCTGATGGCCGTTTGGTTTGACTTAGAAATGGCTAATTAGTTATCAAATCCCTTAATAGTTCATGCTGAAGATTCTGTCATTACTTGTTGCTCCTCTCAATCTTTATTATCACAAACCCTTTAAAAATGCCTCAGCAGAAAAAAAACCACCGTGCCCATTAATCCTTTCCAGGAAAGAACGCCAGTACCAGATTAAGTCAAACTGGCATCTGAAGCTATTCTTTTCTTTATGTCACATAGTAAGTGGTCGGTAATCCACGTCTTAATCTCCTTGTTGCACAGCTTGGTTTATTGTAACTGATACTCCTGTGACTGCTGCAGACCCCTATTGTGTTACCTGCAGCACTCAGCTCTTCTTCCTGTTTTTTTCCCCTGGAATGTCTGATAAAGGCACCCTTGAAGTTGACCACAGTCTCCTGAGAAACTGCTTTTCAGAGAAAATGTGACTACTTTAAAGATGCGCTTGTGTTACTTTTGGCTTTTCCCCTGAGCAACGGTTCAACCAATATTTCTGCTTTCTGACAACACATGAATTTAACTGCAGCTTACAGAAAGCCTCCTTTAAATCCCCTATTCTGGTTCGATATTTTTTTTTTCTGAGATGTAATTATACCTCATGTCAACGCTTGAACACCAGGAAAAATATAAAAAGCTGCAAAAAGTGAAATTTCCCTTGACCAATAAATATGAAATAAAAATGCGGATGATTTCTCCATGTAGAAATGAGAACTGACATAACTATTTAGGTCCCCCAAAATTAAGCGTTTCGTAAACCTTTTGGAATTGGGGCCCTGGAAAGTTGGTATTCTCTAAATCTTAAGCCTTTGGGAAAAAAAGAGATGAACTAAGCTCCAGACTTCAGAGCTCGGAACAGTTGCTGCAGAAACTCAGCATCTTGATTTGTGCTTAACTACTTTACAGTTCACATATTCCTTGTTTGAACTTTGCTAGGTGCAGTAATTTTATTCACGCTCAGGCTGGATTGGTTCTGCTTATTCAGACCTCGTTAATTATAAGAAACTGGACTCAAGCTCACATATCCCATTCACCCATCCTGCCCTCAGGGCAGTCAAATTATCTGGCATTTAATGAGGAGTTTTAGATTTTGCAACTTATCGGAAGTGGGACCAGAAGGTGCTCACTGGTGAATTCAACGCAGAGGGACTTCTCTGGGACTTGCTTCAAAACAGACAGCAGAGCATCACAGTTTGCGTAGAGCGAGTTGAAACTGCTGTGCACTTGGAGCAAAGGGGCTTTTTGTGCTTTGAGTCTTGCCTCTGCCAGCTTTACCGTGTGTGAGAACTTTGTATCTGCCCAGACTTTTGTGTATTTAATTACTCAGCTTCTGGATAACTGACAGCATCAATATTTTGTATCCCCAGACTCCCGGCCAAAGGGGGCTTCATTGGAAGGTGCTTCCAGCAATAACACAGTATTTACAATAACATATTATAACACAACAATATCCTCCATTGTCAGAGGAGGTTATTTGATATCTATCAGTGTTAGCACAGGGACAGAACTAAATGAAGGCCATAGCAATCTCAAATACATATCAAAATCTCTTTGAGGTGCATGTGACGTGTCTATTAAACATATTAATGCTGCAGCATAGCCTTTGATATAACATTAATTCCTCAATATTATCCCTTGAGTGTGGTACTTGTGGCAGTTGGCTCAGCGTCTCTCTTTGTAGACCCCCTTGAGAACAGGTGCCTTGGTTGAACATCAACCACCTTTCCCCACCGAGTCCACAGTGATGGCCAACTGCTTATGGTCTTCATGTAGACGTGTTGAAAACATTCAGACTCTTTTCTTGAGCAAATGGAGTGGGTGTAGAACATATGTGCCCAAGCTGCTAGTTTTAAGTCCTTATTGCTCTCTTTTTTTCTATGTTTTCTTAAATATATATGTATATGTTTATACAATATACTACACTGTATATTTTACATGTAGCCAAAGACGATTTCTCTTCACTCAATGTGATGGAGCCAAAAAGTTGGACACTCAAGGTTTAGGATAATCACCATCCATTCTATGGTGTTTGATCCCCACAGAGAGGTGCAAAACATCCCCTCCTTGGACGCTATTTCTGTTTCGTTCCCTCCATTTTCTCTTAAATAGCCTTAATCTGAGGAGCAGAGGAGTGAATGCCAGAGCACTCTTTAGTTCTCCACCACGCCTTCCAGAGAAATAGTCCTAACTATCTAACAGAACCATAAGGAATATAGATTTAAAGCAAAACAAAAATAGCATAATTGGTGTGGTTTTTTTAAAAAAGTGTCAAGTGTGAGGCACAATATTCTGCCATAACACACAAAGCTGATGCTCTTCCCTTCAGTGCAGAACTCAGTGAAGCCTTTCACATGTTATCATAGCTGGGCAGTTGAGCAGACATTAATAAATTCCAATGTTTGTAAAATATTTTTTAATTGTATTAAAATATTTTTTAATTGTAAAGCAGCACCTCCAGGCTGAATACAAGCCTGAAGCCCAGTTGCAATGCATCCTGTACAATCCCACTGTAAAGGACTGCTTTTCTGTACTGGTCTATATCTGTACATAACGGTGCTTTATTTTTAATTCCAGAAGAGCAGCAGATGGGTTTCACCTCAGCTCTCTGCTAAGAAGAAGATTGCCATCTATAGATAACTATCCCCAACTGCACTTCTTGCACTGGTGGGGGAGATGGTGCTGTGCCTGCCAGGGGACGCAGTGCTGTGTGAGAATGGGCTGTAGCTTTGCGTCAGCAAATTCTAACTCAGTATGAAGGTGGAACTGCACAGCTGGCAGTTTAAAAGTGGGCGTTATTGAAAACCTTCTCCCTTTAGTGATAGTAATGAAAACCACAGACAAGAATTGGTTTAAATCCACGCACATTTCAAGTAACCCGCAAGCACGTTCTTAGATTACTTTCCATTAATTATACAACAACAAAGCAAATTAAAAAAAAAACAACCAAACTAAACCAATCCAACCCAAACAAGAGTATCTGTGGTATTTCTTGGCCATTTCTAACGAAGAGAGCAAGAAGCCAAATGTTCAGAATGTCATGAGGCCCTACATGTTATGCAGCTTTAATTCTAGACAGAAATAGCAGTGCACCATGGATATATAGCGTGTGCTCCACATGTAGGATGAGCACTTGATGCTGAGCTTTCTGGACATATCTGACAATTTTCAGAATCCTTGTCAATGGAACATGAGGAAAACTCCTCTATGGAGAGAAAGCTCTACAAAGCCTGTAGAAAAAGGCCATGTGTAAAAGGGCATTCAAACAGCATGGCTTTATTTTTAAAAGCTGCTACTGCAAGAATCAAGTATTCTTTTACTCGAATATGCAGAGGTTTGGCAGCAATATGTAGAATTTGTGAACTGATCCATCCTGAATACAAATCAAATTACATTGGTCTTGTCAACCTGCCACATCTTTCACCTTTTCCCTGGTCGCCTTTTCTTGCTACATTTCATTTATCTCTGCTTGCAGTTTGATGAAGTGAATGGCAAAGAGTCATCTCCAGTTCATCTGAAGATAAAACCCATTAAGCTGTTGTATTCACATTTAATTAATGTTTTCCAACTCTCATTTCCTATTTGCCTCCTGAAAATCTTGCCTAAAGTGCTTATTTGCCAAATAAAATAACTCAGGTAGGGTATATCTGATCCCAATGTTTCCCAGAAGATGACTGGATAAGATAACTCTAAGGAGTTGATCATTTTTATTATTTGTGGACAGCCTTTCTAGCCGAGCTCATTCACTGCAGACAGACTCTCATCCCTGAGGGATGCGTGGTGTAAACTGAGCCGTGCCTTTTATTTCTCAAGCGTTGCCTGATACCGATACGATTGCGCTTTTATCTTTATTAATTCAGACAGGGGCTGGGCACTGGGATAAACGAGGTGCTCAAATGAAAGCGGCCATTCCTGCAGATCAGCCAGCACTTCCCAGCGCACTGCAGACATGATGCACGGTATCAGCTCTGACGGTGGGAAAGAGCAGTTTTCGTTTTACACAACAGGTCCCTGCACAGGATGCAGATGTTGCCCTGTGCCCAGCCATCCTCAGGCATTGCCCAGCACTCTGCAGGTGCCAGGCTTTGTGCCGAACAGACTGAGAGGCATCGCCTGGCTGCGGACAAGGGAGGGCATTGAAGCACAGTGTGGGTGAGCAGGGAGCTGGCCGCAGCCGCAATCTCAGTCTGCAATCTGGGGATGGCTGAGATGAAAGGAAAATCGAGCCTGGATCTTGTGCTGCAATCTTCATCCCAAATCGGTGCAGGGGTGACCCGAGCCTGGGGATGTTGCTGGATGTGTGTCTGCAGCAGCATCCCTGCTGGGTGCTTACCGCCTTAGTGATCAACTATTTTCCTGGCTTTACGGCTGAACCAATTGCTCATAACTAAAAATTACCAAGTAAGAATCTGAAATCCGTCTTCTATTAAATAACCCTCAGCCCTTTGTCTTTAGAGTGAGGAATATTGATACTTTGGGCAGGAGCAAGTGATAAAGATTAGAATGAAGCTGAGTATACAGCTGAATGCTGTGAGTAACCTGCAGGGATTTCCTTCTCCTCAAACTTCCTTCCCTAGTGATCACAGGTGTTTATAGCCTTGATAACACATGTTGGCTTTTAATGTGAACGCTTGCTATGGAGCTTTTTCACAGCATTAATTTTATCACTTAACCTTTGTGAAGTGGAATCGCAGTGTGTCGCTGCTTGTCCATATTTGTTCAAACTCCATTAAACAAGAAAAACTGCCTTTTTAAAACCTATTTAAACACTGGGTAAATTATTCGGCCTTTAACTTAACGCTACTTATGTAATCTAATTAAAAAACTTAATAAGACATCCATTCTGCAAAATATTTTCAGGGTGAGAGTTGCAGCATGGGGTTTTGACCTCAGTGCTAAATGCTACACTGCATACTGACTCCTTTCCTTCCCATGCAGAGAGGATCAGCTCACATTCAGCCAGGTTTCTGTACCTCTCACCATTGACAGCCTGGCTTATTAGTCATCAGAGGGGGAAAAAAAAAAACCAAACCATATTTCTCGTGACTTTTGCAATTAAATATTCATTTCTTGGGTGAGTTCTGTTGCAGCACAGCTTCCACGGGCTTCTCAACTCAATGAGTTGAAGTGATGTGTGTGAAATCCCATTAAAACTGGTGATTAGCTGGGTATCTTGCAGCTCACCACAGAGTGCTACTTAGCACACCTGGGGAAGCAGCATCCCTTTCTCAGAGGCACCAATCACTCTCACCATCCCTCTATCTCCTGGCAATGGAATGGAGCAGATTTTAACCACTCGTCGTGCACAACACCGTGCAACACAACATCGCAGCACCTCACTGAGCTTACAGGCAGTTAATTGAGCGTGGTAATCAAGGCCTGCCAACAGCTCCGTCCTTGTCCTCCTCCCATGTCCTGTGTCCCGCTGCCAGACCCAGCCCAGCCTTGGGCATGCCGGGCAGCGAGCTCCTGTCGGGGCCTCGGAATCAACACAGAATTACTGAGAGCTCCACGCGGTGCCGCGAGGTCAGCGCAGATGAAGGGATCAGTCAGGATTTCATAAAGTATTTATTTAGCTGACAAAGGAATTCCCAACCTCCCTTTCATGTACGTTAGAGCTGATGCTAAGTTTCCGAGACAAGGCTCCGATTGTGGCTGTCACCAAACAATGACATATTTCTTTTCTTCTCTTAAATTCTCTGTATCATTCTATATAAGAGGGCAATTTGTCTGTCATGCAGCTAAAACAGGGCCCGCTCACTGCCCTCATTAAACTGACAGCACAGTTATTAGCAGTAAACGAAGCCAACAGGCAATGAATTTAGCCACTGTTTTATGGCGAGCACCAGCGAGATTTTTTCAGTAATTAATTTGATAAATATATTAATTATGAATTGAGTTGACAGTACAATCAGATTGTCAGCCTTCCAGACAGGCTCTTGTGATAAGTAGCTTTGTGATGAAGTGGTCGGATTTCAGTACCTGTCATCCTCCGGTGTCAGTCTCTTATCACTGTCCCAGCCATTCACTCTGTAATTTCCTGTGTGTTGTAATTAAATGGTGGCTTTCTGATTGGAAGTGACTCCTCAAACTTAATCTCTCATTCTCTCAGAATATATTGTTAAAAAAAAAAAAAAAAAAAAAAAAAGCCCCTTTGTCCCTTTGTTTCAGTGGCTTTTAATGTCAGAAAAGGAGTGCTTTATTTCACGTGTGCTTATTGCCCTGTGTTTGGGGCACGGTTGTGATGGCTCCAACCCAGGGAGCAGTGGTACAGAGGACACCACTGGAAGGACTTTGGGAAGGGTCACTGCCCATAGCTCTTGCCAGCTTTATTTTTGCTCTTTATGAAATAATTAATTAGGAACTGGGCCTGAGGTTGTCTGGCATGTGAGATGCACGTCAAGATAAGATGTTTCAAAAAAAAATGCCTCCTTCATAATTTAATATGGGGACGGAGTTTGGAATTGCAAATTCAAGCGAGGTAGGAAGAAGTCCTCCAGAAGAAAACAAAAGCTATCAAGATGCGATGGCTTTTTAAGTTCCTTTTTAAGCCTACCAGAAAAAGGCCTTTCTTAAAATTTACCAAATGTTGCAAGTGAATGTCTGCACCCATCTGCACCCAGGAGAAGGGGGGATGAGTATCCCCGAGATTAGGGTCCTGGTCACAGAACTGGTCTCCCACTCATCCTTGATCTTGAGCAAGTCACTCTGACCCAACCTGGTCAAAGCTTGTAGGTGTGCTTAATTTTAAGTACACGTGTCACAAGATTCCTACAGGGCAGCTTCTGAATGCACATTCTGTTGGACTAGATGACCTGAGGTGTCTTTTCCAACCGTAGTGATTCTATGATTTTATACAGCCAAGTTTTTTTTATCAGTGCCCCATTATTGACAGCAAAGGGCAGAGCATCACACATAAGTTCAGCCATTTCACCAATACACACGCACGTATGGATGGAAATGTCCACTGCTTGCCCCAGCTCCGGCCACTGTTGCATTTTAGCCTTTGATTTCAAGGTCACTTTTAATAAGCTTATGTCCTAATGTTATACTTAGAGACTCTAGACTGCATTAGCAAGGGAAAAGAACATCAGAATCCCACTCCAGCAGTCAACATAAAGACCAAAAAAGGCCATCCAGCACTGAGAGAGGGCCCTGCTGCAGGGCTGCCAGGGCTGGCATGTGCAGCACAGCCCGAAGCCCTGCAGTGAAGCATTAAGAACAGTCTTTTTGAACTTCTCAACAGGGACAGTCTTTATGGATTATTTAAGCATAAAACTACACGGCTTTCTGGAAGAGAACCGTTTTAGCCTTCAGGGACTCATCTTAACTATTGTATTGCTGGAGGATCTATAATTGAGCATGCTAATACTGATATGCTATTGTTTGAGATAAATCTCACCAGGCGTGAACCCATAATGCAAATGATGCCTTAAAAAGATCAATTTAAAGACTCTCTTGTATCATTTTACTGATTTGCAGATGCATCCGCACTACAACACAAAGCAAGCAGCAACTGCATGCTGGTGATGAGGCCCCAGCTCTCTTTTAAAGCTGTTTCAAATGGGGCAAGGTATTTTTTTTTTAAGTTTCTTAATAAAACATCCACGTCTAAATCTGACAATCTTAAAAGTGATTACAGCATACTAAAAAAACCCAACTTGTTAATGTTAATTAAAGTGGTTTTAATCGTCTTTTAGAATCAGTAGGAGTCTATATTCTGTTGCTTTCTGAAAGTCAGGTATTGTCTCCATATATATGCAAATCTTCCATAATGGCATTGAAATTTCTCAATAGGCTTTGAATATGCTTTTTATTGAATGTGTTCGGAGCTCATGGCCATTGCTTGTGGTTTCTCTCCCGCAGCATAATGCAGTATATCCAATTAAAAATATATGTGAAGGTGCAAAATTCATAAAGAAAAAAAATCATAGAACCACCAAGTTGGAAAAGACCTCCAGGATCATCCAGTCCTACTGTTCACCTACCACCAATATTGCCCACTAAACTGTGTCCCTCAATACAACATCTAAAGGTTGAAAGGGACCTTAAAGATCATCAGGCTTCAACCCCTTTCCATGGGTTGGATGCCCCCCACCAGCTCAGGCTGCCCAGGGCCCATCCAACATGGCCTTGGGCACCTCCAGGGATGGGGCACCCTCAGTGTAATCTGAATATTTATAGGGGTGATTAGCTGCCTTCTGTGCAGGCAATACAATGTTCTTTCGACAGCTTTTTCTATGTATTGAATAACATCAAGTTACTCCATACCCTTACTTACTTTTGGGGCTGTCACAGGTGTAAGTTACTCCTGAGACAACCTACTGAGGAATTACACCCGTGATGGCTGAATGCAGATTTTTAAAAAAATATATTTACGGTATGTTTTGTTCTCTTAAACATAAGTTTCTGTTGCAGAGCAAGGTTTGCTTTTTGCTAAATGAAAAAGTGAATGATTCCTTAGAATAAGACCGTCGTTGCCTGCAAGCAAATGCATCTTCATCAGGTCTGAAAAATTTCAAAGCAAACCGATTACGTGCCACTTGACAGAGCTCTCCAGAAGAACCGTAGGCACATTCCTGTCCTCACTACAACCAGCAGCACCCAGCACACAGTCCCAAGCTGCTGGATGCAGTGTGGCCCTGACAGCACGGAAAGCTGTGAGGAGGTTGGAATTCTTCAGGAAGAAAAACGCTCGGTGTTTCTCAAGTGAGGCTTTAATACGTGTTTGAAGCCATTGCTGCCACTGCAAGGTCCAAGTGGAAACTGTGGTTCTTTTGTGCATCTGTCAGACGCCGCTGCTTATTACAGAATAAGGAATGATAAATATGCAGAGCGCTTTGATGTGAGTATCAGCTTGAACTCCTCCAGTGCTCGGGCAGAAAGCAGGTGAAGCTATTGTTTTCATCTCACATGAAAGGTTGAGCAGATGCTTGAAAGTAAATAGGACCCGGTTAAATGATAAAAATCCCGGGACAAAAAGCCCAGGCTCTGTTCCCCGTGCTCACTGCGCACCTAGCCCAGGTTGAGCTATCAGCTGCACTCGATGTGTATCTGCCTGCCTTGTACAGAACTGCCCATTCAGCAACCATAACACAGAGCCACCAGAGTAACACAACCCACGCTATCTGTCCCGATTAACTACTAATCTTCGTCTTCAACTGGCCGAGAACAGAGAGACTTTACAGCATCAGTTCTATCATCTGCATGGATCGGGTGACACTACTGCTCCAAAATAAAAGGGATTTCGGCAGGCAGCCAAGACACAGGGACCCAAATTGGGCTCCTCGGTGTGACACGGACCCACTGGGGCTGGTCCAGGACAGGGGCCAACAGGTACAACAGGTACTCAAGGCACCAACGGGACAAGCAAGCCAATTAGGTGTTTATTCATTGGTCCGCTTGTACGTTTGTCACCCCAATTAGCTCTGAGTAAGGTAGATCAGAGCGCAGATGAATATAAGCATGCTAGTGTCTGACCCTCTCTGGAGAAGGCCCATTCTGCCTTCTATTATGCTTCTCACCCAAATGTGTGATCTATCCTCAAAGCCATTGGCACCTTTCTTTATTCCTTTCCAGTTGCTGCCTGCTGCGGGACCGTGAAACAGCTGCTACCTCCCCAAAGCCCTTGCTAAAAGGCAGGGACATTACGGTCACCCATCCTCGTCTCAGTCGCTGAATGAGGCACTTACCAATGCCATTTCTTATTAATTAAAGGTATAATCAGCAAATGTCTGAAATTTTACCTTTTGGGCAGAACAAAGTGTATGGTTGGAATGTCTTTAATGATCTGCTGAATGGGAAACACAAGCGTGAGGAGGAACCAATGCTCATACAGCTAGTACTGGCACTGTAGAAATAACCTCTCCTGCTGTCATTTCTGTGTTCACATTTCCTGAAGCAGGTTGGGTTGTCAGCTTCCTGAAACATATCCCCGTTTCCCAATTTCAACAACAACTAAAATCCCTACACGTTTGCTTATAGATTTGCTTCATAAATATTTTCCAACTTTTGAGCAACAATTCAACGGCAACCACAGCTCTGGCCACAAGAAATCTTAATATGTTATTCCATCTGATGTTCTTAAATGCCATCACCTGCTCCATTTATGGAAGAAATGGATTCTATTGATGGAGGAGTTGGTGACTTCAGAAGGCCACCAAGCCCAAAGGATCTCTGCCAGTTTGCAGCATTGAGTGCTTTCCTGCTTTAATTATCAACATGACTTGAATATGTTTTCAAATCCAGCTTTTCTACACTTTCTCCATTTCAGTTCTTCCTACAGACTGCCAACATAATTGCAGTACTGAAGAGACTCTATCACAGGTCACTGACACCTGTGTATTCGCTGCTTGCTTCAGATGTGGATGCAGGCCTGGATGATTTTCCTATAGCCTACCCACTCCTTTCCACAGGTATGCTATTCTCCCTAAATCCACTGTTATCCTATTACATATCCTATATCCTAAAACCCACCCTTCTCCTCTAGGATTCATTTTCCAAACAGCTCCCTTAACCTGCATGACTTTACACAGCCAATGTGCTCCCCCATGTCTACATGTCATTTTGTTGTTTTCCTAGCATTTCCTTGGAACAAAACTACAGTGTGTCGAAAGAAAATAGGAAAAGCACAAAATAATAGTTTTTCTCAGTTTTTAGTACTGGCCATAAGCAAATTAATACAATTGTCCCATTAAAATGGATGCATTTGATTTCTTATTTTCTACTGTGGTTTTATTTTGTGAGGAGGACAGCTGAATATTCCAGTCCACAATGGAAGGAAAGGGAAAACAAGAAGCAAAGAGTGAGAAACTCAGAGAGAAACAGGTAAGTCAGAACATCAGGAAAGAAAAAAATATATATCACCCTGAGGTGCTGGTCCACAAGAATGCTTTACAATAGCTGAACACAAAATCAATTCAGAAATACAGTATATCACAGCCCATAAATAACGTATCCAATCAGAAAAGTGTGAGGGGAAAATGACAAAAGGAGAAACCGTCTCTCAGGGGAGGGTGCGATGGTGCATGTGCCCTTTGCAAGAGGACAGCATGCAGGGTAATGCATCCACCTTTGCTCAGCCAGAGCCCAACCAGCGGCAGCTTTTCTTCCATAGGAAGTAGAGGGGCCTGCCTCAAGGAATGTTTTCCCACACAGCCAAAGATGACCTTAAATCCATTTTACTATATTCGTACTAAATATATATGACCATACGTGGCCTAGGACATCTCCAGGTGGGAAAACTTCAGATACAAAATATAACCTCGTTCACCTTATTTCTTTCCATTCTTGTTAATAAAATGCTTTAAGCATACCTAGTGAAACATATTTAATATTGCTTTAAAACTTAATCAAGGTGAAAGCCACTAAGAAGAATGATCAAGGGTCACATTTTAAATACAATTAATATCAGCTGCAGCTTTCCAGCACTGTTTGCTCACTGTGAGAAAAGCACAATTATTTTTGTTTCGTGTTATTTTGAAGGCACAGCCATCTGGGCAGAACACAAAATGCTTGTTTAAGGGAGAAGCAAAAAATGAAAGAAAAAAAGAAGACAGGAGCCCCAAGCTCTTCATGAACATTCTTGGGTGCTCACTCTTAATTGCAAAGGTTCTACATGAAAAGAATTGTAGAATTGTCACAGGAGTTGTGCTCTACAGACTTTACAATGCACTGAGCCATTATCTAAACCCTCTATTTTATATCCACAGTGAGACTGGGAAGGCTCTCAGTGGCCAGGTGTGTACAATTGTATGGTAGTGTTGAGTCATGGCCTGAACCACTGATTGAGCACCTGGGGAAAGGACCTGGTCTGCCTTGGGAGCACAGGTGAAGGCAATTCAGCTGTGTGACCAGAAGGGGTGGAGCCTGGCTGCACCTCTCTAAGACCTCACTTAAGGGCTGACTGCCACTGGGGAAGGACCTCAGGTTGGAGTTCCTTCTCCTTTGGAGTTCTGCCTGTAAGCTAATGTGTTTTGAGGCAGGTGAGTACTTGTGTGTGTGTGTGTGTGTGTGTGTGTGTGTGTGTGTGTGTGAGAGAGAGAGAGAGAGAGAGAGAGAGAGAGAGAGAGAGAGAGAGAGAGAGAGAGAGAGAGAGAGAGAGAGAGAGAGAGAGATACACACACCTTTCTATTGTGCTGGTTCTTTTGTTGTTGCTATTGGTACAACGATAAATCCCTAAGTAGGCCTTGATGCTAAGAAATGGGGCTATTGGAATGCCTTGTGGAGATGAATTTCATTGCTGTTCTACAACCCCTATAGTTTGTACTTTGTGCTCTTTTGCTCCCACAAAGTGCCTGGGAAGAACATGGTTACCTGTTGGAAACCAGCCTATTGTCCTATCAGGTAAAGCCTCTGTTAAGAAAACTTGGTGGAGTTGAATCTTATTTCTGTTTACAATATCTAGTCCTATGGTGGCCAGAGTTCATTCTTTACACTAGGACCATCTCTTCTCCAGTCACAAACACTACAAGAAAGGTAACTGTTTTGTAAAGTGCTTTGTCATCTGAGGTTCAGCAGCTCTTATGTAATGAGGGTGATTGCTTCTGCTTATGAAGGACGCTGAATTGTTCAGTGCCAGGCTCTCATTTTGCCATCAAACTATTCACTATTGAATTATTTTTCTTAATACTAGCCTGTTTCACTACAGGAATGGTGGGTTTCAACCACGTTTGCCCAGTGTGAGATACTTTCAAAAGGTGATTCTTCCCCAACTCTACCAGGTGCTGTAGCAAGCTGATTCTTTTTTTCCTGATAGAAATGCATTGTCCTCATCCCACAAGGGGTGTTAGCTTAGGTTGAATAAGGGTTAATTTAACTACTGCTGGTCAACCTAGCTGGAGAGTCCAATCTTGTCTTCCTTTTGTTGAGGGGTTTCAGGTGGGTCAGAACTAGGGGGGACTGGTTATCATGGCTAGTGACCATGTTCCTGAATTTCCTGGACTCTTCAGATCTGAAGAAGTGACTGCACTGAACTGGAATTCCAAACCTTCAGAGGTTCATCCATCACTTTTACTAAATTACCTCTTCATTCTCTTTTCTGCTAAGAATCTAATTTTTATAGCACTGTAGAGAATTTTTATAGCACTGTACTTTATCTTGTCACAGTATTTTTGTCATTATTTTCATCTCAGTGAACTTTCAAATGATACTAAATAGACTCTGCCAGCTTGCCTGTAGGATAATGATGGAGGTATACGTTTGCAAACGTTCCCAGCTTCACCTCTCACCCTTCAGGTGAAGTCATGGCCTTCCTTTAGAGAAGTCATGGCTTTTGGTTTTCTTGGACAACACTTGGAGAATCTGTCTGCATTTATTCCTTTTTTTTCACTAGTGAATGGTGAAAAATACATCAGACTGGATGTATTTTTATCTGACGTAGTAGTGCCTATGGGATGCAAATGGAGGAAGGGTCCAGCTCTCTACATCAGCACAGCTGATGCTTGGTGCATTTCCTGGCATCTCTTAACCAAGTGATTCTCCAGCACAGCCTTGCCCCTGCTTACCATGCCTGTCCTTCTAAAGAAGTGTTTGCCTACCCAGGGAAGCAGGGGGAGAAAGGAGATTTGGCAATTTTTCCTCATCCGGTTTTATCTGCCTCCTCTGTTCTCGCCTAATATCAGGCCCAGAAAAAGGATAATTTTCTAAAATGAGACCAAATAAATGCGTGTAGGGGTCAGGGGTGGCAAATTTAGCTAAAGATTTTAGTTTTGCTAAATGTTCCCACAGCCGAACTCATATATTTCATTCACCTGAATATACAATCCTGTGCAGAAAGCCTAGAGGCAGGAAAGTCATTTAGATTTCCAGAGCCATAAAAATTTGTTCAATTAATGCACTCCTGCAGTAGACAGCCAGATCATCACCTCCTATTATCCTCCCTCCATAGAGGGGGGGCCAAATGGATAACAGAATGGTATAATGCAAAGGAATGGGACAAGAAATCAGCTTAGTGCTCTGGGAAATGGAGACGGGCAGAAAAATCTACCTCTTTCTGGTGGCAGCAACTCAGGCAGGGTCTGAAGGAATGGCGTGGAGCTACATCAGGGAGGGTCTGGTGGGTCTTGGGAAGATTGTGTGCCACAGGGCAGTGGGCATAGCTTCAAGCTGCTGGAGCTCAGGGGGCATTGTGGCAATGCTCTCAGATAAAGGGTTTGGATTTTGGGTTGTCCTGAACTCGGCTGGAGTCAGAGATCCTTGTGAGTCCCTTCCAACTCAGGCTATTCTGTGATTACTTGTGATTCTTTGACATTGTCCTGCCTTGCCTTCCCTAAGCTGCGCTGGGACAAAGGATGTCTTGAGCCACGATGGTCTCAGCCTCTGGTTCCTGAAGCTTGGAGCGATTGGTTTGTGATCTGCTATTATGGACTTTTATGAAGACAAAGGGCTTAAGCCTACGCTTTAGATGCCTTCTCCATAAGGCTTCACTGCAAAATCTGAATATGTTCAGAATTAGGAAAGAGTTGAAGTCCAGTGCTTTGACTTGAAGCTGCAGTAACCTCCCCCGATTGCAGCCCAGGCAGTAATGTCTCTTAAGTCCCACCACAAACACCAGTGGGATGAAACTGGCAAGAGGCTACAGAAGCGATTTCTCTCTGACTTACAGAATGGGTTTGGGGGAATGCATCAAAGGGAGAGGAAACTTGGCTTTATTGCAGAAGGACCCCATCTTGGGCATGAGTTCTGAGTAGCAAGAAGGCAAATCCAAAAGGAGCTATCAGAAGGATGACTGTCTCAGTGCAAATTCACAAGCAGGGTATATAGGCAGCCGTGCTACAAGAACTGTGACGTGCAGTGGTTGTTGCAAGCAAGGACAGCCCTCAACCCATTATGCATTTTTATCTAGAGAAACATTTTTCTCCCTGTTTCCTCCCCCCCAAATAACTCAAAATTCTGTCCAGACCGGCACTTTCACCGGTTGCCTGAATTGAAGTACTCGGGGCAGCCATGTTCCTTCAAAGTAACATCTGTTATTTATTTTCCTGCTGCTCAGTTGAAAAGCCTCCTGTCACTAACTTGTTACATTCCTGCTGCACGCGTGTCCGTGCTGGTGTTTGCAATTGTCCGGTTTCTCAAATGAACTCCATCTATTTAAATCTGCCAGTCCTTGTTTCTTGTCTTACCTGCTGCACAGGGAGAGTGGAGCCAGGGAGGGTGGAGGTGATGACAGTTGAGTTTTTTTATCTCCAAATCTCTAGGGGGATAAGGTTGCATGGTTTGCAATTAGACAAGCAGGTACTGTGGCAGAGGACATCATTTCCTTCAGCAGGTTATCATTTGGGGGGAAAAAAAAAACAGGAACCTTTTAATATACAGTATATCTTGCTGAATCTATTACGGCTCTCTCTCAGCCAGCTTTAAGAGACTGATGTTAATGGCCTTTAGCTCTTTCGACGAAAATAAGAACTTAAGCTGGGTTCCTTATCCTCTTCTTCACTGCCAGCTCGCAGCAAAATGCTGTGAGATGTCTCGTGGAGCTGAAGGCATCTCTCTTGGGCTGCTCGTGTGGCTGGTTCTGCACAATGAGGTGAAGCTGCCAGTTTGGGCAATGCTATCCATGTCAGGCCATCAGGCATGGCCCAGCACTGGGCTGCTGGTACTCATCTTCCGCTGTAGAAGAAGCACAGGATGACATTTGCACAAGGTTCTGTGGGACAGATGAATGGGAAATAGCAACTTCTTTCTTGGTGGTTGTGCAAGAAGGTGAGGAGCCAGCTCTGAGCTTGCAGTTGCAAAAGGTGTAGGTAGAAATTTAGGACTTGGAAAAGATGGTGCTTGGAAAAAGATAGTGATTTTAACATCCTAAGTGTGCTCTGAACTCCAGAGCAGCCCTAATGCTTATGTATGACAGATTGGAATGGTGGAATAGGGCCCAGACCACTGCTTGCATCGTGACAGTGGCTTGATTTTCTTGCTGTTATCTATCCGAATGCGTGATTACTTATCTCAATTGTATTTCTAGAATTCCCATAACTGTCACTGCAGTGGAAGAAAAATATTTGAGGAAATTTTAAACAACTTGCTGGTGAGAAGCAGCCAACTTGGTGTGAAAAGATTATCTCCATATGTTCTGCATGTGAGTTGTGTGCATCGCTGATGAGGAAGTTTTGTGATCAATACCAGGTCTATTTCTTATCAGAAGCTTTCTCTTGAACAATATTTATTTCTCAAGACTTCCTCAAGAAGTTCCAGCATGGGAATTTTTGATCAGCAAGTGCAGGAGGTTGATTACTAATCTTTTTTTAAGCTACGGAAGATGAACAATTTATTTTTCAAGTGTATTGCCCTGAGCTGTAGGAGTGACAGCACAGCTCCTCCACGTTTGGTGAGTTTGCATCCTTTGTTCAGTAAGAGAGCCCAGGAGTTGCTGGTTTTTCTTTTTTTTTTCTTCCCAGAAATAAGGAGTTTTGTCATTTAGATTTATAATAATACAAAGCCAGCCAAAAAGTTTTATCTTAATTTCCTGATGCCAGCTAATATGATATGACCAGACTTACAGAGGCTCATTCATCTTTTCAGACAGAAGGGGCCATCACCATCAGATCCCAGAGACTGATCTGCAATGCCTGCCCAATAAATTAAGCACCTCAAGAAGCCTCATCCCAATCCGGCCACCACCCAGCTATCACAGAATGGCTTGGGCTGGAAGTGACCTCAAGGATCATGAAGCTCCAACCTCCATATCTAATACCAAACCAGGTTGCCCACAGCCCCATCCATCCTGGCCTCGAATGTCTCCAGGGACGGGGCATCCACAACCTCTCTGGGCAGCCTGTTCCAGCACCTCACCACTCTCTCTGTAAGGAACTTCCCTCTGATATCCAACCTAAATCTTCCCTCCTTCCACTGAAAACCATTTCCCCTTGTCCTGCTGTTACCTCCCCCTATAAGGAGTTGACTCCCCTGTTTGTAGGCTCCTAGGCTGCGTCACATGGATATCTGGGTAGTTCCCCTCCTGAAAATGTGTTATTCTTATTAATGCTTGTTACTAATGAAGATCTCTGTGAATTCATCCCATTTAAACCAAACCTTTTAAACTTGAGACTGAAAGCCAAATAAGCAGTTGGAATGAACCACGGGAGGGTTTCTTCACCAGGCAAACTCCCAGGATGTAGGGAAGGGGAGCTCTGGGTCTTAAAGTTTTGTCTTGCAGTGTTACCTATGAACCAAGTTAGACATTCCAACTGTTCCTTAAACGAGGGCTACAAAAGTAGGCATTACTTGTACGTGGCCAGGGAAGAACAATTAATTCATGTTGTCAGGATTTAACTTGCATTTCAGGATTGCTTTGCGTTTTTTTTCCTTGTTGGTAATTTAATCTTCTTACAATTCTCTCTCACTGGAGTGAGGGAATTGTATTCTTCTTCCCCCTCCCTTTTTCTCCCTGCTATTTTTACTGCGAGACATAATTTATACCAGTTTCCATGAATTTGCCACAATAAAGAATCCATTGCTTTCAAGGTCCTTTTTTTTTTTTTTTTAAATTTCCTCAGACAGTGAAAGTAGCATTTGCTGAAATTAAGGTGCATTTTGCCAGAAATGTGATGCTAATCCTCTTAGTTTTAATGGTTTTGAAATGGTTTGTATAAGAAGGTAAGCAGAGTAGTTGATTAATAGGAAGGAAGTCAATTGGCCATGGTGCAAGTGTTATATGCTATACTGTACAATAGTTCTTTATTTCTACAGAGTGAAACACAGACTGCTCTCCTTTTTAAAGTCCTTATGTGAAAACTGATACATCTTCTTATACTGTACTGCTCAGAAGTGTTTGATTCCATCACAAAAAAAGGCAAGCAGTGCACTTAGGAAAGAGAAGTCAAACAAGTACCACTGATAAGACATTGAAGTGACACCCCCATCTTCCCTTTCTTTCTATTGGAAATGGATAGATATAAGGAGATGCTTCATTTTTAAGTCTTAAATCTTAGAAAGCTCCAGGCCAAGAAGTTTTGGGTTATTAAACTTGCAGCACAGTGAGGAGGGGGAAGGATGGGAGACAAAGCAACTCACTGAGCATCACTATTTGAGAGATTTTCACATGTGATTTATTCAAGAGAGGCTGTTCCATCTTGGATTACTTTGCAGCATCTCCTGTCTGACCCCTGATGCCAAGTCCCACTAAAGCCAGGTCAGTGCCCCCCATTGATAATCCACCTGTAGTGCTCCTAGGGCTCAAGCACTCCCTGTAGATAAGGCAATAGGAGCCAACGCGTCCTCCGGTTCCTTTGGCACAGTAGCAAAACTCTGGCTGGCAGGAATGATCTCATTAATTGGGCTCCATCAATTAACACTTGCAGTTAAGTGCTGCAATGCTGGCGTGGAGTGGCTGCAGGTCTGAGCATGGGAGGCAATGGTTAACCTAAGAGCTTTGAAGGAAGCCATGGTGGCTGGGGTTAAAAAGATGGGCTGGTGACAGGATGTCAGGGCTTATGTAGGGAAGAAGACATTGTCTTGAGAAGTTATTGAGGAATAATTAGAAGTGGAAGCTGCTGCAGGAAGGCAGATTGCAGATGTTTCCCAGGGCTCTGAGTGAGCACAGCAGCAGTGGAATGGCCTCCATCCTCTTCTGAAGAGGCTCTTACCTAGTGAAATATTACAGTGCGATCTGAAATCAATGAAGGGCTGTCCGAAGGCAATCAGGTTATCTCTTGCTGCTTTGTCCTGTCTGCAAAGGTTATTTTTCTAAAGCTAGCGCTGAGGACCTTCGCTAGTTGATGTAAGTAACCAAAATAATCTAATTTGAAATGCTGACTTTAAAATAAAAAAATAACCGTGAAACTGGGCACTGCTAGGCTTATTTTGGGATGAAAGACAGATGAATCAAGAAACTATCATGTTAATTTAAGAGTAAAATCACTGATACACTATTTCTGGTGATGTCTTGCTATACTCCAATCTGCAATTGCATTTTCTTTTCTTTTTTGGTAAAGAACAGTTTTTGCCAAGCATTAATTACGCATCACAGCTCTCATTTCTGGAATAGCATGCATGGTACAAATAATAAACACTCCATATTAAGCAACAAGTAGCAGAAACTATTTGAAAAAAAAACTTTTAGGACTATATCTGCCTCCTGATCAGGAAGATGTTACTGACTTAGCATTAGGGTTTGGCAGTTGTGTAACTTTATTGTATGGGAAGAGACACAGAAACAGTTGGAAAACTACTAAACATTCATGTGCTGTATTACTCCTGGTGAGACAACAGCATTCTTCTCATTTCAGAGACTCTACAGGAATGCAGCTAAACACAGCAGTGAGTGCAAAGGAAGTTTTAACCAAATCATTTCTATCATGAGATCTAAATATTGCCTCTTCCAATGCTTGTAAACTTTCCTTCCAAGTTGGCAGCACTTCTCTCTACTGCAGTAGTGCCATCTGAGAGCAATTCTATTAGATGCAGTGCTCCAGTAATCAGTGCAACTGTAATCAATAGCTGTAAGTCCAAGAAAGTAGCTGGATGCAGGCTTTCTGTCCTTCCTTGCTCTTTGATTAACTTCAGAACAGCTTGGAAGTCAAAGCAGCATTCCAGTGGAATCTGTTTTAAAGCATTGCAATGCTTCCACTTGTATGAAGCTGTCATCCCTTATTACTACAAGCTTAGAAATGGTTTTTTTGAGCTGGGACAGAGTTTAACGTTTCAGACTGTGACTGACAGCAGGCGAAGAGCAAACACAGGGCATGCTGTCCATCCAAATGGGTCTTCCAGCACTGGACCTCCCAGAGCACAAGTGAGCACAGTGACCGCCAGCAGAGGGACTTTTCCCAGTGGCTTGGTGTACTGATGAACACAGGAGCCACCAGAAGCGGTGTGGGGAGCCAACCAGGAACACAAAGCAAGTGCAGGGCTGTTTCACTGCAATCAGGCATCCGTGTTTTTCTCAGTGCTGCCAAATGCTGCTTTGTGAACACTCATGGCAACGTTTCACTGTTGTTCCCAAATATCAGCAACCACAACGTGCTCTAATTTTACATTAATGATTATTGCCTTTCTCTTGTGATGTAACAGGTCCAGTATTCATCACATTCATTTCCTTTCACATCCGCTGCAATTTCACCATCTCACTGCCCTTTACCAGTTTTACATGCCACGTGTAGCTCCTACTGCCTTGAAATATGCAGGTGTTTGCCCTGCACTTGACATCTTTCAGCCATGCTGAATCTCGAATGACTAAGCGGTGAACCCTGTAAGCATCACCTCATCTTGTGTTTGATACCTTTTAAACACAGGAGGTGAAAGTGATAATCCTTCCCCTTCTTTCTTTCACTGGAAAGATGAATTGCTCTATTTGTACTAGCTGGAAAATTAAAAAACATTTTATTTAGTACCACTATTTCAGAACAAGCACCTTCATGAAATGCAGTGGCGCTCTGGAAACACAGAAGCATGTTTTCAAACAAGCACAGATATTCTTAGCACTGCTTTATGTATTTATTACAGCCTCAGAAACTGTAATAATAAAGAAATAATAAATAAATAAAATTTTCACAACACCTCCAAGCAGATTATGTTGTATACGCTGTGCTTTGTAAAACATACTTGGGGATGTAGGGAAGAGGCCTCTGATTTGAACGTGCCGCTGTCCCTGGAGGTGTTGCAGAGTGATGGGGATGCAGTGAGCATGGGGGGGGGAGGGGGTTGGGGACCTTAGTGGTCTTTTCCAACCTTAGTGATTCTGATTTTCTGTGGCACAGCTGCAGGTGGTGCCCTGCAGACCTTGCAAGGGAGCAGCCAGGCTCTCTGCGCCACGTGCCGATGTCGCGGCCGGGCTCTCCTGCAGCTTCAGCCCAGCAGGGCTGTCACCAGCTCCATCAATTAAACCCCACACTGCTCTGTCGTTCTGCTGAGTGCTCCAAGAGCCTTGTTCTCACTGGGGTGTAACAAGAGTAATTATAATAATGATTTCCCCATTCCTTGCCGGCACATTTTCTCTTAGCAACAGGCTTAAGCACCACAAGAAATGTGATCAAAGTTGAAAGAAAATTCTCTTTGATGCAAAGGAGTTTTTGTTGCTGTTTTGGTTAGGGAGGGCAAGCAGGGGAGCCTGTCAGCGCAGCCAACTAATGACAAACACGGGATAAAGCTCCGTGGGGATTAGTGCGGTCTGAATGCAAGTCAAGTGCTCCGATTCTGTAATTTCAACCAAGTAGCACAGCAACCTACAGGCTTTTTAGTGTTTAGGTTGCCACAGAGAAGCTTTGCTGTCATCCCTGAAACACTTTCTCAGTAAGAAATTTCCTGGAACACCGAGGTCCTGTTTCTTCTGGGAGGTTAAGTCATTGCATTATCTCCTCGGGTGAACATTCATTATGCTCCTCTAGCATGAGCATTCAAGCAGCTTTCTTCTGTATCGCAGGCTGCCTGGCTCTCCCTTAGGCAGTAACAGCACCAAGCAGTGTTTGGTGCTGCTAATCTTGCTCACCTGCCAATTAGCTGTAAACTGTAAGAAGTATTGTACCCAAAAAGGAAAAAAAGGAAAAAAGCTAAAAGCTGGATCAGTTTCAAGTTTAATTACTTCAAAAGAATTCAATATACTATTGCCTCAAAAAAAAAAAAAAAAAAAAAAAAACCACAAAAAAAGTCTGAACCTTTAATCCTCTTTGAAGATGCTTCTTACTGATATATCCCATCACATAGTTTTAACACCGGTGACAGTGCTTAGAGAAATCATATCCTATGTTCAGGTAAGCCAGGAAATGCATTTGATTCCCTTGCTGTAATTTTCTACAGCAGCTCAGTAACTGCAAACTCTTCACTCTGTGCAAACTGTTCCATCCAAGCTGCTTGGTTAAATGCTGTGCAATAAATCAACCAGCCGTAAAGTAATTTAGAGTGCTTGTGTCTACATTATAAAACATCTGTTTTGCACGTTTGTATTTGCTTGTTGTTCAAGAAATGTGTCTTTCGGAAAGCACCTACGGCCCTTTCTTAAAGAGCCTCAATACATGAATACAACACATGGCTGTGCCTGAGGTTAAACCTGACCCAGAAGCGAGTGCAGGGACAAGGGGACATCAGGGCTGTGCCCGTCACCAGCAGGGCAAGGGTGTCCAGAGCTCACGGGAGGAAAGCATCCTTCCTTCGGCATGCTTATCCTTCAGTCAGGGCACAGCCTGGTTATCTGGAGCAACTGAGCAACCGTGAAGGGCTTTTACCTCACAAGGCTGAGTTGGCAGGTTTCTAAAGAGCTTTCCAACTACCTACGAAGTTTTGAGTAATGATTTTTCACAGAATCACAGAATGGCCTGGGTTGCAAAGGCCCACAGTGCTCATCCAGTTCCAACCCCCTGCTGTGTGCAGGGTCACCAACCAGCAGCCCAGGCTGCCCAGAGCCACATCCAGCCTGGCCTTGAATGCCTGCAGGGATGGGGCATCCACAGCCTCCTTGGGCAACCTGTTCCAGTCCCTCATCACCCTCTGGGTGACAAACTTCCTCCTAATATCTAACTTCAACTTCCCTTGCCATAGCTTAAACCATCCCCTCTTGTTCTGTGGCCATTTCTTTTCTGCATGTACACTGATTTGTTCAGGGTTTGTCTGCTTTCCTCATCAGTCAGCTCCTGCACCCCTCTGGGGGCTATGAGGAGAGGAGTTTGCTGCAAATTCTTACAAAGTCAGCACGCTTCCTGTCAGCGTTCCTCAGAAGTGAAATGAGCACAGAATTTGCTGCATTTCAAACCAGAGCTTGTTCTTTATTATCATCAGATTTACAAAACAGGACTGTTTGCAGCAATAACCACTCGAGGAGTAAAGGTCCTTACTGCACGGTGGCTTTTCGTGTTTTCTGCTTCATACAAACTGCAGCTACTTAACATCTGATCTATAAAGACTTACGTTCCTCAACAGACCAACTCTAGAAAAGCTACAGCAGTTAAAAATAAGAAACGTCCTGCAGGTTTTAAAATACAAAGACTGAGCACGTGCAACCACAAGATCCATTCATTTTGTATTTTATTATATGGTGGCATATAATACAGCATAACCTTTGATCCTTTTGGAACAAAAACCAGGCAGCTTTTTTTAACTCTCCTGTTAAACCTGCACTTTTTCCACCAGCCTGAGCTCAAATGCTCAGCGTCAAGAATATTTAATTCAAATCTTCAGCTCAGCACTGTTGATTGACTTGTATGTATAACATGCATACTGTGCAGACCAGAGATCGGAGCTGCAGACAGCAGTCTCCTTCCGAAGGGCGTTTCATCCTAGCCCATCACAACAGCTAATTCACTCAGAGATAGAAGCTCGCTGATGACGAGGCAGAAACTGGGAGGCGAGTAAAAGGAAAGCGCTGAAAAACAACGGCTCTGAGTTCTTGGAGCGGTTTAAGGCAGCCCTCTAGAGCCACAACAGAGCATTGCAAAAGCGAACGGCAGAGGAAAGCTTCGCTGCTGAAGGACAGATCGTTTTCCATTTTTGTTTACTTGAATGTGTTCTAATTTTAATAACCGTCGGTCTGAAAGATTAAGCTTCCTCAGCTGAATAAAGGACCACGCAAAGCATTTGATGCACGATGTCGTGGGGCAATGGGCCGTACATCTTAGAGAGGAGCCCACCTTCCTCTCCCACTCGCCCACCTTTTCCCAAACCCCCATCACCGCTGTGTCTGAGAGCTTCACCAACCATCTGGTCCGGCCCCAGAAAAGCAGAGCTTCTGGCAAGGAGGGGATGTTTAAGATAGAGGGTCTCTATGGGACCTGCTCCCATCTGCCGCAGCCGCTGAGAGAGATTCCCATCTGGTTCAGCTGGCTTCACGTGGGCTCCCTACCCCGTGAGCTACTGACGTACTCACTTTTTCCACAGAGGAAACCTGCACATCTCCTCTCTGAAAGCTGGCCCCGGTTTTCCATTTTCATCGATTTTTGAACAAAAAGTCCTATATGCTGTCTAAGAAGAGGCCCATCCTTGCTTTTTGTCCTTGTTCCGAAAGAGAAGAATCCAGCGGTTTGATTTCACAATAAAACACAAAGTCGCTCGATTTTTGACGATTGTAAGTTTTCTTCAGGGAGGATTGGTAAGGAAAAAGCTCTTTCAGGTGCAGCGAAAGAGATAAGAGTAGATTATGGAAAAAAAAGGCAAGGTGACAAAAACATACTCCGGTACAAAATGAGAACAATTCCCTACGCCTTTCACCACAAGCAGGTATTTGATGGTAAGCTGGTTAGTTCCCTGGGAAAATCATATCCATTATTATTTCACTAAGGATGCTGAGATTGGATGGCGGGGACCTTTTTGGGGATGAAGGCAGCTGCTTCTGTAATCGGCGGTTGGACTGTGTGCTTGTTCTTCCTACCATTTCTGTTGGTTTATTTTTCTTGGCTTGCCCTCACTGAACACTGAACTCCTGAAAGGCAGTTTGAGAAACTGCAGAGCGTGGCATCATTGGCTCTAATCCACCACGCACGGATCCGGCTGGCTTAGTGGCTTCATTTACATTTGATCCATGCAAATGCCTGAAGTTACACTACGTTTTGGAACCCGAGCTCAGCTCCTCTGGCAGTCTGAGGTTGGAAGCGGGTAGCCATGAGTATGAAGCAGCCCTGAGATAACTGAAGCCAAGCAGAGCGTATCCCAAACCAGCTTCACAGCAGCTTCTTCAATGGACCGGGGAAGTTAAGAACTGCCTGCATGACCACAATGCCTTTTGCAGCACCTTTCAGAATCCATCACGCTTACAGCGGGGCACACACGATTTCTGCTTTGTGCCTCCACACGGGTGAGTGCTTCAGAGTGAACCTTCATAAACAAGGCCCTTTTCTAACTTGGAAAACGACTGCCATTTATAAATGTTTCGTATTTATTTCTAATGAGTTTACCGGGGTCTACGTATGAGAGAGACACGGCTGAAGCCATTGAACTGATTAGACATTAGAAAAATGCATTCACATATAATCTCAACCTCTGATTTATGACTGTTTCAGTTGCTGGACCTGCTAGCAAGGAAAGCAGCACAACTCCAGCAGTCTTCAGCAGAGGCATCGTACTTCTGCTTTCTTCTCTGTAACCCACCGGCGGCACCTCAGCCGCCCTTCACTCAGCTCGAGCTCATCCAGCAGGGGCTTATTTAGCCCAAAGCATCCACCAGAAATGGCCTGCAACAGCCCAACAGATGTGTAAGGTGTTCTGGGACTCGCTGAGAGGACTCTCACTATGGCCTGCTTCAAAAATCATGCAGTAAAAGGTTGTAAGTATTTAAATGGCTTTAGCTGAAAGTATTGATTTTCAGAAGCAAAATTATAACACAACCGTTTTCCTGCCTCATAGGAGCATTAACATAAGAGCTAAACAAACCTCCTTGATGATGTAAAGTCCTATTCCTATTGCCAGCCTTTCTGTCTGGCTCTGGATTTTTCATGTTGACACTGAAAATGCCCCTAAAATACAAGTTATCTGTGAAATTACAGTTATTGTAGCATCCCTCTTCCACAAAAAGGGAAACCGAGCGACCGGCTGCCTAAAATAACAACCCTGTGCAATCCGGTTGTGCTTTTCTGATGCTCTTGTATTCACCTCCCCTAACACCGTGCTACCATGATAAGCATAACCATTTTCTCCCTTGTGCTATATTTTGGCCATACGCTGGAATTTGATGCAGAAGTCACCATTTGCTAAGGATAAGAAATGGCTTTAATGCCACAAACTGACACCTGAATCTTACCAATTTTTCCCCGTTTCATTTCTTCCAATAACCCAACCAATTGGTTTGAGCAAGCAATTCAGAAAAAAAAATAAATGTAATAGAGGTCCCTCTTTTCAGAAAGGTACTTCTGTCCAATTGCTTTCATCTTGAGAATACAGCTATGAGGTCTGTTTCTAGGGATGTCCTTCAGCAGGCAGCAGGAATTGTAAAATCAGTCACACAAACGGCCTACCACATATAAAAATAACCAATATATCAACAGGGCTGAAGCCCAGCAGCAGTTAAAATAACTACCGGATCACTAATGTTAAACTTACAACGCAGCTCAACAGATACACCTAGAAAGAAAAAGAGCAGGCCATGTTTAATTTGATTTATGCCATGGCTTCGTTTTTTATTCAAGACATGAAACATTCTGAAAAGCGAATGCTAAAAAGTGGAAAAAGATTGCCATAGCAGTATGAAATAGAACAAAGTGCAAAGCGGATAGGGGAACATTCCTGTCTCTAACGAGACAAATGCTAGGGCTGAGATAAATTTGAGATTGTCTCTTGGTGGCAGAGCCTTCTTAGGCAGACGCCGCTGGGCCCGCTCCCGCCACACGTGGTTTTGCTCTCCTCCATGCGGCTGCTTTAGGGATAAATCCTGCCCTGTCAGTCCAGTCAGCAGCTTCTCTGTAAGCTGAGCTGCATTTATTTGTAGTTGCATCTTGCTGAAGTTTTGAAGTTTTGAGAGCCTGGAGGATGGAGGGAGGTAAGGGAGGTAATAAGTTGTACAGTTGAGATGACTTTGATCGCAAAAGAATATAAGCCCCTCAGCCTGTTCTGAAATCCCTCTGCAAACCTTGCTACGTCAGAATAATCTTTCCTGTTTATAGGGAAACGAGTTTGTTTGTTTGGACGAAGCGCAGCTACGCGTGGCTCTTTATGCTGCAAGAGTACTGGGGCGATCATGGCCTGCTAAAGGGTTGGACGGAGCACATCCTGCAGACAGCCAGACGTGCTGCACATTTGCCAGGTGTTGGAGGACGTTAAGACATTAACACAGGAAGCAAAGAAATGGGTGGATAGGATGAAGGTGAATTAAATACTCTGTTGTATATTAGAGAAGGCAAACCCTGTCTGTACAGGTGGAAAAAAGCTTAAGGACAGCAGGGTTAGTGAGATACGCATTTGATCTCTCCTAGAAGACACAGGCTGAAATCCCACTCTGCTTGAAATCCCGATGAGAATTCACACCGACTTCAACGGGGCCAGCGTTTAGCCTATAGTCAGCAAATTACTTGATTAGACAGCGCAAAAATATCGTCCTGGCTAAAGACAATTATTTTCAGTATCTCGGGTGGAGCTCCAGGAAAGGAGGGAACAGACTGCACAGCAGGGTCCGTGGCGACGGAAAATGGGGAAACGGCTTCCAGCTCAGGGAGGGCAGATTCACGTTAAGTATGCGATAAAAATCTTTTACGGTGAGGGCGGTTTTGAGTCGATTCACTGCTCGAGAAGGGCTGAAGATGAATTTTCCCCCGCTAATGCAAATCCCAGCAAGTTTTACGCCGCGCCGGCAGCCGCAGGGCACGCAGGAGCACCGATCCCTTCAGTCGGAGGGCGTCGAGGGGCGCAGGCACCCACAGACGGCGGCCGGGAGACGGGACGTCGCCCCCAGCGCTCTGCCCGTTGCCCCGTGCCGCCACGAGGGGGCGCCGCTGAGCCGCCGTCACGGGGCCGTCAGCCGGGGCTGTCAGCGCACAAACTCGTGTGTCCTACGCAGCCTTGAAGTTTGCGCTGTGCTGTTTGTGCTGTGAAGATTCAGTATGTTGTGTAGCGTACAGGGACAGCTGTTTTGGACTAAGAAGAAGAATATGTGGCTCGGAACACCGGAAACCTTCCAGCCACACCTTTTCCCTCTGTATGAACATGACTCTTTTCACACCCATTTGTGCAGCATAGCTTGCAGCAAGCACTGCTTGTATGTTGGAAACTATTGACTAAATAGCAGTTGAATTAAAGAATGCAGATTAGAAAAGGCATCGAGATGCCGAGCGGGTCCGGAGGAGGGCTGCTAAGACGATCAAAGGGCCGGAGCACCTCTCCTGTGAGGGAAAGGTTGAAGGAACTGGGCTCATTTAGCTTGGAGGAGATCTCATAGCGGCCTTCCAGTACGTGAAGGGAGCATATATAAACAGGAGGAGGAATGGCTGTTTACGAGGGTGGATTGTGATGGGACGAGGGGGAATGGTTTTAAACTGAGGTCAGGGGAGGTTTATTAGATATCAGGGGGAAGTTTTTCACTCAGAGGGTGGTGAGGCACTGGAACGGGTTGCCCCAGGAAGTTGTGGATGCCCCATACCTGGAGGCATTCAAGGCCAGGCCAGATGCGGCTCCAGGCAGCCCGGTCTGGTGCTTGGCAACCCTGCACATAGCAGGGGGTTGGAACTATTCAGAAAGCAGCACCAGCTCACACCAGTAGCTGCAAGCTCTGTGATACGATGCTATTTGTCTCCCAGAACGACTCCCTCAGATCATTAAAGGAAACGTCAGGGTTTTGCTCAGCTGGGAGATGAGCTGTCACAGAACCTCCAGCAGGATCACTCTCACATTCAGGTCTCCCTTCTTTTCCCACCTGTTGCAGCTGATGTCCGTAACAACATGCAATAAAAGCATTCACAGTTCTGCAGCAATAAAAATTAAAAAGCAGCACAGTCCAACTTTCAGGATAGTAAATTAAGAATGATGCTACATCAAGGGAATTCCATCACTGAAGTCTTTACAGTGTACCTGTGTCCTTAGCTAGACACATCTAAAATCTCATGGAAGGTCTTCCTAGTGATTTCTACGACAAGTGGACGTAACCCTGAGCAACGGGGCAGAGAAACCAAATCGCAAAGCATCTTCAAAGCGCAATTTGAGTCCGTCATTCAGATCTAGAGTCCACGTGTCTACCTGTCAAAGCCCCGGGCCCGCCCTAACGAGGCCCGGCTGCGCTAACGAGGCAACGACCGCCAGGTGCCGGGCACAGCTGCGCCTCGTCCGGAGCTCAGCGCAGGGCCCGCCCCAAAGCCTCTTAAGCTCCTCCGGGGCGCTGCCAGGAGCCACGAGGGAGCTCTGGGCAGTTCCTCGCTGGGTGTGTTTCTTTGTCCGCTCCCGGTGCTGTCGGGGCTGCTTTGGAAGTGAAACTTTGGAGCTCTGTTTCATGTTCTCTGTTCCTTGTTTATTTTTTGTTTTCAGGTTGCAGAGCGGCATCAAGATTCGCCCCAACAGATGAGCCGTGCTGGTTGTAATGGGACCCCGGGGGCGGTGAGCGCTCGGTGGTCCTTAAGGGCTCTTTGTTCGGGGTAAGAGGCTGCCGGGCTCTCACCGTGCTCTTCTTGGGGCCGGCACAGGGCTGTCGCCAGGCTTCCCTGGCTTTTTAGAGCTGGTGTTGCGTCGCTGCCCGCCTTTTCTCGCGTTCGGTTCTCTCATCTTTCCATCCCTGGGTTTTTTTAGCGGGCGCTTCAGTTCCTCCTGCTCTTGTTAATGGGAGCGAGCAGGACGGGGCTGTATTCCTGCAGCCTCGGTGCAGCTGGGAGCAAGAAGCAACTCAAAGAGCCGCTAAAGCCAAGCGTTCTCTTATTGCAGACTGAGCGAGGGCTGTGGAGAGCTTCTGCTCATTCCAAACCAGCGAGCATTTGGGAGTCGGTAGGTGAGTTCCTGCTTCTAGCAGCAGGATGGGACTGTGTGTTTACCCCCTCCTTACATTTATCTTTAGAAGCACAATCTCATTCCCATCATGAAGGCACACTGGGACAGCTTTTGTGACTGGAATGCTGTTTGGGATGGCTGTGTTCTCTTTCAACGTGACAAACTAGCAGGGTGATGGAGTTGCTGTTGAGGTGAGAGAGCTGGATGGAGCCCTGCCTAGGGATGAGAGAAGAAGAGGAGAGCACTCAAGTGAGACTTAATAGGCAGGTGAAGGTGGGTAACATCCCTGGAGCGTGTTGGTGACAAACCAGGATGAGGAAAGTAGGTAAGATCTGTGTGCAGCTGAAAGCAGCCTTACAGCTGTGGGCATTAGCTGGCAGGGTGGCTCGATCAACCCTGACAATTGTTAGGAAAGCAAGGCTGCCAGGCATGCTTGTTGCATGAGGCTTCTGCAGTGTGTTGAAAGTAAAAAATTTGGACACAGGTGATAGAGGAGCTTGTTCTCCCTGTTGAGGGAGGGTCAAGTTCAGTATCTCATGTGGAAGAAGCAAAGCAGTAAGTAGGATTGAGACAGCAGACTTTGAGGGAGTCTGCTGTGCCCTCTTAAAGGGCTTAGAGGGAGTTACCCCTGCAGCATCAGAAGGAGTCCAGCAAGCATTTGCTGAAGCTAGTGCGATTCCTTCTTCTGCGCTCAGGAGGAGCGCTTCTCTAGGAGCAAGAAAGTGAGGGAAAATGGCAGGAGAGCCGCATGGGAGAGCAAGGAGCCCCCAAAAGAGGAGCAGGAAGAGATGGGAGGCCCAGGGAATATCACCTTTGGGGAGGTCAAGGGTAACAGAAGCTTGCAAGCTTGCGAACAGCAAGAAGGAGGCTAGGGGTGGTGTGGGCCTGCTGTCTCGGCAGGCGGGGGCCCAGAACGCCTTCTGTGCTTTAGCCATCAGGACTGAGACTGCAGAGACCACTCCTTGAGAATCCTGGATCCCACAGGAAAGAGCCTTTGAGGAAGGATGACTTCTCGATTGCAGAGGAGGTGAATATCAGCTAGGCAAAACTGATGCCCACAGCTCCCTGGGCTCTATGGGGATGTGCCAGTGTGTGCCAAGGGAGCTGGCGGAAGCCACTGCCAGCTGGCTCTCTATAGCATTCTCTATGATCTTTGCTATAGGAAAGATTTGTGAGGATGGGAGGATAGCCAGCTTCTCTGCAGCCTTCAAGGAGGGTGAGGAGGATGGCCTCATCTCAGTCCCTGGATCAGCTTGTTCCAGATGTCATCTCCAAGCAACTTGAAGGGAAGAGATTTCTAGGGGTAGTAAAGGTGGGTTCATGGTGGGGAAATCAGGCCAGACTGGCACAGGAGCCTTCTATGTGGTCATGACCATCTCTTCAGATGAGAGAAGAGCAGGGGATGTTGCACACCTGACTTCAGTGAGGCTTTTAACACTGTTCGTGGCAGTGTGATTGTAATGGTGCTTATCGAGAGTGAGATTGGTGATTGAGGGAGGATGGGCAGGCTCAGCAGTGTAGTCAAAAGCTGTAATGTTATGTGGGGTGGGTACTGCATCTTACTGTGCTTTTTTTGTCATCAGTGACCTGGATGAAGAGAGAGGGAGCTGATGATGTGAAGCTGGGAGGAGCAGCTGACAGCAGGACCCAGTGAACTTCAAGGAGAGCAGGTATGAGGCTGTGCAGCTAACATGCACTGCATGTTAGTGAGTGGCCTGCTGGAAAGGAGACCTGAGGGGGGCTTGGTGTTCAGCTGTGAGCCAGCAGAGCACCCCAGAAAGCCAATTCTATCCTGGGCTGTGTGAAAATGAGAGCAATAGGGTTCTGCCCCGGTGAGCCTGTGTCTGGACTACTGCATTCACTTCTTTGTCTCTACAGGTCAAGAAGATGAGAAACTTGCACTACTGCAACTACTGCACTCTGTACAACAAAGAAGATGAGGAGCTTGGAGCATCTCCCTTCTGAGGAAAGGATGTTCAACAACCTATGGCTGCTTTACCAAGAGAAGGGAAGGTGAGTGGGATCTCCCTGCTGTTATTAAGTTTGTAAAGTGTGGTTGCTTTGAGGATGATATTCATGGACTTGACCACCATAAGTTTTTTACAATCGGAAGGAGGAATGATTTCTCTGTGAGAGCAATGGTATAGTCTGGTTGAGAAGGTATCAAGCGTGCTTCTCTGGGAACGTTTAAGTTGAGTCAGGATGCTTTCCTGGGCAAGGTGCTGTAGCAAGGGAGTGCAACAGGATAGTTTGTAGAGGAGTCTTTCCAATTGTTTACTGCTCTGACTTTTTTTTTTTAATCTGGTTCCAGGGTGAAAGCTGCAGACAAGTTTTCCTTTTTGCAGAGATTGCCTGAACATGAGATTTCATCAGTGGTGAGTAGCAGGGGTGTGATCCTTCCAACCTGAGGGCCACAGACCCCTAAGGGTGCCTTGGTGGTGTTCACAGCTCTTCTAGGTTCAGTGCTGGAGCAAGGATCCTGGTAGCAACTGCTGCCTCTGCAGAGGGAGGTGAGTTTTTTGTTTGTGACCTGCCAGTGGTGTTCCTGGGATGGAGTTTAGAGCTGCCTTTGTGCCTTTTGTCCTGGTGAAGTTTCATTGTGGTTTGTGGTTTTTTTTTTTTCAGGCTTGAAGGTGTTGTTTTGAGCAGTGCCTGCAGTGGAGATTCAGCAGCCATTGTTCAGGAATTTGGAGTGTTCTGAAGAGGAAGGCCAGAATTTTTGATGGGGAGCTGCACACTATCAAGATGAAGAAGTGCAAGTGGCTGATGAGGTACATGGTGTCTGTGGCCCTATTGTGTGGTTTTTTTTTTCCTTTTTTTTTTTTTTTTTTAGTAGATTTTGAAGTTGGTTGGGTTTGAGGTGAGCGGTTGTGTTTATTTGGTGTTGGTGGCTGTGTTGTCCTGTGTCTGGGAGCCTCTTCTTAGTTCTTCTTGTTTTTTTGTTTTATGGGGGCTGTTGACTGGGGTTTGCACTATGTCAAGAGATTATTTTTTTGGGGGTGGGAGGGTGGGTGCTGGTCAGTATTGGAAATTTCTTTGTTTTGGCCTGGGGGCTCCCCCTGAGTGGGGGGGTGGTGAGGGGGAGCCCCTCTTGGCCTCCCTTAAGGGGGGGAATGGGGGGAGCCCCTCTTGGCCTGGGGCTCCCCCTGAGTGGTGATGGCTCCTTGGTGGCTGTGTTCTTGGTCCTGGCCTGGAAGGGAGAAGCTGAGTTCTGTGTTCTGCTGGAAGAAAAAGTACAGCTTACTTCAAAGTGAGGTAAAGCCTTTTTGAAACAACTCTTGGTCTGTAGCTTAGGAGGCTGCTTGATTTATGTAGCAGTTTACTGCGCCTGGGGTGTACAGTTAAAAAGGGTTTGGATAAGTGGCTGGAGGTGAAATGTGCCTGTGGAGTGTGTACAAGGCTATGCTCCATGTATGCTAGGGATGTTTTACAGCAACAGTGATGTCTGAAATAGGCTGAGATGGTTAGGAAGGAGGAAGGTTGCTGTTCTCTGTGACTTTCTTGCTGAATCCTCCTGGGGGGCAAAAAAAAAAAAAAAAAGTTTCTAACATGAAAATGAATGGAAATGCTTATGAAGCCTCCTCTTTAGGAGAGGTCTGTAATGAGGCCAGCTCAGATTTCTAGATTAATTTATATAAAAACAAATCTCGTTGTGTGGGTAAGGTTTTACTTGTAGTACTTAAGACTGTGCCTCTCACCAAATGTGCTGAAACAAAACAGCAGACAGACAACTTAGAAACTTCTAAACTTAAAACTGAAAACCTAGGTGTCTCCTCTTAAGAGAGACTTCTCACTTTTGTTTCCTTCTTGCTGAAGCGAAACTGTGGAGAAGAACTTCAAGGCTTAACTTTGTTCTTGTTTCAATGCGTGCCCCAAAAATACTGGTAATTTTGCTTTGGCATGGGAAGTGGGTGAGTATATGTCAGTTCTAGAGAAGAATTATCAGCTTGCAGCAAATTCTTGGAAAGACTGTTGCTGCTGCAGGTGGGAATGCTCTATTGCCTGTGGAAATGGGATGCCTAAGAGTATCTGCAATAAAATAGAATGGCTAGACTGATGTAGCTTGAGTTTTTTCCTGGTGAGGCGGATACCTGGCTGTCTCCAGCTTAAAACAAAAAAGCAGAAAATCTTTGCTTACCTCAGGGAAGAAATAAAGCACCTAGCAGTTATTCTGTGCTTGTTTGGGATGTCTTTCCTTGCTGCTGATATGAGCTTATCTCAGCTGGAGGAAGAGGAGGATTGTGACCGCTTCTGCCACTGGCCATTTAGCACGGCATGTTCTGTATTAAAAAAGAGAAAAGAAAAAAGTGAGACTGAAGTTAATAGCCAATACTTTCACAGGTCATCTACTTCAATAGCACAGCGTGTCAGCCTCGTTTGACTCACCGAATGAAACCGCGGTACTTTCCCAGTGCTCGTGTTGTTGCAGCTGAGGTTCTGGAGAGCAGCCTTACTTGAATTTGGTGGAGCTTCAAGCATGAAGGTGGGTGTGCTGGCCTGAGAGCAGAGCGGTGTTGACTCTTGGGAAACAAGTGCTGGTTTCCTTTCATAATGCTGATTTGATGAGGATTATCTCTGGTTTCTTGCTAGGCAGCTCAAACTAGTGCATCTCAGTGATGCCCTTCATCAAGTCATGGTAAGTGGGTGCCTGTGATCCTCTATCCCAAATAGTTCTAATGCAAGTGAATTAAGGCACTGTTCTTTGCTTTTTTTCTTTCTAACAGAAAGAAATGCAACTGACTCTGCATTCTGCCTTTGCGTTATATGCTTGCATATAATATTCTGTTTTTATATATTCAACAATCTGCGGTTATAAATCACCTCTGCTTTTAATTAATGACCCAGTTCTGCTGTGCTTCCAGTGTGGTATCTGGGTAACTCAGGATAGAAAAAAGTTAATTGACTTACTTGCAATACCACTTTGCTAATGACTTGACTTCAGGTGAGTTTCACTGAGTTACTAAGTTATTTTACTCCTTGGTTAAGTGGATGTCTGCAGGCTGTTAACTTGTTACTTCTCATGCAAAGCATATGCTCTTTTCCTGAGGAATGTCTGAAGTGGATGTTAGAGAGATGTTTGCCTCTTTATAAACTTCTCCTAGTGTTACTGCTCCTTGAAATGTCTCATTCTTGGTCATGCAGCAAGAAAGCAGCGTGGGTTGGAAGGAACCAGCGATGCCTGGCTCTGTGCAACTGTCTGAACTTTAACTGCTGTTGCTGAAAGTGTTGTCCAAATGCTTCTAGAAGTCCATTGGCCTGGTCTGACCGGTACCTAGGGAGGAGGAAATAAATAGAAAGTGGTCTTAGAATGGTTTTCTCAACAAAAAAATTACTGTCATTGTATATGCACTATGTGAGTGCAGTTTAATGTAAGGAGGTACAGTATAGGTTTTGATCTGAATGACCTTGGAAGATGATCACAAACTGTGAGAGTGCTTTCCCTGAGTCACAGGCTATAGTTCAGTGCTATTACTTAAGAAATAATTTCATTGTTCACAAATAATTTCCACTCGGAATCATTGTATGACAGTCAGGCTCTGATTGCAGTTGAAGTTCACAGGTACACAGAATAAAGCTGTAAGGCCTGTGTGCTCATAATATTTTCTGCGGTACAACTTAACCCTCAGAGAAAAACTTCAAGAATTCTATTCTGTATCTACAGCCCTGAATCAAACAACCCTTTTGTGTGATGTTGCCCAAGGCTTCAACATAACTCAAACTTTTCTTCTACTTGCCACTAGTGGGTGCAGAGCCCTCTGTCCCTCAAACTTTAGTAGCTATGTATTGTTATTATTATTATTACTTAGTGGTTACCCGTTATCTCCATGCCAATTGAGGTATGAGTGCCCAAAATAGACAAAGGGTAGCATCTGTTGTGTTGGTTTAGACATGGTATACTTGTACTATGTAATTGTAACTTGGAGATGTATTGTGGATGCTCCATCCCTGCAGGCATTCAAGGCCAGGCTGGATGTGGCTCTGGGCAGCCTGGTCTGCTGGTTGGTGTCTCTGCACACAGCAGGGGGTTGGAAGCAGATGAGCATTGTGGTCCTTTGCAAACCAGGTCGTTCTATGGAAAGTGAATCAAATTGTCTTAAAAAGAGAAAAGAATGTACTCAGTGATGTCACATATGAACATCTGAGAAAATATCTCAAATGACAGAGAAAATACTAATTCAGAGCCAAAGTCAAAATCCACTCCTTTTTATTTTGAGTGACGTTAAATAAAGTTTCCCTGCCATTCTGTCCCAAATGCTTGTTTTGTGATAGATCCTTAGCCCAGCCCAAACAGTTTATCCTTGCCCACCCTCTTGGCCAGCTGTTCACATACACTTGCAATCACCCAACAGACACATTCACAAGTCAACACTGCAGCTGCTGCTGTGCCTTTGAAGGAAATGAGAAGTTTCTGCTTCTCTTTTTTCCCCTCCCTTGTTCCTGGATGCTTCTAGGTTGTAAGCATGCAGGAGAAAACGGGAACTGGTTACACCTCCTATACAACTGTTTAGTTTCTCAACGAAGTTATTAAAAAAAAAACAAAAAACACCACAGGCTTCTTTATAAACTTTTTTTTTTTAAAACACCAAAACAACATATTTGTCTTCAGCTAATAGCTCTTATAACAAAACAGAAAAAGAATGGCCACTTTCCGTTTGGAGAATGCAAGATGAGCGTGCCAAAGCTTCTGGGACCTCTGTCAGGCTTCAGCAAGCACATGGCATGTCATGGCTAGTATTTCCAATTGAGAAAAGGGTAAAGCAAAATATGTAACATACGATGATGCAGGGCCAGTTCTTTCATTTCATTTTCACAGCTCAAAGCTATCTCTGCTACATATATATGCATACAAACATATATATATATATGCAGGTGTATTAAGCCTGCTAACACATCTCCTCAAGCTTAAATTACTTGCTGCCTAATTAGCCAGTTGATGAGGTCTAAAGGTCAATGGAATTGATATAACGCTATCCAATATAGTTACTTTTAATTGCAATATGTTAGGTTGAATGGAGTTGTGTTTCAATTCATATGCCAGGAAGCCTACGTATGGAAGTTTGTACTAAGGTGGCTACTTCTCCCTATTGCTTGATAATTGCCCTCTGTTTTTAAATGACTGTTACTTTCTCTAACATTGGAAAGATGGCACTGTTGTTTTTTCCTGTGGACCGAGGTCCCCAGTGGTTCAGTCCACTTCTCTCTACAACTGCTGTTTAAGGTGCTGACAGCCTCCAAGGGCCCGAGGGATCCTGCTATCTTCAGCAAGGTTTAATTTTATTTCCATTTCATACTTAAAGCTCCCGTGACCTTTTTGAACATGTAAATGATAAAAATCATTTCACACACGGATGTATCAAGTGCCACGTCCACCTAGGCTTGTTAATAAACCGCACTGCTCTGTTTCTGCCGGCCTGCGGCTATATTAGCTGTCTGCTCGCCTTATTTGTGAGATATAAATAGCCAGGGACTGCATACTGCCTGTCTAGTTACATTGACATAACAGTGATTTTAATAGTCTTAAACAAACCTGTCTCCTGATGTGGGTCTGTCCCAAATGCTCACTCTTACCTGCTTTCCTTTCTCATGTTCGAGCGGGAGATTCGTAAGCAAAATTTCTCAGCCATCAAACATGCCAATACAAAACAATTAGAAGAGCCACTGAATGACAAGTTTGTACTGTTTGCAAGCTACTGTTGGGAAAGTAATTTTTTGATAACGTTTTATACCTGCACAGCACAGTGGTTCTGACCCACTCTTGCTGCATGGGCTTGCATCAGAGAGCCACGGACTCATCTTGTGGCTTTGCTGTATCATTCTTACTGACAATTGGAGCTAGCTGGTACTCTCTTCCCAGATGCTTGAACCCTCAAGACAGTAATGCCTTACAGTGAAGTAAAGCACAGAGAGGCAGAGAACTAGACTCAATAAGGGATTAAATTAACAAAAGAAGGATTTAGGTATTTAGGTGAGGTTTGACATCCAAATATACAGTTGTGAGATGAAAACCCTCAGCTTGTGACTGAAAAGTTATCTAGGGCTGCTGTGAGGATACGGAGGGACAGCTGCAACTGCCCCAGCTTCCCAGCATCTATTTCTCTGCTGAACTGAGTGCACGTGCACTGTAAGGCACTGCCAGAGCATGCTGGACACCTGCCTCAGTCCCGGGTCACACCACTGGTTCAGGTCTTATTTGGGTAACCGATCCTTCAGTGCTAAATCCAGACTACAGCATCTTCTGAAAGAAGATATTTCTCTTGGATAAGCTGATATCCCTAAGCACAGCGTTATAGAGTGCTGAGAGGGCCCCACGGGACACGCTACCCCTGGAGGACGGCTAGCCAGAACCTAGTGCAAACCATGGAAGTACAGATATCTTTAGAATGAAATATGAGCATGACTGTTGTGCAAAATGAGTTACAATGAGCAAGTTCATCAACGAAATTATAGCCTCTGGAGAAATCATTTGCAACAGCCATGATGAGTAACATCTCACCCTGTGACTCCGTTGACTTCCATCTTCCCATACAGTTAAATAGATTACTCTGGAAGTAATGTCTCCTATTTATTTCTACAGAAACTACAGCAGATAAAAAGAGTGCAAGAACGCCATTTGATAGTGTTTTGTAGCTGAAAACTTGCTCTATTTTTCAACAAAGGCACTACTGTCAGCTATGGATTTGATGGCATGGCTTTATGTAACTATACATGCATTATTACATAGCCGTGAAAATATCTCTTTGCAGCTGTGCCCTGATCTGGATTCACAGCTTATGCTTATATCCATGAGGGGACTTCTGCAGGGCATAGGAGAGCTCTGCTGGACATCAAAATGCTTCATAGCTGGGGGCAATAACGCAGCAGCAACAGAGAACATGCTCAGGTGCAACAGTAGTGGGTGCAGAAAAGAAAGAAATTTCTTACCTTTAAAAGACCTGTAAAATCCTCAGGAACATAGACATCCCCAGATGAGAGCCCTTCTCCTCCACCACCAGCCCTTAAATGAGGTCAGGGAAGGGGTGGATCCTGGCTCCACCTCTTCTGATCACTCAGCTGCATTGCATGCACCTGAGCTGCCCTGGATTGGCCCTGCCTTCCACCAGGTGCTCAATCACTGCTTCAAGCTGTGACTCAGCGTTTCCTCTGCAGACGTCAATAAAATCTATGACTGGATTTTTGTCTGCGTAAGAGACTGTACATCAGTGTCATGTTTTTCTTCCAGTACCTCTCCATTAAGCTTTAAGTTCACTGCTTCTCCTTTGCTTGTTATTTGCTGCTTGCTATTTTCCCATCAGCAGTTATCCACCTCTGATTTGATACACTGCTTAGAAATGATTGGTGTCAGATGTCATTTCACATAGCCAGTTTCTCTGGCTTTTGCTAATGAAAACCGCTTCACAACAATTTGCATTTCTGGAGCGGTTCGATGCAGCGATTTCCATTTTCTTATCCTCGTGCACTTCATTCAGTTATTTCTTCTGTGGTACTTCTTGTCCTCCTCACTCTGAAAAAAAAAAAAAAAAAGAAGCAGAACTTTATGCAACTTATCCTTCTGCCTGTAAAATACCCTTTCTGCATAATAATTCATTTTCTTTGCTTTTGGTAGCTACCTGTCAGAACAAGTCTTTGCTATTTTTATTAAAGTCCGTTCCCAATGCTTTTCAAAAAATGACTTCAGTTCTCATTTTGTTTCCTTACTTAATGGCATCTAGCATCCATTCCTCAAAAGCTACGCTTTTTCTCCATGCTACTTACTCACATAAACATCCTTCAGTCCAGGAACCAACATACTAGGATGCAAAGCAAAATACATGATCCGGGCTGCACTGGCTGATGTGCAGTTTAGATTTGATCTTTTGTATTCAAGACTGTGATTTCCCACTCGGGTCTTTCACAGGAAACATAATCATTGTGTAAATCCTTTTTTTTTTTTTGTGATTTACATTGCATTCTAAACTTAAATAACTTAGCAGGCTACAAGAGAAGCATGGTATTATGATGTCAGGTCTGACTAAACGGTTGTGTACGTTTTGGAGCAATCCTACATCTATAGAATACAAATACTATACCTACTAGTCTTCCCATAAACATCTGTGGGGCAGCTGGGGAGAAAAGCAGTGACATGCTGTTCAGTGGCCTTGAAGTAGGATATGCACAAAGGTCTCCTCTGGGGGGTATCAGACACTAAGATGTAATATTATATCTGTTGGTGGGCTCAGATCTCCATCTCCATGAGGTTCTTCACTCGAGTATGTTTGCACAAGCACGTTTTTCACAAGCCTATTCCTGCCTGCCCAGATATTTTTCCGAGGCACACTGTATTCTCTTGTTTTCCACCGCTCAGAAGTGAAATCTGTCAGCAGGACTCTTCCTGTCTTTCTCACTAGCTGCCTTCAAACAGAGATTTTAACTGATATTTCAGACATTCAGGGTGGGTATTCCTTTTCTTAGCCCTCTGGAAACTCGCTGAAGCTGCTGCTGTTTTATTGGCTGATGCTGGAGGCTTATTTTTATAGCCAGAGCTCAAGGTGCGTCTGAACCAGTCTTAAATTTCTGGACCGATCTTGACAGCTCATTGTTAAGTTTAACAGCTGAACTAATTAAAAAAAAAAAAAACTATAAAAACACGAAGTCATGGCAAACTGTTTCATTGGGAAGCTGTTTGGTGCAAAGAATCACTTAGGGGAAAGATTCTGCTGCTCCTACTCATGTTATGTTGCAGCATATGCTACCAGCGACTTGACTGAAAGCCTGTGAGTAATAGGAACGTATGCTCGTTTGCTTTGGTCAGCTATTGCCGGGGGGGAAAAAAGAAGAAAAAATCTAAAAATAGCAAATGTTGCTATTCTGAGAAGGGCCTGATTTGCATGCATTCTGCTAGAATGGAATCCCAATTTTTTTTTTTGAAATTCTAGGCTCAAATGATTTCTCATAAGGGTGGTCGAGGAGAAGACAAGCGAGGTATGACTTGACTTTCATGAGCGTGCAAGAATAGATTCTGAATACTTGCTGGAAGAAGTGCATTAGCAAGTTTGAGTAAAGAAGAAAACCAAAAATCGTATTCATAAGCGGTTCCGGAAAGTGAGGAGGTCAAATTTGAAGGATATACTGTTACCATATTAATGCGCTCTCACCGTATCCAGAGGGCAGGAAAAAGTGCTGTCTGTGGTGTTGGTTGGTTGGCGTGCTGTGGGTTTGTGGTGCAGTTGTCAGCCCGTACTGCACGGTCAGTGTATGTGCTGTCTGTCCTACAGCCTATGCCAACAGCTGCCTCTGATGCCAAATTCCCAAGCAAAGCCTCCAGACTGCTTCCCGAGTCTAAATGTGAGATCTGGGTTATTTCAGCTTTACACCCCTGCTCTTTCTCAGTGGTCCAAATCTCTAGGTGGGTACATATTAACGACCTTAGCCGCTCGCTTCACAGAGACTTAAATCCTCTGCCCTTCCTTTCTGCCGCGTGTTACTGCAGAATTTCCTAATGCTGAGAAATCCCCTTTAGCATATTTCAGCCGTTGCAAGTAATCAGAGGAACATTCATACGGTTATATTCTCTTGCACAGAAAAAATAATTGCACAGAAGCAGTAAATAGCAGACAAAAAATCATAAGTGACTGTAACCCCAGGAACACCGCAGTCGCTGCGGGGTGTATGGCTGCAAATCATCTACAGAATGAAAGCTGTTGTCAGGACTTCTTACAAAGTGAAACGAAATATGAAAGACATCAAAAATCAGGTATAATTGAGCTAATTTTAAATCTCTATTTTATTTGAAACGCGTGTTTTTTAAAGGATCAGTAATCCCGTAACTTTCACATTACACAGTGAATGTGTGTGCCTTGTGTGTCACTTGAGAATGGAGACATTTTGGAAAGCTCTGATCGAAGCTCAACCAGGGATAGATGCAGCTTAGAGCAGGGCCTTAGCTGAGACGTGGTATTTAAGAGCCTAGAAATAATGCTGGGTTTTGAAATATGGGATGAATTAGGATGAAGCTTCATCCTAATTTGCTCACTCAGCCTCATCCTGTGCTGAGCATCAAATGTACCAGCTGTGAGGCTGGGAGGGTTTCCTGCTGAGGGACCGGGATGTTGCTGCTGCCCACCCCCTGGGACAGTGACTGGCCTCTCCTTGTTGGGCAGTGCCCTGCACCTCCTGCAACAGTGCCAGCAAGGGGAGCAGCTCTTCATCTTCAGCTCCACCCAGCCCGCTGCATGTAAAAAACATGGTGATGGAAGACGTGTGCTCATGTCCCATCTGCCTTGATGTGAGAGCTGACGTGGCCTAAGTGCTTCCCTGCAACCACACATTCTGCCTCCGCTGCATCCTCCAGTGGACCTGGAGAAAACTCAGCTGCTTGCTCTGTGGGAGGCTTATGAGTTCCGTCAGATTTTCGGTGAGGGCAGATGGCACTGTAGGTGGAGTCATCACACTTCTGTCAGAGTCCATAGCTGAGAGCAGCCTGACAGCCTCCCTGCAGGGCACTGGCACCCCAAGTCCCAGACAATGGGCAGCCCCGCATGTCCCGCTGAGGAGGAGCTCCCTGTCACTTCCAGCACGGCTCTTCCTGGGGATCTCAGTGACCCTCCCACCGCTCCCACCCCCAGAGAGATGGAGGAGCCCCACGAGGAGCCGGGACGGGAGATAGGAACAGGTCCTGCTGCCTGTTCACTCCTCACTGGGGCCGGGACGCCTCGTTCCTGGGGTCCATCACCCCAGCAAGAGAGAAGACAGCAGTGCCTGGGATGTCTCTCTGCCCTGCATGAGGTCTCCCCCCGCCACTGCCACTAGCAGGGCTTACACTAATCTCTAATTTTGCAAAAACAACACAAGCAACAAAAAAACCCGACACCCAAACCCACGACTGTTCCAACATCTCGATCTCACTCAGAGCTCACGGCAGAGCCCGAGGGACTTTCAGCAATGGAGTGTGGTGTTGCTGGTGACGAGGCACACGGGCTGGGGTTCAGCAGTCCCCGTGAGTCACAGCATCACGGAATGCGTGAATGTGTGAATGTGCATATGTACAGAGAAGGAAAATTAAGTATTCCAGTGCTATCTCTCAAGCACGCTGAGGACCGCTGTGTCAAAAATGTCCGCATGAAACAGAAGCAAGGCTGGGAAGAAACAACAGTCAAAGCTCTTGGTGGAAATCCATAGTACAGAACCAGGAGTTTGTAGCTTATTCTGAGCTAAGGCTAAAGACTGATTTTTTGGCCAAGGTTTCATCAAAAATATTCATCTGTGCCCCTAAATAGATTGAAAACTCTTCTGAGCCAGGAATTTCTCAAAGTTGACAATACCTAGTAGGATGAAGATTTAATTTCTGTTGTTCCCACAGTAGAATCTGTGTCCCCTGAGAGTCTGTCTGATGTCCCACAGCTTTCTGGGAATACAAAACACCTGGGGAAATATTTCTTCCATTGAAAGGGCCGTTGGGCTGAAGTTACAAGGAATGATATATTTAACGGTACTGCTTCTGTTTTTGTTGATGCAGAAGTTTAGTTCTAATGAGAAACAAAACAGCTCATCTACACCCGTCGTGTCTGCCGTCATATACACCCCAGAGATATGTGTTTTGTCACAGGCAGAAGGAGAAAATCTTGGGGGAGCTTCTGGGAAAGCGTTTGCAACACCTTTTGGAAGAGCCTGCGAGAGCCCCTTCTGAGCCACCACGCACACGCTGCAGTGGGTGCCTCTAGGGCTCACATCTATGTCCAGAGCCTGATGTGATGGCCTGGTGGGCCTCCTGCTTCCCAGAACACGACTGGCTCTTTAACGCTTCACAGGCACTCATGCTTGCATTTTACTCCAGAAATACACAATAAAGTCACTCAATAAACATAACTTACCGCAGCACTGAAGATACATACGTGTATGTGATAAAAACACATTCCACGTCTAAATCAGTCTCCAAAACTGAAGACCAACCATAGACAAAACTAATAATTGGAAGCAATTTCTAAGGAACTGAGAACACCCTGAGAATGGAGGAAGGAAATATATTTCAAATAGAAAATGATAATGTTATTGGCAACACAATGGCACACAAGCCTCTGGAGGTGTCATGCTGTCTTCTTTGATTAAAAGCTTGCTCAGAAATATGGGTATTAATTTAGAAAGACTGTTTATATTTTCCATCTCTCTAGATTAACATTAATTGGAGTATGCAAAATCAGGTCTTCAGAGCTCTTGAGAAATACTGCAAGCAGCAAGGCTTTATGCAGATGGATAAAGCAGGGATTTCAAAGGGCTTGGAAGTGCTTGAATTATATTAGTTGTAAGCATCTTCTTTTAGAGGAAGAGCTTCACCACAGAAATGAACACGGTTGCCTTTGTTTTCCTTTGGACAAATATTTCCTGAGGGAAGATTAGCAAGATGCTCCAACTAATCTTCAGGAAGAAACTAGCTCAGTACTGCTAGCAACTAGAAGATCTGTCTCAGATCCTTCAGCTATATGACTTTAACACCCACAGTGAGATAAGCGACTTCAGAGGGAGTGTCACGACTGAGAGCATTTTCATCGACAGCAATTTCCTTTTTTTCAGCTGGCTGTAAATGTAAATTATTCTCTTAAGGAAATGCAGGTAGAACAGGGGAATATCTCCCTGATTATCTTCCCTTGTGTCATGGCATGGGAATTGTGATGTGCTTCGTTCTAGGCCTACCTAGCTTTGGTGATACGGGAATGGATAAATTGAGTTGTACATCAGTTCCTCCTTTTATGTCTTGAAATCAACAGCCACTGTTGCTTCTCCACCTTTTTAAATTTTAATCCAAAACCATCCTCCACATGCATCTTGATACTTTTAAGAGATACATATCTGGGGCTCAATGACAGAAAGAAGGAAAGAAAAACATTATATGGTATGTACCTCTGATCTTGCTCATTATAGTCACTTAGTCTGCCCAGGGCATCACAATCTGGCCTGCAAGTTGATAAAGGAAGAAGAACTCGCTGGTCAGAGTAATTAGGCAGATTAGCGGAGTTAATAAGTACATCGCCTCGCCATACAGCAGGTGAGCACAGTTGGCATCTGCTTAGATTTATGACTACCTAAATTATGCAAGTTCCTCCTTCGGGCCACAGAAGTGACAGACCAGGCCTAGGGATAAGGAAAGCAATGCAAAAGGGAGCTCCAGAGCTGCAGTTACTAATCCAATTTGCTTGCTGTTTACATCCGAGAGAGCCTGGCCTCAGGCAGGCACGAATTTCTGCCAATCGCAGGGATTTCTTAATTGCCTTTAGAAACAGATTTTGCATTGCAAGGCTTGATAAAAAAGATTTTTTTTTTTTTCCCTGCTTGGGTAAACAACAATAACATTTAATGCTGTTTTAAAAGTGTTTATTTCTTAAACTGATGACCTCCCGTTTAAACTCACAGACACGTTTGCATATCATCTGCTACATTTGCTTTCAAAATGAAACTTTTAATCCTTCTTCTGATGATACCAAATAGAAGAGTGGCTGCCATTCAGAGACCTCAACCAGCTAGAGAGGTGGGGGCATTGTGAAGTTCAACAAGGGCAAATGCAGAGGTCCTGCATCTGTGGAGGAATAACCTCATGCACAAATACAGGCTTGGGGCTGACCTATGGAAAGCAGGTCTGCAGAGAAAGTCCTGGGAGCCCTGGTGGACTGTGAGCTGATCTTGAGGCAGCAGTGTGCCCAGGTGGCCAAGAAGGCCAATGGTATCCTGGGCAGCATCAGAAAGGAATGGTATCCTGTTGTCTGCAGGTCAAGGAAAGCTATCCTTTGCTTTACCTCTACTCTGCTCTGTTGAGGCCAGTCTGGAGTACTGTGTGCCGTTCTGGGCTCCCCGGTACAAGAAAGACACGGAGCTCCTCAAGTGAATCCAGTGAAGATCTACAAAGATGATTAAGGATCTGGAACATCTCTTCTGTGAGGAAAGGCTAAGAGAGCTGGGCCTGTTTAGTCTGTAGAAGACCAAGAAGGGATCTTATTAGTGTGTAGAAATACCCTAAGGGAGAGTGCCAATGGGACAGAGACAGGCTGTTTTCTGTGGTGTCTGACAACAAAACAAGAGGCAGCGGACTCAAACTAAAATGCAGAAATTTCCAGGAAACCATCTTGGTGCAAGAGATTAGGAAACGGTCACCTTTACCCTGATGTGTACCATCTATGCTGCCAGCCATGAGAGCGGATGGATGGGCCACAACCCTTCCCACTTCCTAAGCACTGCTTCAAGTCCTAACAAAAGCTACTTCACTGTTAGTATTACTAAACTGCCTGCCCAATGACCAAAGAAACATGCCATTGAAATTGGGGTGCTTTACAAACCACTTAGGATTAGCCTGTGGTATGCTCACAATTTAATTACGCTTTAATTTTCACAACAATCTCTTAATAGAAGCTTGAACTGTTATCTCTCTTTGTCAAGCTCCACAAATCAGAGTGATGGCATTTTCCTATTGTCAGATATTATCCATGTAGATAAGGGCTAAAAGACTCAGACCCTACATGTACAGTGGATCCAGAGCAGAAAAGCAATAGATGGAAGCATGATATATGCTTAACATCTAGCTAAAGTTATTACATTGAAAGTAAAGTAGCTCAGGGATTGCCCATTGCCCAAATCCAATTTTCATACCGATGTATTGCTGTGAGTACAAATTACTGAAAATTTGCCAATCCAAAGCTAATATTCAGAAAAGCCTTTCCAGTAAAAGTGAAAACAGCCCTTCGGTTAGCAGCACTGCTTTTCCAGTAAAGCGTATGTGAAATAAAGCCCGCATAATATCAATAAATAAAACAAAAAGGAAAGATGGCTGTAAGAACACTGGTGAGAGGAACTGTGTTGTAGAGCTAAGCCCTTTTCAATGCTTACTCCCCAGCTGAGTGAGAAGCAAAATAAACCTTCTTGCATAGTCAAGGACCAATGGGCTTCTTGCTGAGAGAGAGAGCCAATAGGTTGGGTTTTACCAGGTGAAGGGGAGGAAGGCTCCTGTGTCTTAAACATGCCCTGTGGAACCATAAATCCTAGCAAAGCCCAGAGTCTGTTTCCTAAAACTCCTTTCCCTCATCTAAGAGCTTCAGTTACCATAATGTATGCTCACCTGCCTCCTTTTCTGCCAGATTCACCACCATGTTTTTCCCACCTATTCGCTCATGAGAGGATTTGACTGCTTGGTCCTCAGGTATCTCACACATGTCTGCATGGATGGGCTGTGCTGGTGGCGTGCCCGTAACTTGCAGGAACCCTGTGGGTACCAGGGATATTTTAGGGAATGATCCCTGAATTAATGTGAGAGTCTTTCTGAGATGTTTTCTGTCAATCACAAAAAAGGCAAGTGGGGAGAGGCAAGGAGAGAGGTAGATTCTGGCTTCTGAGTGAGATCCCTGAAGGGAGGTTGTAGTGAGCTGGGGTGGGCCTCTTCTCTCATATAACTGGTGATAGGACTAGAGGGAATGGCCTCAATCTGCGCCAGGGGAGATTCAGGCTGGACGTTAGGAAATACTCCTACTCTGAACGAGTGGTCAGGTAGCTGGAGTGGGCTGCCCAGGGAGGTGGTGGAGTCAGTGACCCTGGAGGTGTTCAAGGAACGTTTGGACGTTGTGTTGAGGGACACAGTTTAGTGAGAATTATTGCTGATAGGTGGATGGTTGGACTGGATGATCTTGTAGGTCTTTTCCAACCTTGGTGAATCTGTGATTCTGTTGTGATCCTGGCAGGAGAAAAGAATTAGTTGAGAGAAACAAGCTGAAAGTAATCTGCTGTGAATCACCATGTATTGACAGGTTCCACAGGCCTGGTGGCAAGGAAGAATAATTGAACAAATATAATCTGTTTTAGGAAGGCAGATGGTAATAAACTCAGAATAGATAAGCTATGCTTCAAGATCCTTCTGAAGGGGAAAAAATGAATGAAGGATTCTGGTGGTATCTTAAGGAGATGATATTAAGGGCTTAAGTGCAAACTGTCCCATTGTAGAGGGAAGATACAGAAAAGAGCAATAAATGACGAGCTTAGGTGAATAATTAGCTTTTCATACACTTTTAGCGTAAGAATAGAGATTAAGGAAGTGGAAACTACGTAATGTTATTGGAGACGATATAGGATAAGTATGTAAGATAATCAGAAAAGTGAGGACACAAAATAAGAAACAGGATATGAAATGAAAAAGGACGATACGATAGGAATATAGAAAAAAAAATCTGCAAGTACATCAATAGTATAGAGTCATCTCCAAAGAGACTGTCCTGCAGCTTCACAGCATGAGGGTGTCCATAAATCATGCCATGAATGTAGCTCTTTGTGCCTCTCTGAGTTAATCCTCAGCAGTGTGGTCAACTGTGATCCGCTGGCTAACGTAATTGATTCCAGTAAAATTGTACAATCATAGAATTATAGAATTGTAGAATCATAGAATGGCCTGGATTGAAAAGGACCACAATGACCATCTAGTTTCAGCCCCCTGTTATGTGCAGAATTGCCAACCACCAGACCAGGCTGCCCAGAGCCACATCCAGCCTGGCCTTGAATGCTTCCAGGGATGGGGCATCCACAACCTCAGAGCTTCAGTAAACTATGTGTCAGGTCTTGATGCCTTACTTGAAGAACAAACCAGTGTTTGCTGATGAGAAGACTGGTGGTATTTTGGGGGCAGATTGGTGAGAGCCAGCACGGGATCTGTCTGGTCAGAGACAGAGGAAAGAAACAAGCATTTTACAAAGGCAAAGTCATTAAAATTCTGATTAAATCAAATGAGTGCATATGTAAAAAATCACTTCGATGCGGTGGAAGGAAAGAGGAACTGGTTGCACACTGATGCAGCCTGCCATTGCACAGCGTGACATTTGAGTGCACTGTTGCTATGCGTGACACCTTCTCAAAATGAGAGTTTGTCTGGAAAACTGCACTTGCAAGTCAAGGAGCTAGATGTGAAAGAAAGTTTTATTTCTGTCAGTACAGGCTAATGGCTGGGAGTGAATTTGGTGCCTTATGGAACAGGAAAAAACACTTCTGCCTCAAGAAATACGCATGCTAAATGCATGTTAATTTGATTATGTTAATATTCTGGCTGACACGTTTGATCCGAGGAGCTACAAACTTCTATTTGGTATGGCGGCTGTTGGTAATTTGCAGCTGATGGAGGAAGGTGGAAGATTGTTTCAGAAGACTGTTTCAAAGCATAGTTTAAAGGATATATTGGGATAACTAATTCCCAGTGGTCTTAGCTTAAACGCTTTTGTTTGCCAAGCAGACAGAAAGGGTTGTTTAATGGCAAGCTTCGAGTGCTGCCCATCCTGGCCTTGGGGTGGGCGTACTTTATGCTTTCCTTCCTGTGCTAGCAGGAAACATAACATCTCTGTGGGCTGCTGCCCTCTCCCCATGTGTCGCTACCAGATTTATGTAGATGCGACTGCCTGCAATTCGGTAAACATTTCCTTTGATGATGCCCCAGAAAGAGAATCTAGTTCACTCCCTCCAGGCTATGCAGAGCCAACTGGGATGGAAAAGAGTAAGCAAATAAGTGGAAAACAGCCAGCAGAGGCGAAGGAGCGGATGGCATCCCCAGACCGCTGGGGAAGCAGAGCTCAAGGCATAGAGAGGTTTTCCTGTAGCTGCCAGAGCAGAGAGCAGCCAGCAGAGCTTGTTAAACACACATTTTCTGATGAATAAATATTGTGCCTGTTGTGCACGGAGGTTATTTTTCCAAGGGGATCCTGACTTCTCAAATACAGTCAGGCAAACAGGAGCAGAGATACCATTACAACCCTGCTGCTTGGGCTGGACGTACCCGGGATATGTGGCATTTGCTTATTTATCTAAGCTAATGTGAAGGGACATGATTTCAGTGTCTGTAGGACTGCATTTTTCTCTGTGCTGTGCACTCAGGCATTCAGCCCTTCCGTTACAGTCTGAGTCATTTTAGGATACTTCTATTACTAGCGATACCTGAGCAGAGCAAGTAGAGCACATCCTTTTAGTGCAATTGTTTTTGCACTTAACCTAGTGGTTTATTTATTTCTGTACTCAGGCTGGTGGAGCTTATTAAATAATAATGCTGGGATATGGTCCCGAAACAGCTGGCATAGCATATTCTTAAAGATCTGACAGCATTGCCACGCTGCCATAAACTTCAACACTGCAATGGATTTACAAAACATATGTGTGCTTTTGTACGGGTTGTATTCCCACTTCAGTTGGTTTCAGTTTCTTCTCGGTTTTATTTATGGTCTTTCTCAGCACGGTAAACCCGACTCATTCGATAGCTGCTCAAAGAAATGGAAATAACCCTGCATCTCTGCGGCCTCCTTGAGCAGCCAGCAAGGCTGGGAGGGCAGGGCATGGCAGCGGGGTGCCAAGGCTGCTGCTATTTTCTTCCCTGCACATCGGCAGCTGCTGTCGAAAGGGACCGTGAGTGTCACACTGCAATGCCTCGCTGCCACACTGATTCCCAGGGTGTTGGCATTTCCTTGGTAACTCAGCAAGAGGCTGCTCCTTGCAAAAGATCACCGTTTTTTTCTTTTCATCAGTACAATTTTCAACTACGGCAGCAAAGCCAGTGCCCAAAATGAAGTCCCTGTGCTATTGCAGGCCCTCGTGGCTGTCTACATTCTATGCCCCATGGGGCTCTGCTGGCCTTCCACATGTCCCACACCACTGCCAGCAGCCCCAAGAGAGGCCCTCCTTCATAATCTTTGCGATATTAATCTCCCCAACTAAGGGGCTGAGTGAAGGAGAGATGGTGCTATCTCCAACATCCTTTCCATCCAGAAGTGCTCTCTCTGCATGACGTGAAGCTGGGGACCACCTGTGGATTATCAGCATCAGCAGCGATGCCCACAGAGCTCAGTGCGGTGGGGTTTCTCAGTGGAACTGCAGTGAGACCAGCCTCAATCTGAAGGCACGTCTCAAGCATAGAAATCTATCATCACTCTCTTTGCCTACACTGGGAATTGTGCTGGGGCTTAAGACACACCAAATCCATTTCAGCAGGATTTGTTTCTGATTCCCTGAGCTCTTCACGGAAGCCAGAAATAAGCCCTTCATCTAACTCGGCAGCTTCCTCACTGTTAGCATGATTTCCCAAAAGATCTCGTCCTGGATCAAGCCCATGATAGACAGCAGTGTCGTAATACTCCACATTGTTGTACAGACTTTGCACTGCTTGCTGCTAAGATGAAATGATTCACTGCATCTTTGGGCCATCTCACTCTTCCGTAGCATGCATGATGAAGTTATTATGGAAAGCTTTAAAATAGTAGCCTGCCTGTGTAAAATGTTTGCAAATAAGAGCAGCTTGAAAACAAAATCAGCCTTGTGCTGAAGTTTCCACCCTGGATTTAAAGCAATGCAACCTACCGTGGAGCTGACTAATGCACTCCTCCAAACTTTCTGCTCCATTCCCTTGACTTTTTCAGAGCTCTTCCCACTGCAGACTTGTAGATGTTGGGTGCTTTACCATAAAGTGTTCAGGACAGTGCTCCAGGGGTGGTACCCAGGGATGGGCAAGGATAACAGTGCTTAGCTCTAGCTGGGGTATTGCTAATGAAGCACTGAGCTTGAGCTGAGCGCACCTGGGAGCTGATGCACTGAGTGAAACATGCCTATTTTCACACTGTCAGAAAGGGCTTTTCCATGCCAGTACTAGCAGCTCAATGCAGAGCTCAGGTGTGATCCAGGCCGGGGGCTGGATCTGCCCCATGCCAGCAGGGTCACATCACAGAGGGAAGGCTCTGGGTCTGACAGAAGGACCTTCAGCAAACCTTCAAAATCTTTAGCTAAGAGGTTCCCTGCTTTCCATCAGTGATTAGCAGTCCTCCCACCCACAGCAGGGTTAACAGATCCATCGCGCTCGTTGACATTTTCCAGTTTCCACAAGTTGCTCCCCGGGGGCCAAACACTGCCAGTAGTTAGATCTCCTCCCTGCAGTGACTTGTCACCTAAAGGGCAGCTGGAGCAACAGGCAGGCAGGGGATTTACCACTTGCAATTACCATTCGTCCCTCCAGTTTCTGTTCTGGAACCTGTCTGGATCAATCTGGGTCTCTGCCTTTCTGTCCAGGTTTCCCCCTATCTCGTGCTGAGCGCATTTTCAGCCACAGGTAGAAACTAGCAAGTAAAAAGAAAAAAAAAAGGTATTCCTACTCAGCACATCATATATTTATACTGCATGCATGCATTTTGATTGTGCCAGTTATCTTATTTGATGGCATAAAAAACACTTGTCCTTTGCTCTGCTTTATCGTATTATAGCAGAGCATGAAATACTGCATGCAAGGCAGAGTTTTCCTAACACTACTTCTTGGCAATGACCTGTTACGAAAATGCTGATCTCAGTTCTGTTTCATACCTATGCTGTAAGCTTCACCAGGTTCTCTCATGATTTATGTCAACAAGAGGCAATTGCTCTTTTCAGTGTGGAAGGAGGTTTTTTTCTAATGCATGTTATAAGCAGGAGTTTATGGCAGTTTGTACACAAGATTGGTGTTGGCTGGGTTTCTTGATACAGACATTCATTCAGCTTAACTTATTAGATGTGCTAAATGGCCTTTTAAAAGTGTCCTTTGATGTAAGGTAGAATATCAGCAACACACCATAGGACAGCAGCAATGCATGTTCTTTTTCTTTGTTATTTTCATATAAACTGGAAAAAAAAACAACCCCAAGCAGTTAAAACTTCTATTCTAATTGTCCATCGGATCACCCACAATAACACTTCTAAAAGAAGAGCTGTCAGTCCTTCCAAACCACCTCAAGTATTAGAAGAAATTAGGCACTGAAATTGCACTCATCAGCCTAAAATTTTTGCATACATCACTGAAATGACCTAGTTTTTAGTCCTAAATTCCTCTGCAGTTTGCTCCTAGGGATGATGAATACCTGGAGAGTATATACAAAATGCCAGACCCTAAGGGTGGTTAAGATGAGTTGTGCTGGATCTAAAAGCTTTCACATAACAATCTTTCAGAGTATAGAAGCCTCGATAAGCAAAATAAAGAAAAAATAAAATAAAATGACACCAAGCAGTGCCCCAGGTTGTCTGCTTTTAAATAAGAGGCTTCCCCCTGCACGCAAACCCAAGCAAAACAGAGTTCTTTATAGGAGCTCATTTAAAAAAAAGGGAAAAAACTGAGAAGAATGGAAAATTGTCAGTGACAGAAATGGAGACAAAAAGCCACGCAAGGACTGTGAAATCCCATCATTCTGAAGAGCCCCACAAAACCAGCATTGCTTGCAGCTGATGACACCACTGCTGGGTCTTGCTGTTGCTTCGTCAGCATCAAACCAGTTAGATGCCATTAGTACAGCTAATTTGTGACTGTTTCACGGAGAGCTCTGTGGTAAATTACAGTATTGCTGGGATTTGCTGGTTCTGATTTACAAGTTAAAAACTCAGCCGTGAAGAGGAATGTGTGTGAGGATGAGGAATGAATCAAAGTGCTATGGGAAACCAAAGCGAAGGAGCAGAGGAGTTATGAGTGAACTGAAAGGCTCTCAATGGAAGAAGAAAACAGAGCTGGTGGTGAGTTGTCCCGAATTCAGGAAGCCCATCAGGGAACAGATCAAGGCTTGGCAGTGCTTTCCCTGGGCTTGAAGGGCAGCTGGACCAGACTCATCATCTTAATAAACACACAGTGCCGTAGTGCACGTCATGCTTCAAAGAGAGTTGAAAGCCTGTTTTTCCCTTCCATCCACTGCAGTGCTGTAGCAAAAAAGGACAGTGATACTTCAGGAAGAACTGCATGCTTCAAGAGATCTTTACTGCATGGTGCAGGTTATGTACAATGCGATGCTGTATCCACAAAGGAGGAAAATGTTCACAAGTAACATCTTCAATATCTCTAAAAGCCTGAAGTATTCAGAGCTCATCAGCTCCAGGCTGATGAAGCCTTCAATAGAAGCTGGTGGGTAACATTGACAATTAATTACTTCTACCCACTTTTATTCCTCTCAATTCAGGCAGTTAAATGCAGACACAAAGTTGGATAATTATACTCCAAGCAGGAGGTGTACCATAAGCAAATGAGATACAGTGTCTAAATTGATTAGTAAATCTGCATACAGCTTTATTTAAGAGCAAGATATTTTCTTCATTACTGTGCAATTATTCATTAAAAGCCATCTGTTAAAAGCCAAGTTAATAAAATGTGGCAAGGTGTAGGATAACAACCAATGTCAGCTCATTGCAAAGTCATTTTCTTGATAGGGTTTGGTGGAAACCCATGTACTTTATTAGAAGAAGTGAAACTTCTCCCACAGAATTGAGGGGGAGAGAGCGGATGATGTTTGCAGAGTTCTGTTATGAAAACAAAAACATTTCCATTTCCCATTTTCAAGTTGGTTTTTGAGAATTAAACAGAACATTGCAGCTGAACTCTCCCAGAGCACTGTGATATTTAAGGTCTTTGCAAAATTTCAGTGAGTTTATGGAAAAACAAAAAACTGCTTCTTTTCCATGTGGAAAATTCCCAGTCTTTAATTGCCAATGGTTTCTCATTGTATTTCTAAAAGCCAACTTAATTGCTTTCAATACATTTGATTGTGCTTTTCCATATGGGAGAGCAGCACAGCGAGGTTTGACAGACCTCAGGGATCTGTCATTAGAAATCCTCTCATTAACCAAAGAGGCTGGAAAACGCAGCTGCACAATGCTCATAAATAGAATCACAGAATTGCTCGGGTTGGACAAGACTTTAAAGATCATTGAGTCCAACCACAACCTAACCATCCCACCCTAACTCTAACAGCTAAATCACATCCCTGAGCACCACATCCAAATGGTTTTTAAACACATCCAGGGATGGTGACTCAACCACCTCCCTGGGGAGCCTATTCCAGTGCTTAACAGCCCTTCCTGTAAAGTTTTACCTGATACATGCTCTTTAAACAGCAGAAGGATCCCAGCTTCTTCTCAAGGCCCCAGTATCTGCGTCACTGCCATTAGGAAGGCCAGGAGTTTTGGGACATAAGTAATTCAGCAGATTTTTTTATTTTTTTTTTTTTAAACTTTCCTGTCAACAGAGCAGGAAGGGTTGCTAGACAAACTTTTTTTTTCCCCCCCCCATAAATCTGATCTTCTTCCCCACTGCCAATTAGATTTTGCATAAGCATTTTGTTCCCAGCTCTTTTTCCACCCCATGGAAAAGCATGATGTTTTCTTTACTAAGTTGAAAAGTCAGCAAGCTGAGTGATTTGCAGAATGGAAAGCTTAAAAGAGCCTGGATATGGCAGAACATTAAGCTATGACTTTTTTTTTTTTTTTTTTTTTTTTTTAAAACAGAGAAGCAAAAGGTTTGGGCATGCCCAAATCCATGTGTCTGAGTGCTGTTTCCTTGGGCTTATTATGGTTCACAGGCACCAAGCTGATTCACTGTGCTTTCTCCTCTTCAGGAAGAGGAGATCAATCCTATTAAAACACAGAGCAACATTGACTTGTGTCTTCCACACAGGTCATGGTTGCCACAGTGAAGGGCTGCACTCATGAGGAGATGAATTGCTCTGCCTTGTGGGTAAGAAAACTACAGATTTTACACCTGCCTGTCCTCTGTGCCTTTACTACACTGGAGTTGATAGTAGGGGCTTCTGACCCATTCTGATCCCTTTGCCACACCTTTCTAACCCTATTTTATTCTGTAGAATTGAAAAACATTCCTCACATGCCTATATTGCACAAACCTTTTTGGTGTGTAACAGCCTCTATCCAGATTTTCTTTGAAATACCACTTGTATTAAATTCTAACGACAGTCTGTGCCTGCAGTTTAAATATTACATGATTATCTCAGCTAGAGTATCTTGAGGCTGATAAATTTCAGATAAGTAGCTGAATAAAATACATATTTGTAATTAAACTAACTTAAAAGCTCCAGAGCTTGGAACATGTTTACATAGAACCATCTTTGTACTGCACTTAAATCCATGACTAGAACAAGAAGGGCCACACAAATACACAGCTCCTTCTGTTTAAGAAATAACTGCAGATTGTCCATAAACATGAACAGAAACCTAGTTTGTAACAATTAGAGCACTACAGAAGTGCATGACAATATAATTTCAGCTGTTGAAGATGCATGAGAACACAACCACTTCCGTTCTAACTCTGTAAAGCCACATTTATCAGAAGATAGAAATAATGGGCTTTTCTTTTGGCAGCAAGCAGTCAAACTTTTAGAAAGGGTCTCATCCTTACCTTCTAATTCAGGTTGGTCTTTCTTTCGTATCCCTGAATGCACTTCAGACATAGGGCACATAGGGCAGTGTGGGCCACAAGCAGCCAGCAATCACGTCCCTCAAAAAGAGCAGAAATCAGAGCTCACCCCCAGCCGAACAGTCGCATCGTGACAATTGGTCATTGGGATTGCAAAGTTAGCCAGGAGGAAACCATTGCATCCTACTGTGTGAGCTCACTGAGCAGTCAGGTTAGTCTTCATTTAGCGTGGCCTCACGTGGCTGAAAACAGGCAGGAAGGAGGAAGCATCCTTGAAGGGGATGGAGAGTTTCAGTTACTCTATGCACAAGGTAGAGCGCAGTAATTATTTTGAGCAGGTACAGTGTGCTCTGCTGATAGAAAGGAGCAGAGAGATGCAAGCTGAGACATGCAGTTGTAATTTTCCCCTGAAAAACAAACAAAAAAAATAATCAGGGAAATCTTCACAGACACTTGACAGTTTTCAATTATGAGCAAGTAAAAAAAACTGATTGAAGAGAACCCTTCAGGCTTGCCGACACTTTGCTGGGAAAGATGTATTGGAAGCTGGAACAGGCTTTCAGTCTGGCACTTTGGACTGGTTGTCACTTGTCTTTCTTCTCAGTTCTGAACAGATGCAGACACAATTGTGGTACCAAAGTCCAGTGCAGATAAATGTCTCCACAGCTCTGGGAAGTGAGAGATCCTCTTAATATTTCAGGATTTGACAGCTTAGCGGAGGCGCCACCCATCACCTGTAAACATATCTCTTATATGGCTTCCAAACTCCTTTCCCTGGAGTTGGTGTGTTCCCAGTCAGACACACCTCAGACCACTCCATAACAAACCATTTTTGCATTTCTGTGCAGAATTGAGTAGTCTGTGTGCTGGTGTATCTGCTTTTAGCTGACCAGGATCATCTATTTCTTGGTAACTACTACTATGAATGCCACCAGATGCTCATCCTTGAATCCATTGGTGCTCTCTCAGGCTCCTAGCTCTAACCAGACTTGTTTATGTGTTGTCTTCAGCAAGAAGCCTTGATTATTGCACAGATCGTGTGCCATAAGTTGTCAGAGCACAACAGATAACACCACACAGTAAAATAAATCTGAAATATTAACGTTTCTCTCCTTGTTGGCATCAATCATGGCTTTTCAGCCTTTGTTTCATGAATGGTTTTGCTGGGTTGGTTTTCTTGTTTCACATTTTTGGTACAAACATATGGAATGGCCACATGTATATCTTTCATAACTTAATCCATGCTCTCCCAGTTCTAGAAGTCTTCTCTTAAGTAGCCTTTCCTAATAAAGGCAGGCAGCTGAACCCATTTATTTTTCCTCCGCTTGGGAATATTTTCCTCATTAAAACCCTTCAAATTCTTTCCACTAGTCTTTCAGTAAGTCTTCTACTAACTTTGCCAACATCAGGATTGGGCCTTAAATTCCACCTGTCATAGGGATGGAAGTCTTAAATGAATGAACAGAGGACAGAAGTAACATGAATAAAGAATAATACAAATTGCTAAAGAAAGATTACCTAAAATATCCAAACCCTGGAAAACTTGTGTCTTCACACCTCTAGCCCATGCTGCAAGAGCAGCGAGATACACAAGTAAGACTTCCCTCCCTAATCTTACCAGAATTGCTCAAAATATATATATTTTTTGGAGGATTACTTGTTCCTGAACAGTTTATTTCATGTATTGGTCAGAAAAAAGGCATTTTTCTTGTACTGTCTTTCTCACCTATGAGATTTTTCTTTGGGGAAAAAAAAATAAAATAAAACCAAACCTAACACAGAAGCCATAGTTTTTCAGATTCTTTTTGAAAACAACATGCTCCATTTGTCCCTCTTACCTTGTTATATCAAAGTAGTAAATAGTGCTGGAGACAAAACACACCAGTCTAACAGATGCAGCAGAATAGAAGGGAGATGCAGCAAAGTAGAAGGGAATACTTCTCCAGGAGATTAAGTAAGGATATTTTCTTGTTTAAAAAATAGTAATAAAAAAAATCAGCCCAAACACTTGAACCTGAGTAAATGGCTGAAGGAGAACTTACTAATGATGGCTATATTGTAAAGCATCTTCCTCCAGCAGAGCCGGTGGCAGATCAATAGGGCCATTTCTAAAGCTGCAGTCAGGCTAGATCCTAAGCAACTCAAACTGATGGTAGAACATATTTTCTTAGTGGGGCTGGAAGTCTGAGCAGACTCTTCCTTCTGTAAGGTCTGGCTTTCATGCTTCTTCAAAGCCCGTACCCTGTAGCTCTGGGTGCTCACATCAACAGCCTTTCTAAGAATTCACGCTCCTTCAGCACACAGAAAAGCAAAATGGCTTTCTTCATTTGTCTTGCTGTTAATGTGATAGATCTCATTTAGGAGGTTTTCAAGTGATGCATTCTCTGCTGTTCTGAAAATCACATTAGCAGACAACACATCCTTGGCTTTCTACATGCAAAACAGAGCACCTTGCAATGGGGCAATCAAAAAAACTGATAACATGAGACACAGCTCTGTGCTCTCAGAATCTCTGAGAGGATTTTAAGTTCAGTTTGGATAATGTATTGCCTCTTAGAATATTTATTGCAGGCTCTGCACTTTTTTTTTCATCTGCTATGTGATACAGCTTCCCATGGTGAAAATGATCTGACATAGCATTTAATAAAGTCTCACAGCAAGCAATTCTATCCTTTCGTGGATAAAGGTAATATCCTGGAATATTGCTGGATATTATATCTGTCTGCCTACCTATCTAGTCTACTCAACTAGGAGATCTGAGAAATGAGGGTTATCATTGTGCTTAGGAAAGCAACAGCTTTATTTCCATCAGGAATTAAAGGAGTCTAAGAAGGATGCAGAAGAATACAAATACCAAGAGCTGCAAAAGCAGTTTGCCTGTTTTTAGCTCAGCATCCAAGGGGAAAGGCTATTTTTCCTGCCTTTCCCATTGCAGGATCTCTGTGGGTAACTGGGAGACAGAGCCTCTACACTTCATAGAACAGCTTGGGTTGGAAAGGACCACAAAGATCACCTGGTTCCAACCCCCCTGCTATATGCAGGGTCGCCAACCACCAGACCAGGCTGCCCAGAGCCACATCCAGCCTGGTCTTCAATGCCTCCAGGGATGGGGCATCCACAGCCACCTTGGGCAGCCTGTTCCAGTGCCTCACCACTGAGTCACCACCCTTCTGAGCTGTGACAGATGAAGACACAGTGAAGGTTTGCTGCTGCTATAACCAGGGACACCACCCATACCAGAGCATCTCCAGGGGGTGATTTACTCACTGTTTCATCCCCTTTGCTGCCATGGATGAGACCATTTTATTTAATACCCAAAAGACAGAGTTGTTGTTCAGATCTGGTACGGGTTAAGCTGTCACAGGTTCTCACTAAGGAGAGATCACTTCTTAAGAATAAACATGTAAAAATCAGAGCAGAACTCTGAGATACTGTCACTGCAGGTTTGTGTTTGCAACACTACAGCATTGTGCCATCACTTTCATTACAAACCCATATTTTCAGTGATGCATGTCATGTCAGAAAAAGTTACTTTAAAGCAGAGGTTCAGCAGTGCAGCCCTCTGCCTGTGAGGCTTATGAAAAAACAATCCCAAACAATGCTTTAAATTAAAGATATTGATTTTAGCCAATTCATGACTCAGACAATAAATCTGAGCTTCTACTCTGCATCAGGAACCCTCACATCATGTGGTTTGGGTGCCCCTGCTGCTGAGGGAGGGGGCTGCTCTGGAACTGCGCTGCTGGTTTATTACACCAAGCAAACTGTTTGTTGATAACGAGCACAAGTTTGCTTCAACATTGCTTTGTCATCTCCTCCACTTGCCACGGCAGCACTTCCTCACTCCTAAGATAGGCGAATTCTTACAAGTTCACATACAAACATGCATGCAAGTATGCATTTGAAGAGTAACCTGCAACTTTATCTATAAGCATATGTTGGCAAAGAGGAACATCACATATTCAAGCTGCTATATTAGCATATACACTGTGAATGACACACATTCACAGTTCTTGAATTATTAAACAATTTAAAGCAGTGCCTTTTCATTATCTGCTAAGGAGACAGCTGTAACCAAACACATTCTGACCTGACATGCAGGTTAGAAGTACTAAAGCACGTGTTGTACATATCTAACAGGCCACCCTGAAGCACGTGCCATATCCTCCTCCCAGGACAGGTTCTTTGCCCTTCTGGCAGCCCAGAAGCCTCTTTTGTCAGGAGCTTTTGCCTTCTGATTAGCCAGGAGGGCATGCTAGGTCATGACCAGCTGGATGGGGCTTCGAGCAACCTGGTTTAGAGGGAGGTATCTCTGCCTATAGCAGGGGGTTGGAACTAGATGATCTTAAAGGTCCTTCAACCCAAGCCATTATATGGTTCTATGACCAGAAGAGCAGGGCATGGCTACAACATTGATATTTCAGGGAGTTTTGAGTGTTATAATGGCCTCCTTGAAACCGTAAATGAGGCCTTTAATTAGTCTTGCAGTAGGTCCTCCAGTGCTAGAAGCCAGAGTTGCTCCTGCATCATAAAGCACACATTCCTCTTTCACCTCCAACTTTCCCCCTTAGCATCATTTCTGGCCATAGCTACTTCAAAACACAGACAGTGTGTGTCCACCCACATGTGTCACTTACATTGAGCACTCGAGCTCTCCTGGTTGACTCCATCAGAGTTGCTTCTAAACAGTGGTGTGCATTGTCCACCTCTGCCACATCCCTCCAGAGCACGTGGTGGCTGTCACTGCAGCCCTGCAGGCAAAAGACCTTGCTGAGAAGGTGCAGGCATCCTCTGGTCTGAGGGACAGAGCACACAAGTCAGTCCTAAGCTCTGAAATGCCATTTGGAAGGGCAATTTATCTGAAGGGTGTCACTGACACTTGAATCTCTGCCCTGCCAATGTATGTTAGAGGCTTTCCTGAGGGAAAAAACCCACACTGTTGAAACTAATTGGATTGAATTTCTTGGTGTGCTCTCCAATAGAGATTGTTGTAATACCTTTTCCTTCTCCTGAGACAACACTGAAGAAGAGACAGATTATCAGATGCTAAAAAGGTCTATGAGGAAAAAAAAACAAAACCAACAAAACAAACAAGTAAAGTATCAGTTTTTAGTCCTGTTTGATTTCTCTCCACTAATTTGCAAGAAAGGTTAGAGTAAACAAATGCAAAATCTTCTGTGACTTCACAGAGACTGTATCAAGAAAAGGAAGAGGATTACATACAGAGAGGGGAATCTGTAATAGTTGGAAATCCAAAATAGCAACGCTGCTTGTAATACTGCAGGGGATGTTTTAAGACAACCTTAAGTTCTCTGCATTTAGGCAGTTTTTGTGGATGCTGTTTTTCATGTGAAAGAGAAAAGGTCACTCCAGCATCCTCAGTAGGGCTGCAGGACACTGCTTGCGTCTCCATGCATGGAGGGCTCCTGGCTCTAGCCCCCTCATCTTTCAAGCCCAGAAGCAGAGAAAAAAAGAAACCATTGAAGAGAACTGAATTCTAGCAATTTAAAGTGTAAGGAGCAATGGCAATAATTAGGTTTTTTCTTTTTCCTTTTACTCAGGAGAAAACCGCATTTCGTCAGGAAAATGCAAACATATTTTGGAGCTTTTTGTCGAAATCCTTGGGGATTTCAACTCTCCAACAAAACGTGAACATTCTCTATGAAAATATCATCTCAAAGCTGTGTTGAAGAGTGGAAGATCCTCAGTGGTGAGGAAAGGGATCAGTCAGCAGCTCCTTTAATTTTTCTCTCTTTACAGCTACCAGATCATGAGATACTCATGAATGCAGAGGAAATTCTTACATGAATACTGCTAAAGCATTTTCCTTCCCAGAGCTTGCCAAGAAAGCACAGGTGTTCCTTGAGCCCCAAGTAATAACAGCACAGTGCTCCTGGGTCTGGATGACAGGTATTCATGACAAAAGGAAATAATCTTTCTGCGTGGGAGATAATTGCAGGCAATGTTTATTATGCCTGGAGTTGATAAAAATCAAATAGTGATTAAAGACATAGACAAAACTTCATCGCTTTCTTCTTTTTCTGCCATATAATTAGATTTTGTAGCTAGACTCTCAACTACCAGGTGAAATTTAATATAATAAAAGTCAAAGGTGCTCTGGAATATTATGATATAAATGATATAACTGATCACTTCAGAGTCTCTTTCCTCACTTGCTTCTTCCACAAATCTTCAATTTTCTTGAGGAGCTGGTTTGCTTCTTTCCCCATTGTTCCTCTGAACCTTTATCAGAAGAGTATGTTAAAGGGGCAAATGTATTGTCTAGTAGACATGGAAATATTCTCTATGAATATGGGTTAAATTCACTTTTGCTATTATGGGATGGAAATCCCTTGAGACCAGGCAAGAAAAGCCTTCAGTAAGAGCTAACAGAATCACTCTTTGCATATAGCTTACAGCTGCTCAGTACTAATGTAGAATGTATACTTTCCAGATTGGTCTATCACTGACTGGCTGATCTTGGACTCCTGCTTTGCTTAATCTCTCTCTGCACATGGTTTAATTAAGTTCTCCTTCACTATCAGTAACCCAGATGGAGCATGCTGACAGACATGAACATGGAAGGAAGTAGCCAACACTTGTTATTTCATTCTTCGAGGTAACAAAATATTTACTGCATTAAAAAAAATAAAGAAGATGACAAGGCAGAGTTACAGTTGGCTGAAGCATTATGGTTTTTTAGAGTTTTATCCACATATTTTATGCCAGGGGCAAAACAAAGTACACTGTCAACCTCCTCACACAGGTTGCATTGGCCCCCACTTATTACAATGGAACCAAGTTGAACCAGCCCATAAACCACTGACAACAATCCATACAGCACTCAGCCACAGGGAACCCAGGAATTCCTCCTTTCAGGTATTAGGGGTCCTGGTGACCAACCAATGCACCATCTTTTTAAGATAACCCATCCTAATTAGTACACCACTGTTGCACCCACCTGGCTCACCAAGTGTAAGATAGTGGAAAGAGATGGTAGAAAGCACAGCAATGACAGCAGAGTCCTAGTCTGCAGCAAGTGAGGATTTGCTCAAGTGCAACAGCCACCAGTGCAGAAATAAAGAAAAGAAGCTTCCTACCTTCAGAAGGCCTCAAGCATGCAGGGAACTCCAGCAAGACCCCTTGCTTCCCTTGCCAGCCCTTAAATGAGGTCTGGGAAGGGGTGGATCCTGGCTCCAGCCTTTCCAGTCATTCAGCTGCATTGCATGCACCTGAGCTGCCCTGGGTTGGTCCTGCCTTCCCACCAGGTGCTCAATCACTGCTTCAAGCTGTGACTTTGCATTTCTGCTACAGCTTTCAAAAAACACAAATGCATTAAAAACATTTAAAATCTTCTCTCATCGTTATGCAGTTTTAAAGAGGTCTTTTAAGCAATCTAAGATATCAGTCAACAACAGTATGTTGTATTCACTGTGCACATAAATGATATAAAATCAATGAAATGAAAAAAAAAGAAAAAGATGAAATTAAAGAAATTAGCCTGATACGGATGCCATGTTTCTTAGCAGACACTAATCTCCCAATGAGATAAATCAGTGCTTGCTCTGTAGCTTTCTGATCCATGTATTTCAATCCTGTGTACATTTTGTAGCTTGCCCAAAGGGATTCCAGAAGCTGTTTGCCTGACTTTTCAGTGATTTCCCATCCAGCCTACGTGGCTGTCAGCACCTTTATCACTCCACATTTTCATTTTGCTTAACTTCATCATCAGTCCTACAGAGACTTCTGACTTCACTGGTGCCCCTGTGAGCTCCTGTAGGTCAGCAGCACCTCCTGCCCCTTCAGTGCCCACACTGATCAGCTCAGTTGCTTGCCAACTAGACTTGCATTTGTATTTTTTTCTGATTTTCACTTGTATTTTTGCTGGAGCATGCTCTGCTCCAGGACTGAGGAGATCCACTGCCCTTTAGATGCAGTAAAATGAATGCTCTGTTTGCTGGCAGCTTTAGAAAGCAACCGGTGACACCACAGCTGGGATATTATGGAGATAAGCTCCTGTTTGGTGTCAGTAAAAGATGACAGAATCAGCTCACACAGTTTATTGTGATCTTCAAAATTTGATACAAGAAGGCAAAATTGTTTTTCAAACAGAGGCCACTGTCTGTCTTGATTGCAAAGATAAAATGCCAGCAGAGCTGTCGCTGTGGTAATTTCATGCGAGCCCTACTTGTGGCTGGTGGCGAAATGATTGGATTTAAAACAGCAACCAACCATCTTTAATATTAACATATTTTGATTAATAGCTTTTGATTGCAAAGTATTGAAGTAGGTTTCCAGGTTCTACCCTACAACCTTTAGGCTAATAGCATTTTACAGTGAAAAGGCTAAACTGATAGCAGGAGCATGTAATACTGCTTTCCAAAGGACAGGCCTGGAAATAACTTAGCTATTTTAAAAAGGCTGCATGGGCTTATTGGAAAGGTTGCCTAATTCTTTCATTACCATGGCGAGCCAGTTAAAGCATTAATTAACATTTTGAAATCCTCAGAGATAGTGGACCTGTAGAAAATCTTCCAGGAAAAAAAAAAAGGGAGAAAAGCCTTATAAATACATTATCAATGTAACACAAATCCAAAGGGATCACAGACCCAAAATTACTGTTACAGGGAAATAACTTAAGCCTTTAACAGTCTGCTTCACCTTGAGCCTTGTAGTCCCTTAAAGACCTATGAATGGAATGTTGCATCCTCTGATTTGAAATGACATTAATTTTTCAAAAAAGGAAAATACTTAGGCAATGAAGTGGAGAATTTCAGGTGATGCACAGTTAATTGAGCTCTGAACTCCTGCTTCCATCACAGTGAGGGGAATGGAGAAAACTTTGTAAAAAATCCATACAATCACGTACAAATATTTTTTTGAACCCAAGTTCTTCTGCCCAGCCTGAGGCACAGATCCAAATACTGTTCCCTAATAAAGCAGATGGGTCTGGTTAGATGATCCCTATAAGCATGCTAACCTCCTCCCATACAGAACCTGTTAGAAAGAGCAGGGATGACAATCTGCTCGGTAGAACGACAAGATGTAAAAGTCATTTATTTCAGGTATCACTTCTAATAATGAATGTTTCCTGCAGACAAAAAAGTGAATAGATTTGAATAGCCAAGTAAAAATGAGACAATTAGAAGAAATGACAATACCGAGTTAATGGATAAACAGAAGTTTCTGAGAGTGGGTGCTCATGGATTACTTTGGATGTAGAAATAGGCACTGCCATCTATGTGTCGTTTTTAAAGCCTTCTGTTGCCAGCCTCTATTTTTGTCTTTGCTGAGTGAGAAGAGAAGGAGCTGGCCCAGTTTAAAACAAGAGGAAATTGAAATACTGCATGTTTAAAAAGAGCAAGTGTGACAAAAATGATTTCTGCTCTGACATTTTGAAGAACTATGGGGTAAAGAGAACCAATTCTGTCTAGAAAAGCACGGCTATGACAAATGCCACTTAGTTATCAGGACATGGGACCCATTTTCCCAATTTTCCAAAGGCAATTCTCAGTCACTTAGTGCATACAGCATCCTGGATCATATTTCAACAGTTTCCAGAGGCTGGAAATGCGCCTTTCCAGAAATATGTTCTGGGATTTGGGCTGGAGATATGAATTCAAAGTGATGAATGGTGAAAGAGCTGATGGATAGAAAAATTAATTCCCCTCTCTGATATTGTTCTAAATGTTGCAATACTGTAGATACATTCTTTTAATTCTATTTCCAAATATTTCAATCATTTGTTTGATGGAGTTTTTCAAAATATCTATAAAATTGTGTTAATTTTCTCATTTGTTACTCTTTCATTTGTATGTAAGAAAGAGGAATAAGTTAAGATGTAAAAACAGACTTAGAATGAAAAAAAATCAGAAAACAAAAGTCCTCTTCAGTTTTTTTTTTTTTTTCCTAATGTGAATAAAGTATAGCTAATTAATTGAAAAATAGAAAGTTCACTTAAGCCCTGTGGACTGAGCTTTTCTTTGAGGCCTCCTTGTTGTCTTTGTAGGCATAAGGCTGGTTCATCCATGAACTTTCTCCTTTAGGTGAACACCATTTCCTATGAAAATGTATAGTTTCCAATGGGACTAATATAGCTCAGTATGAAGTGTGACTCAAGATGTGCCTCATTGCTAATATTGTCATTGAATGACTCTAAAATATAAATTGTGAAAATGTGCTGGAACATGTAATTTCACATCTTACATTTGCAGAAATAACACCGAAAGATGAAGTTGCACTCAAACTGGGGGTGACTGAGCTGCTCATCCACTAATTGGTCCCCGGGAAGAAAGCTTTCACCTTGCTCAGAAACAGCCTGGAGATAAAGAGAGCAGTGCCACCCACCTACACACGTCTTCCCACCTAACTTGAAGGCTCCCAGGCCTCACTGCTGCTGCTGAGTTGATTTCCTTAGCTGCCCTTGCAGCCCTTAAAAATCCATCCGGCAGGCAGAAGCGCCAGAAGCATCAGCCATCTGCCTGAGGACCTGACGTTTCTTTGATTCCGTGAAGCAAACTAACAGTGACAACCTGGGCATGAATAATTCACTAGGAGGGTTTCAGTGAAGTGCTGTAGCTCTTGCGGCATTCATGTCCACAAAGTGAGGAAAGTGAAGGTTCCATTTGCTCGTTCCCCAAACTGGTGGCCTGTGAGAAGCCATCTGACCAGAGGCTTAGATCTCCTTCTGCACGGTGATGCAGAGGTTGTGATACTGCAGATGCAGAGAAGAAAGCGTTGTCTGCTGCCTGACGTTTTCAGTGGAGCAATGAGCTGCCTCATTAAGTCTGTCTGCCATCCTGACAAGTATGTAGATGTTACACAAGTCATTACTTACGTTATCTGTGCAATGCGTACAAGACGAAATTCTGGTTGCTGAAGTCAGTGAAATGTCTACCATCAATCCAGCTGAATGATGACTTCATGAGCCATTTTCTGTCTTGTATGTGTAAAAAAGGGTAAGATTTTGCTTTTTACAGTGTGACACTTGACCCTCAAATAATCAGTGGAAAGATACTGCTGTTACTCAAGGTCGGTTTAATTGACTATGAAAGGAAATAATTCATAGAACCATAGAACATCCTGAGCAGGAAGGGATCCATAAGGATCAGCTCTGCAGTTCACGAACAAACTCTCCAAACAGCAATGAAGCAAAAAGCAAAAGCTGATGGAAGGAAGAGGATATACCCATGGGCTGTCTGCAGGCATGTGGGCTTCCCAGAGGAAATTGGCTGTCTTAGAGCTGGCTAAGACTGTGATAGAGGAGAAACAAACTCTTCCATGTGTCAGTATTCTTATTATTAAAGTCCTGAGAAGCTTGTACACTGTTGATCAAAGGAAGAAGAGGAGACAGTAGGGGAAAAATAGTGCAGTGAAAACATGACACTGAGATGCCAAAATTTGATAGAGAAAGTTGGCAGCTGCATCTTTCAGTCCAAAGGAAATGTATCAGTTCTCAAATGCATCTTCAGGTTAGATTTTCAGTTAGTTTTCTTGGTGTTCTTCAGCCTTAAACACTGGTTTCCTACGAAATGAGTGACTGAAGTGTTTTAGTTAGGTCATCAAATAATCTCTTATACCACATATATATAGGATACAACCTCAAAAAATTCTGCTGATCCCAACTAGCTATTTCATAATCTCAGTAGAGCAGCATGCAGAAAAAAAACTTTTTCCTTTATGAACACTCCAGTAAAGACAAACCTTCTGTCTGTGTGTCACAGAACTTTTGAACCAGAGGTCAGGCCTAAACATTGGCGATCTCATCAGCTTCATGTTTTTCTGTCCATTGCCAAATATAGACAAAAATGTAATACAAACTACCAAATGCAGAGTGATAAATTAACTTCTTATCTAGAGAAGTTTCATATTGTTGCAATATTCCTCCTGTTTAGCACAATATCGTTACAAATCATATCTCAGTCAAGGTAGCCTGGTATGCATGTGGTATGTAGGCCACTAATCCATTAGCTGTAGTTTTAAAAAATAGCAAGAGATTTGTGTAACCCTTCTAGAACAAGTCATTTGTGGATAAATTTCGTTATTTGATTGAGATAAGGCCTCTGGGATCCCTCAAAGATAAGGTCCTCATTCTGTACACACTTCATGTTTTTATCCCCGTGAATTTACAACCTAAATAGAGGAAAGGGGTGAGAGCTTTGGTGAACTGGTGTCTCCGTGGTCATAGAGAACCCAGGTCTCCTGGTCATCGGCCCAGTGCCCATCTGCCAGGCCATAGCTTCACAGAGCCACCTCTGCTTTTTAATATTTGAAAACATAGTAAATATTGTGTGGTTTTATGTGATTGACAATGCAACAAATGTCAAAGGAGTACTGATTTTCCAAGTCAAGACCAAACACTGTCAGAGGTCGCTGGTGATAGTTGTTATTTGTTAGTAGTGCTTATTGCTCATTCATAATGTAGTCTGTCATTGAAATATTACAAACAAAACATGCAGGCCCCACCGCTAGGAGCTCACAGGCAAGCTGTGCAAAGCATTCATCCCCTCTACCATGGTAAAATATGCACAGCAAACTCCTTCTGATTTGTATAAAATGAAGCTATTTGTTGGATCCATCATGCTCACTTAGCTATGCAAGATAAATAAATCCAGAAACACTTAATAAATATCCTCAACTGCAGGGATTAGCAGCAGGGGAATCAGTTATGTAAAGTATGTGGGCCTTTGGAGTTAGACATACGCGTCGAGACTCAAGGCAGTCATCAAAAGAAAATTTCAGCTTTCCCTGAACTTTAGAGTGCTTTTTCACTAGACTGTAGATTTAAGCCCTTTTTAACTGATGGATTTTTCTTATGAGTACAGGGAATGTAGCTTTTTCTTAACCCGCCCCCCCAAAATTTGTACAAGAATTATTTGGTAGGAAAAGGCCAAACTGTCAGAAAACTGTGAAACACGGAACTAGGAAGATTCATTCATTTTGGCTGATAATTACTGAAGCATGAGCTGGATCTACTGCTTGAAGGTAGCTTTTCCACACTGATAGGAATGTTATCGGTGCCACATTGAACCCTTGGGGAACAAGGGTTGGGAGGAGAGAAGTGGGATGCCAGGTTTCAGGAGAAGTAGCTGACACCTGTCTCGCTCCAACTTATAGGAGGGAGATGAGGTTCTTTTAATATCTGTATAGCGGGCGTGAAATTAAGAAACAGTGGTTCAAATACAGGTTATAGGTCCCCTTTTTATCCTTCGTCCTGACATTCCTGGGCGCTTGGGTAAGAGTCATGTGCAGCGCCTCCTGAGATGGCCATCTTCCCTGAGATAAGTCCACACAAAACACCGCTTCACGGCCATTGAGCTGCGGCTTACCTCTCTCTCATTGCCCCTGGCCTTGTCTGTCTGTGTCCCTCAGACAAAGGATTTCTCAACCCTTGCCCAGGACTTGCTTGGACTGTTTGTCTGTGTCCCCAGCAAGCTTTGAGACAATGATGTAAAAGAAAAATCTCTTACAACACCATACAGAGGTGGAGGGCTTCCCTTCACCCTGGGGCAATGTCATTGCCCCAGTGACAAGATGCAGCAGATCTGGCCTTGTGTGCAGCATGGCAACGTCCAAATTACCCAGAGCCGGTACTGCTGCTGGGCCTCGAACGATTTGTGTGGCTGGGGCCACGTAGGGCTGCTTAGGACCAAGGAGGAGGCTGAGGGTGGGAAGGTGTGATCAGTGTCACCTTAACAGCAGCAGTGGGAGTGGACCTGAAGCCTGCTGCCCTACATCTGTCCCATGTTTCCCTGGGTTTCCCTTCCTTTTTTTCTCTATCCTTCCTAGTCTCCCAGGATGCCTCCCCATGTCTTCACAAACTTCCCAGGCTTTCAGCATTTGCACCTCCCAGCTCTTGTGTTCCCTTCCTGGGGACCCACAGCGCCTTTCTTTCATAGCTGAGCATGAGGCCATGTCCAATCCCTTAGCACCATCACCTGCTCTGTCTGCTGATTCCAGGGCATCATTCTCACCCAGGGCTTTTCCTTTGTACCCAACAAAGAAACTCCCATTTTCTAGAGCTGCACTGCAGTGAGATCTGCACCTTCTCCCCTCAGCATATCTCTCCTAATAGTGTCCCTGTACCCTCTTAGAAGGGTCCCTCAGCAGGGACCTTAGAACAGTCTCTAGAAGTGGTCTCTCACAGGGTTTTCTCATGGGTACCAACACCTCAGGAAACAACCATCTGCTTTATGTAATGTCTCTAATGACAACCCTTTCACTTAAAAAAGTGAATTCTTTTTGCTGTCAGCCTTTTAAAGCTTGGTCTAAGAAAAAATATCGCCAGCAGAAACAGCTGAGTTGAAGCAAAGGGGCCTTCCTACCATGTGCAAAGTGCCGACGCTGTGTGCGGTGTGAGCTCCACCACTGAGCAAGCGAATGTCTGAGAGGAAGAGATGCTGTAAATCAAGCATGCATGGCTCTGGCAAGTGATTGCTGCAAGCACAGAGGAACAATCCACCTCAGCATCCAGCTCTCGCACGTGTGCTGAGGCACTTACCCAGCCACAATAACTGCTGCTGCGGGCTATCTTTTCCTTCTTCATTGTACAGGGATTAAGGCTTGGCTGCCTTGATGAGAAAGCTGTCCTGATTGCTTGCAGTCTTCTAGCATTCCTGGTTAAAGTGGTTTTAAAGTGACAGCAAAGGCAATCGGAAAACTGTTCCCACTCCTTCCTTTGAAACAAACTTAATTGGAACATCTAATTAAATGCAACGCAGACTCAGCCCTGCTTGCTTCCGCCAAGCCCCTTTGTGGTTGCAGTGCTCATCCTGCAAGAAGGAAGGGTAATTGGGGGAAACATGGGCTGTGAAAGCAGAGTGAACGGTGAGACTGGCTGCCTCTGCCTCTTACCTGCCTCTTACCTCAGGCAAGTTGCTTGGGCAGTTGGAATTCTGGTTTTCCTACTTTTAAAGGAAGAAGGAAGACAACTGTTTTCCTCCTACATCATGGTAGGAGGCAGAGGACTCTAAGTTGTTCTGATAGCCTAATGAAGGCTTCAGAGAAGTAGCAGAGTACATCCGTTTCCCCATCTTTCCAAGCACAGAAAAGAATTCCCCTGCCTTAGCAGAGAGCAGGCAGCAACTGTGAAAGTGATGCACTGAAATACAGAAAACTGAGTGTAGTGCAGGAATTTGGTTACATGCCTGTTTGCAAATTAATGGCTAAATCAATTAAATAAAAGCATGGGATTTCTCTTGAGGAAAGTCTAGTCACAATTGCAAGGAGAAGGGGAGGGGTTGTGGAGTGGGGATGACATAATCACATTTGCGAATCACCAGCAGTGTGCATGCTTTAATCCATTAATGGGGTTTTTATCTGTGATCATAAAAAGCAGGTTACATTCAGCCTGGAAGGGAGTGAGGGTTGGAGGAGAGGGGAGGGGAGAGCAAGAGAGAGAGAAAGCGAGAGAGAAAGAGAGTGCTATTCGCTCAGTGAATTGCTTGCAAGCTTTGGGCTGATAATTAGGGATCTCAGGGGTGCAGTTTCTCAGAATAACCTGCTTGCCTTCGGATGGACCAAATGGAGACAGTGGTTCAGTCCTGCTGATATTTTTAAAGCCCTCCTCGCAGTTTGATGGGCATTCCCAGTGCTTTTGTGCACGTCTCAGAGAGCGTTGACGTGGAAAGGAGCAGCAAGGAGGGGGAGGTTGGAGAAAAAAACCGGCAGCTCTTCTAAAAATACGGAGGGCATGTGAGAGTGCGAGCAGGCTGCGAAGGAGGGCGAGGGGAGAGCAGCTCGCACCATGGTCCTCGGACACTCGGAGATGTCCCTTCTGTGACTGGGTGCACCATGAGCATCTGGGAGGTGATCCTGGCTTTTGTGATGGTGGTGCTGATGCTTGTGGCCCTGCTGGCCAACGTGCTGGTGCTGATGTGCTTCTTGTACAGCGCCGACATCCGCAAGCAGGTCCCAGGATTGTTCATCCTCAACCTCACCTTCTGCAACCTGTTGATGACCGTCTCCAGCATGCCCCTGACCTTGGCTGGGATCATTTACAAGAGGCAACCGGGAGGAGATCAGATCTGCCACGCTGTGGGCTTCCTGGAGACTTTCCTCACCACGAACTCCATGTTGAGCATGGCAGCGTTGAGCATTGACAGGTGGATTGCCGTGGTCTTCCCTCTAAGTTACCACTCCAAAATGAGGTACAGAGATGCTGCTCTCATCCTGAGCTACACGTGGTTACACTCTGTGTCATTCCCCATAGTGGCAGCGTCTCTCTCCTGGGTGGGTTTCCATCACCTCTATGCCTCCTGCACCCTGTACAACAAGAGACCAGAGGATAGGACACAGTTTGTGATTTTCACTGGGGTCTTTCACACCCTCAGCTTCCTCCTCTCCCTTATAGTCCTGTGTTTCACTTATCTCAAAGTGCTGAAGGTGGCACGGTTCCACTGTAAGCGGATTGACGTGATCACTATGCAGACCCTGGTACTGCTTGTGGACATCCATCCCAGGTAGGTGCCTGTGTGCTCAGCAAGAAAGAATATTGGCTGCAGAGGAAGTGAGGACGGGGCTTAGTGTTATGTTAAATGCAGTCTGAGCAGTGTCACAGCAGGGAGGGACTGGGAGGGGGAGAAAACAAGCATCCTTCCTGCTGGTGTCTGTTCTGCACGTTGCTTTGTACTTGTGTTTGTGTTTTATCCGGCTGCAAAAACAAGTCTTCTTTCTTAGGAGCTTGTTTTGGGAGGGAGAGCAAAGAAACAAGCAGTTTTGGCTGAGCATGCATTTCCCTTTGAAACAGTGATCAGACGACTGCTCTTCGTCTCAGAAAGTGGATTTAGTGATTGATAGAGTCACAGATTTTAGCACTGTCAGCCTGAAACAGTGATTCTCGCTGAGAGGGAGCACATGTCCCTGTCTCAGAGCTGAGAGGGAAGGGGAGCTGGGGCACTCGCTGCTCCTCCAGCTGTGTCCATGTTGCTGTGCTCTCTGTAACTTTATCTTTCCCAAAGGCAGCATCATAAGGGAATAACATCTGCTAAATAGGTATGCTTGAATGCCTGTACGTAAATCCCACTGAGATACCTCAGTAGCAATGTTAATATGACAAGTGAGGGATGTAGAAAGCTCATTGCTAATGAGAGTCCTTAAGCGAGAGAATTTTTAGGAGAAAAGTCTGCAGGGGCTGGGAGAAGAATGGCAAGCACCAAGCAGGCATGGATGTGTGTCGGGAAGCTGTGCAAGAGTCCTGTCAGAGATGATGTGCGGGCTATAAATCTTGCATAAATAGGACATGTCTGGGTCAGCAAGTGAAGCAGATTTGGCTGGGAAAGGGAGAGTGGAAGAGACTTTTTCCTGATCATTAAGGGATGCAGAGCTGTACAGCTGAAGGAGAGAAAGGTTTGCTGGATGGAAGCCCTGGGACTTGGGGCCGGTGAGAAGACAGCGTCAGGACATGCCAGAGCAGTCTGCCTGGGAAAAGGGGAAATCAGAAATCAATCCACAAAGCTAAGGCAGGATGCAGTGGGATGGAGTGGCTGATGGACCACAATACGCTCTGGGCTTGGAGGCTCCGATGAGCTGGGGTAGATAGGTTAAGGACCAGTTGGAACTGGGACAAGGTGGGAAAGACACCTTGAAAGAGAGTGAGATGTGGGCAGGGGAAACGTGGGACATGGTTCAGTGAGCATGGTGGTGATGCATTCGTGGTTGGACTTGGTGATCTTAGTGGTCTTTTCCAACCTTAATGAGCCTATAATTCTATGGTTCCACGAAAGCAGGGGTACTGGTTGTAGCATGGGAGGAAATGGGCCCAGTTTGCTGACAGTTTCGCTTAGAGGAGGAGTGTGACTGGAGCAGGTGATTGGGAAGGAAAGGCTCCAATGGACTCAACTGGAGAAAGGGGGAGAAGATGGTTTGGCTATGGGGGGTTGTGGAGCACCTGTGAAGGATGCGCATGATGACTGGGAGGCTGTCAGAAACTGAGTCTGTAAGTGCACACTGAAGGGAAGTGTCTTTCAGCAAGGTGCTGGCAGCTGGGGAAGAAGAGAGGAAAGCCACGAGCAGATGAGGGGGGTTGTCCCATAGCAGCATCCCACCTTGCCATTCTCTGCAGGCTGGAGGCAAGCAGCAGCTCCTGTATTGCAGCCAACTGCAGGAGTGGAAGGAAGCACATGTGGCTGTCCTCAAAATGAGGTCAGAGCTTGGGGATTCCTTAGCCTGAGGCAAAGAAGTCTGAAAGGATCAGGGCAGGACAGTGCTGTGTCAGAGGAACAGAAACATTTGCTCAAAATTCTCAGTTAAGCTGTCTGATCCGTGTCTTGACCACAAACGTGGAGCAGAACCTTGGGTGAGTCCTGTTCCTGCTTTTGAGAAACACATGTATAAATCTTCCTTTATCCACCAAGTCACAGAGAGGAAAAAACAGCCTCCTTCCCCATATGCTGTCTGGTTTTCTAAACTGTATCCCAGTCACTCTTAATTCCTGCTGTGGGATGCTGTGGCCACTTGCAGTGCAGTGCTGTAGACGTGCATGTGCTGGGGCTGTTAGAAGTAGCAATCCTTACACCTAATGCTTAAAGTATGGCTGGATTGTATAGAAAAGCTTAGAAAAAAAAGGCAAAAATCACAACGGTGTTCTCCTCCTCTGCATTTTTTCTTGTCTGAGTTAACTTGAAGGTATTCCTGCATTTCTTAATCGTCTCACAGAAGAGCAGGTTCATGGGGCTGTGGGTATCGTACCCCTTCTTTGGAGGAGATGGAGTTTTACAGGCACTTTGCTGCTCTGTTGCTGCTATTCAGCTCTTACATCAGGCCATTCTGTAGGAAAGAGGACTTTTGATTTCTCTGGACTACAGCAACGATGGCTGATTCCAACCTACAGTGCTGCTGTCCTATCAGTGACAGCTGCAGCTGCTGTCAGATCTTAGGGTCAGGGTCAGATCTTAGACTCTACACAGAGGCTCTTCACAAAGGGATTTGCATTGAGTTATATAAGTGGCACACGTACAGGAATGTTTAGTGTTTGTGATAGTATGCAACAGCAAAACACTGGGAGGCACTGGGAGGACGTACATGAGAGGCCAAAGTTTGCAGCTGTAGCTTAGCTTTCCCCTGGCTTTTGTGTGGTCTGTTTTCAAAGCTGAGAAATGTGTACAGACAATTTTCTGCTCCTTGTGACTCAGAATCCACCCGCCAGGGGTTCTGGGACAGGCATTATGACAGATGGCTTTATTACCTGTGACTTGGGGAGACACAAGTGATCTTCTGAAGATCATTTGAGATGAGTACGAAGGAAACCTCTAAATACCGCACAGAGCCGTGTGAATGTTTAGGGCACGTGTCCTTTCAAGTTAGCTTTGGCATTTTTACTGGGTACTGCTTTCTGGTACTGCTCTCTCTTGACTTTGTTCCCTAGACTGAGCTATCTGAGTTATTGTGAGAGGCTTGGGCAAGGATTCTCTTAATTCTCTTAAGTGCTTAACTCATGTATTTCTCAACCAAAATTATCTATGCTATCTTTTTGTGTATCCACCTCTTAAAGATAGTGGATCTTAAGTTTCAGTATCTCATAAGCTTTGTTTAAAATACCAAAGCTTCAAAGGGATGTATCTCAGATTTTTCAGGATATTAAAATCTTTGAATGAAAGCTTAGTCAACAATCCAGTTCTGTTACCAATGTCATCCGTGGAACCCATGTTTATGTTCTTATCTAACTGCACGAAAGAGAACACAAAAGTAAAATACCCATCTGAGCACAGGATCTATATGAAGGAACAAGATAAAATAGTTTCATTTGTGATGTGGTATTTACTAGCTGCATCTGGAAATGCAGAACAAAAGAAATCAGCCGAAGCCTTCAGGACTTCCCATGTCACACGTGAGCTCCTGGGGTCAATAACAGCTTTGTATACCAATTAATGAGTGGAGAGAGATAACGGAGGGAACTATTGGACACAAAAATACCCCTCCCCACCCTAACAGCATCCTAATTGAAATGGCTTTGGAAATTTTTTTTCCTAAACTGATGTGTGCTTGGGATGTTATGAGTCTCAGCGCAGGTCTTAAGTGAAGCTGCTGAACCTCTTAGATCCTGTTTGCACCTAAAAGTACACCAAGTTCTTCAGCTCCTGCAGAACTGGAAGCATAGGTTCCCTCAAACAGGTGGATTTCTTTTTTTACTGCTCAGCTGTCATTTTGAGCTGCGTATAACTCAGATGTAGAACATGTAACACTGTTAGACACATTTTAGTTCTACTTAGGCATATTCTTTAAGAGCAAGGCAATTTGTTATTCCTTTTGTTCACTTTTCCATCATGGCAGCTGCTCTAGGAACTGGATGTAAGAGAGTAAATAAAAAGGAAATAATGAAACAGGTTTTTTTTTTAGCCCAATCAAAAGATGACATTAGGACTGTCTGACACAGATAGCCCCAAAGCACCTTGAGATCCTCAGGACACAACACGTGCTTAGATGTTGATATGACATTTAGAGCAAACAGCACACAGGTGCGGTCATAAACCACACGGCTATTAACATATGCAAGCGTGGAACCTGACAATGAGTCATCAATTACAAATTTACAATAACATCAGAGGGAGATGAGCTCCAAGCTGTTACAACATGCTGTGCATGGGCCAGACCACCGGCTTCGCCCAAGACACGTGGTTACTTTGCCACAAGGCATGTGCAATGGGCCCACAGGCAGCAACACTGCTATGTGCCTAGAGAGGGATTTGGGCAGGCAGCCTGGCTTTGGTTTCATCCTTTCCCAAAGGGAGTATGTTGGCAGATTCACCAGTTCAGGTGCAGATGGCTCTGGGACGTACAACCTGTACTTCCAATCCCACAGAAACACATGGAGAGCCACAGACACATCCCTGGTCTTCACCCAGCCAGCACAGAAGTTGCACAAGCAGGTAGAGGAGGATGGAAAAATCAGGACAGGACTAATTGGTGTCTGTTTGATTGGAAAAAAGGCTGGTTTGAGCCTCAGAGTCAGAACACCTCAGCTTTTCAGATTTGTTGTCTAGGCTTTGCAAAGTGCTCAACACGTGCACAAGCTGTTGTGGGATTTACGGCTGCATTATTCACAGCTACTGGATATAATGATTGCCCCAGTGTTGGGCTGACTGGCAAGAGCGTATTTTTTCCTGTTATGTTTTCATTGTGCTTTATTTCTTACCTCGCTGGGCTGTTTCTCCTATCGTGATATGATTGTTTGAATTGCCTTTCCTATGGAAGTAGGATGCTGCCTATCCCACTCTATTACTATTTTGTAAACCTTTGAATATCATTAGGAAAACTCAAATACAGCTTGCAGTGATTCAGAAAGGAGATGCCATTGGATTCAAGGCTGAATGCCACCAGCCTGTCCATAAATAAATCAATGTAATGGGGCGCATATGTGATATGAGTGTACATGCATGCATTTCTCAGTAATTGGTTTTGGAAGGTAAGGTCATGTAAAGCATTAATAGTCACTCTTCTCCTGTGGAAATGCAATGCATTGGTTATTGAGTTGTGTGAAAGCAGCATGTACTGGAAGAATTGATTTATATTATTTCAGAAGTATAGCTGTTCAAGTCTGCTACCTGATATTATGATTCATGTTCTTGTTTGTGTTGAATGTTGCACAGTGTAAGAGAGCGTTGTCTAGAAGAGCAGAAGAGACGGAGGCAACGAGCAACAAAGAAAATAAGTACCTTCATTGGTACCTTTATACTTTGTTTTGCACCTTATGTTATCACAAGGTAAGCAGGAACTTATGTTCTGAAAAAATGGTCAGAAAATTAGGGCACTGAAACTGATGCAAGCTCCCTGTGAAAGTTCTGTGTTACATTGCACCTACGAGAGATTCTACTTGCTGTGCCAACCACATTATGTAGAATGTCACAGCCAGGCCAACCCATCTGTAGTCTGTGAGCCAAGTCAATGGATGGGTTGCATGGGGGGGACTAGGGAGTTCAATCCCCAGGTGCCAGGAGATGTTGTAGTTATTTTCTGAGACCAAGAATTTTGGAGACCTCAGAATACCCCAGTGGGGTAGGGGTGAGCTAATCCATAGCGTAGGACAGTAGTCCGAATAGGTCAGGATGCAGAGCTCAGATTTAAACAGCAGCTTTCTTGGACTGAATGCTTGGTCATAAACATCAAGTTAGTCTGGCTTATGGCTAAAGAAAGTCCTGCAATTTATGTTCAGATGTTCCTATTTATCTAGCAGCTTATTTCTAAAAATGGCTCCTGTGGGAAACATAGAAGTAGTCCTATGAAACAAAATTGTTGGAAAGCAAGTATTTCTGGATTAGTGTTATCAAGTTGTTGAAAGGAAATTTACAACTTGTGCTCATTATTAAAACTCAGGAAAAACTGAAATACTGCTATATGGAGCAGAGAAAGAAAAAGATATATACACCTAAAGCATCACCTATTCCAGTATTACTGGGGAGAAATTACTGAGGCTGATGTCAGTCAAATTCAGAATTGCCAAAAAAAAAACCCTACATTGAAAAACCAGAATTAAGACTCAGTGTAAGTGGGCAATAGAGAAACCCATTTTCCCATCACAGTACAATATCCTGAATTTCTGTTTCTAACAAAACAATTAACAAGCAGTCTTGTAGTCTCTTGTTAGAAAGAAAAAACTGCATGCCACATTAACTTTATGCTCATGATAATAACAGCTAATTGATCCGTGCTAATAACTTGTGACAATGTTGGGAGTACATTTGTACAGCATTATGAAATTTTTCTTCACCCTGACTTTACAGTGGAAAAGAGACCTTGCCCTGTGCTCTGAAAGGGTAAGAAAGGATTTAAAATTATGGGCACTTAGCCCTAACTGTCAGGCTGTAAGATATTAGAGTATGCCTTGCTTCAAGTGGCTAAATTTCATTTTATATTGGGTGAGTGAAGCTAATGAAAATCATCACAGGCACTGAATAGCTCTCAGCTCAGCCCTGATGACACCGAGCACATGAGCCAGGGCTGTCAGAAGTATTTCTGTGCTCCTTGCAGCTCAGCCCAGAGTTCAGCCACCACCTTCCCACTACCACTGAGCTCCGAGGCAGCCTGTGTGCCTCTAATCCTGAAGTACAAAAAGGGGGGGGGTTAGAAAAAACCTACCTGCTTCAATCCTTAAAAGGTTCACTAAACATTCACACAAGTCTTCAGCCCGTGAAGGACCGATGGCTTTTCTGCAGGGGGTGACCAGAAGAACTGAGGCTTAGAGTCCTAACAGTATAGAGATGCTTTGCACCATGATATCTGGAAAGGATATTTGCATGTGACTGATGTCAAACCTACAACGAGGAGGAAGCTTAGTTATGTAAGCAAGTATTCTTTTCTGGACTAAACCCAGAGTGTTTTGCACTTCACAAGATGGAGCAAACAGTCACTTTTCTAGGCAGTGAACAGAAGATAGCTGACAAAGCGTGTCATTCCCATGTGAACAGCAGGCTCAAAGTGGCACTCACTTCCATTAAACGTGCTCTAAACCAGCTGATAATTTGAGCAGGTACTGGATTACCTTATAACGTCTTTCAGCTTCCACACCAAAAGCCAGCAGTTGTCTGCAGCAGCCCACGAGCCAGGGAGGGAGCCATGCCTAGAGCTGCAGTTGGACAAATGCCTCTCTAGGTCAACCAGAGTCTTTTTCAGCTTACATCAGGGTAAAGATCAGATTAGTCACCCCTTTTGTCAAGGAAATGCCCATTTAATTAGTTCAGTGGCTGACCTTAAGTAGTACATCTTAATAATAACAATTCTGTTATTGATTCAGTGTCTTCACATACCAGATATATGCTGGATATTGCTAGGTATAGCTGGTTGCTTGATTTGGAAAAATGCTTTAGTAACACATTCCTTCTTTAGCTATATTTATTGTTATGTGATTGAAAACAGTGTTGAAAACCTGAATTCTCCAAGAAGCTTCTTCATGAGGAAAATCATAAGAAGTCATACTACTTTCTAATATTTGTGTCCAATTCCACACTCTTCAGACAAATCCAGAACTTTGCTCAAGTGATTTACTAAATGCTGTCAACTATTGGGCGATGGGCCCTAAATTAAAAATTCTGAAGTAATATTAGAAAAAGATGTGCAGTCCCAAGCCCTTGGGTTAGGGAAAAGGATGGCAGAAGAGGCAGAAGGCTGAAATTCTCTCGTATCATCTCCGGGGAATGGGACAAACAAAATGCATTTTTACATTGGTTGGTTGCCCTCTGCATACAAACGCTGCTTGGGCACAAAGACAGGCAAACTCACAAATGAGTTCTGATCTATGTTCTTGCTTGTCTGCTTATAAATGCACACTTTTCCTAAGCGTGCACTTATAGGTTGACAAGTTTGAAGGCTTTCTAGGCCTCCTCGAAACTTCATATGACATAGGTGGGGGTAGGAAGAGAGGTGACAGCCTTAAGCTGTGCCAGGGGAGGTTCAGGTTTTAGGGTAGTAGGAAAAAAGTATTTCCTCTCAGAAAAGAAGTGGGAACACTCATCATCTTGTTCAGCTTATTCATTAATAAAAGAAAAAAGACCAAGGTAAAATTCTGATACTATGAGTCCTGTGTGAAATAAACAAAGAAAATCAGAGTTGGTAACAAGCAGAACTAAAATTAGGATTAGGATTATAAGCTTAAAGAGTCGATCCAAGTTCCTGAATTCCTGCTCAGTTTCGCCCCTGAACAAGACATAATCATTTGTTTGAGGACCTCCAGCCTATTCAGAGTTTTCTCTAAAACTCTGTTAATTTCTGAAGGGGAGTCAGTGCACGGGAGAGATGCTCCCATTATACTAGCTGCCCATATGGACCTATATATGGCCTGTAAAATATTTTACTAACGTGATAATCTGCACATGGATGTAAAGCATTTTCCCTCTGTGTTATCTGCATAAGAGTTTGAGGCCTTACTCTTCAAGGTGACATCCTTGTTTACTTCTGAAAGTGCAATAAAATAATCGGATTACCACTTGCCACCAAGTGCACCATGGAATTATGTTTCTAAGATATTAAAAAATTATCGTGGCAAAACAGTTTATAGTTTTGAAGTACAGGAATTGGGTATCAGACAAGTAGAAGGTGGCTTTTGAAAGCAAGTTAGGGAATTATGTAGCCAATGCTGTAGAATTTAATTTAGAGATAGCACTGAAATATTAATGCACCTTCACTGAAAACATCTTCCTGGCTGAAATGTTTCATGAAAATTGAAGCTATGCTTATAATTTCCCTCATTAATGAGAAACAAAACCCTCTTTCAAAGGTAATAAGGTATATGACACGACTTGAAGACATTTAATTGTTTCTACATCAAATAGAATTGCGTATCTTGGGGCTTATCTGCAGTTGTTTGTTGCTATGTATCTGCAAATGTCAAATATAATACACAAAAATGGCAAGATCTTTAAATGTCAAGGACACGAGGTAATAATTGAGGAAAATGTCATAGATTCTGTTGATAAAAGTGCTGGATTTTTAATTGGTCAGTCACTGAGGGCAGAATTTGTACACCTACATTTACAGTGTCCGTGTGATGTGCTCTAAATGGAGACAGTTAACAGCTCATAGGACTAGGGGACAGAGGTTCAGACACAAATTTGTCATACCTTGATCATTCAAAGCATCCACTGCACCTAATTAAACTTAATCAAATTCAGTATCTGTAAAACATTTGACCAAAGTAAATCAACCACATTAAATTCAAGATGATAAAATTTTAAATGCAAAGAAGTCATTAAATATATGAAGAAGGATGGCTCACCGTAGATTACAGAGTAAATATGACTCACTAGAAGATGAATATCCAAATATTCAAATCTCATTTTAGAACATATTTACATGAGTGTCATAGCTATATTTTCTTACAGGACCAGACCTCCAGCAGCCAGAATAGAAGGTAATTGTATTTGAATTTGGGTGCTGCTTTGTAAAAAAAGATATCAACCACAAGTTAGAGGGAGAGGTTGGAAGAATGGCATTGACTTAGGCAAGATGAAAGGAGAGGAAAGTTATGGCAGTTCTTTGGGAACTCAGAGCAGCTTACAGTGATGAGTTGAGCCAAATTCTCAAGCATTTTCACATAACATAGCCTGGTCAACTCCAATGCTTTACATGCCCCTGAGCCCGTAACCCCAGTAAGTACTGGGCATTCCTCTTTTCATATGCATAATACTTTCAGCTCTTGTCTCCACTGAAGCTGATCTCCCCAGAGAACAGCACACGAATGCAGAACATTTCTGAAATGGCCATTGAGCTCAGTAAAGATATAAAGAGCCTGAAAATAATTTGTTCTTTGATAATAGGACATATTAATGTAAAGATGTTAATTGCGACAGGATGATATTTCTTGGTGAAACATGGTGGTTATCAGTGACTAACACTTAATTATTTGACAGTGAAATTAGGAGCATATAACATGAATTGTCGAACTTCAATTAGTTCCCTTTATCTCATGATTCCATGAAATTATTAATTTAATACAGCTTAGGCTCGCACTGCGTGCTGTTGCAGTATATGCATATTGATGCCAAAGAGGTGCTCAGAAACCATTTCAAGATGACAGAGAGGCCCTTGTAAGAAAGAACTTGCAAGAGCAGAAGTACCTCTTAGAGTGGTAGACATCCTAGCATTCCTGAGCACTGGGATGTTTCGAGCACTACTGCCACACTGTATCAAATTCGGGCTCCTCAGCCCCACTTTCATGCTCCAGTGACTAGACCATGCCATCTGCCAGTGCTATTTTAAACAACAAAATGCAGGGAAACTTTACAGAATACAAACAAAATGGCTGAGGAAATCCTTATTTCTAAACCGCTTGAAATGCTAGCAGTGTTGGTGTTGATGCTGTAGAAATCACACTTGAGAATGCTCCTTGGAAATGGTCCTTTGTCTATGGAAAGGTTAGCAGATGAAGATTTTTCCAGGCAGGTTTAAAAACACCTGTGTCTGAAGATAGTTGTCATCAAAGATCTCATTTGCTATCACATAGTGGGGCTCTGTAGCAGCACATATGCCCTTTGGAATCATTCTCCTCTAGAAAAATCAATAGTTACTCAACAGCTGTAGAGACATATTGAACAGAGTTGCCCTTCAATGTTGTTCAAAGACAAGGGAAAAGAAAATCTCGTGGAGTTATCAATATTGCACTGTCAAAAACACTGGAGGTCTCAGAACAAAGTGAACGGCCTGTGCTGGGGTGTCAGATGCATATAAAGCTCTTCTCTCCCTCCCTCCCTCCCTTCCCAATAGCTTAAATGTTTTTCTGGGCTAGATTTATTACAATAGTATTTTTGTCTTCAAATTGACCACTTTTAAAAGGTAAGATTAATTGAGCCATTTCTTAGTGAATAATTTTCCTTCCTTGTGTGCTTCACCTATGACTCAGTCAGACTATTCAAACGCATCACACTCCAGAACCTGGACTTGTAAACGATATGTATCACTGCAGGATGGTTTCACAGATACTCCAGAGATGAACTTGAAGGATGACTATGGACCAGATGTTGTACTTTAAGTTATAGCAATAGGGAGATATGACACCCACTAAACCCAGTGATGATGGTCAGTGTCTCGATCTAAGACTTAGGAACCCAAAGTTTTTGCAACACTAGTTAGGAAATGATGCTGGGCTACATAGAAATATGTATACTATTATATTTGCTATTAAACGTGGTGTGCACGGTGGATTAAATGGTGCAGTTAAGCATGGAAGTCATCAGGAAATGTTTTTGGGGAAAGTTATACTCTTTTCATATCTTTCAGAGTTCAATCAAGTCTATGATGAGCTTCAGCTGCTAAAAACATGATCTTATGGCATTACACAACTAGAAAGAAATTACAAGAAAACACTAAATAATAACAACAACAACAAAAAAGAAATACCAACTGCAAAACTTTGCTTTCCAACAAGAGCTCTTACTAAGGCTGAAAACCCTAGAGTAATCAGAGAAAGTTATGCTCATTGCTAGTGTGCACAGTCCCAGGAATTTGGGGAGGGGTGTGTCATTGACTTCTCATTGTGCTGCTGGAATACTCACTCTTTCAACCTTCCTCTTCCCACAGACTTGTTGAATTATCCTCTTCGATCCCCATCAGCTCCCACTGGGGAATTATCTCCAAGTGCTTAGCTTACAGCAAAGTAGTTTCAGACCCTTTTGTTTACTCTTTGCTACGGAATCAGTACAAGAAGACATGGAAGGACATCATAAACAAGATCCTCAAAAGGAGCTCCATCAACTCGTCTGCCCTCACGAGCGAGTCGCACAATCGAAATATATTGCAGCTGAATGAATGAGGAGCCTTCCTTGTGGGTATGGGATCTTCCAGAAGCATTAAATGATATACGAGAAACAACAGTAACTGGCCTATCCCTAATAGCTATCCTCAGCTGTCAAGGCTTTGGGAAGTGGTCACAGGGGCTGTGTCCCTTCTACAGCCCACATACACCCATGGGAAGCTGCTTTGAGCTTCCTCTCTCCAACTGCAGTGTGCTATTGGTGCGTGGCCCTGCAGACTTCACCAAGACCAATCTCCCATTGATTTCCATCCGCAGTTACACATAGAGTGAAAAGCTGCTCCTTGGTGGGAGAGCTCATGAGAGTAGCAGGAGCAGAAAGGTGAAACAGTGAGATTATTTTTAAAAAAGCCACACAGAAATATATCTGTGCCATGTTCTTCACTGGCTGCAGATCAGGGTCTTTCTGATGGATCTGCCAGCTTTACGAAACAACCTCAACCTGATTGCTTCAGCAGGTACCCTACAGTAAAGATCTTAATAGGAAAATCTGAATAGCAGAATCTTTACCTGGGCACTCATACAGTGACCAGTATAGCTTTCAATCTCATTTGGTACATATCATTTGAACAATTCTGTAGAAATGAGTGGAAAGAAAATCTCTTTTGAGTACATTACAGGCTGGATTCTGATGTGTCCTCTAAGTAACTTTCACAGAATTCTATTACTTTCCTCTTCATTAAATTTTAAAAGACTAAAAAAAAAAAAAAAGGTAGATAAATAGGATGGAATGGTTAGGATGCCTCCTGCCTACCCTCGACCCCCTTTTTAGGATTTCTGAATTATAAAGAGATGAAATTTGTCCCAAAGCTGCAAAAATCATGAAATCTAGAATAATAATTAATTGGTTGTCCCTGCTATGATTTTAGTAATAATTCATAATACAACTTGCATCAAGAAAATGTATCCTCCTCATAATATCTTGAAATTATTTTCTGGTAAAGGCCTATTGGTCTCAGAGGCTTTACATTTGTACTTTGATAGGCAAAAGACTTGCAATCAATTTTGACCATAACTCTAATCATTTGTCTCCAGCAAAGTCCACAAGGCACAGGTAAGATAACATAAGAAATTTTTACTTAATACGTCAATAAACTTTCTGCTCAGTGGCCATAAAGTACATGAATTGTTGGTAAGGTGAAACAGCAAATGTATCACATGCCCAGATAATGAATAGTCTTGGCTTATCAGGTTCCATGCATGCAGTGGCAGTTTATATAACAGCTGTCACAGCTGGCTCTGTTAACATTTATTCTTCCTTATATTCCCACTGTAAATACAGAAATCAGAATCATATTGATGGAATTACTTTTTAGCTGTGTCCTCCAAGCAAAGGGCACTGGATGGTGTCCATAGCTCTGCAAAAGACCTTCCCTTTGCTTGGAAGATACAAGAGAAAGTAGCTAAATTAGTATATTCTGCTTCATTTATGATAAATAACCAGTATCAATCATTTTGCAAACCTCGGCATACTCTGTTTTACAAGTTCCACCATGAATATTTGTCCTTTAACACGACAGACATTACGACAACAACAATCGCCTTGATACCTTGCAAAAAGCATCTACTGTTGATGTTGCTCACCATCAGTTCAAAACCTGGATAGGTAACTCAGTGAACCCCAAAGTCAATATATTAGGGGTAATAGCTCGGGTGCTGGTGTGCAGAGCCTTGCCTTAGCCCCACTCTCTGGCATGATATCACAGCTGCAAGGAAAATATTAATCTAATGTTAATCTCATTGCCACCTGCGTTGTAAATGCAAGATTTGATAGTATGAAGATCAGTAACAGTCACGTAAATAAAAATCTTCAGCTTAGCTATCCAGTTTAGTTATAAAAGTACAGCATAAGTAAAGTAAAATGCATACACAAATATAGTCATGGGATCTATGGGAACTGTGTTCAAGGTTAGCCATTAGTCATATTGCATTGTCTACCTCATCTTAACCATTGAACTTGTTAGGCTTAATGTAATTTTCTCAGGTGCAATAAGTAAAAAAACCCTGTTTGATACTTGTTTCTTACGAAATTCAAGTTGTTTGGATAACTTTGTTGTATCCTGAAAGGATATTACAAAGCTGTCAGAGAGGGTCCAGAGGAGGGCCAGGCGGAACAGGCTGCCCAGACAGGCTGCGGATGCCCCGTCCATCCCTGGAGGTGTTCAAGGCCAGGTTGGATGGGGCCCTGGGCAACCTGGGCTGGTATTAAATGTGGAGGTTGGTGGCCCTGCATGTGGTGGGGGAGGGGATTGGAGATTCATGATCCTTGAGGTCCCTTCCAACCCTGGCCATTCTGTGATTCTGTGATTATTAGTGAGCTTAAAAAGGTAAAATGCATTGTACCAAGATGCTATGTATTTGACTTATATACATATATATATGTGTATAAGACCCTTTCTATGTAAGCAAATTAGAATGGGGTGGTAGTTGAAGTCCGTAAGTGTTGCCAGTTTATACACTGGGCTGCTGCCAAGTCAAAGGGAGGTTTGCATGTTGATAAACTCAGCCCCAGAGGGGTTTCACATTTTCAATCCATTATTCCAATAGAGAAAAATAACTTCCCAGAAAAAAAAAAAAAAAAAAAAGAAAGAAAAGCTACTGTTAGAATGACTGGTAAAAGGTGGAGAAGAATATAGCAGCAGACTGTGTATCACAGTCAGTCCCTGGTTGATTTATGTGTCACCATGAGCAATAAATCTCTCCCCTTGTATGCATTTAAAGCTTTGTCTTTCTTTCATTGTGCCTTTCTTTCAAAATTAATCTCATAGCAGAGAATAAACATAATTTCCCCTTACTTACATCAGATCTCTGACACGTTGTCATATTTCTACCATCTGAAGCAAGCGGGAGCTGTGCATGCTAGCACTTGGCAAACTGCCTCCATATACAAATAAAAATAATACCCTAACGTTTCCGGATGACATTTTATAAGATATAGAAATATGATACTGTGGCTCGTTAAGTGCTAGCTATTCAGCTGGGTTCTTATAGGCAACCAGCAAAATCTTCTGAAATGTCTGTCTAAGTGATGAATGTAGCTATGACTAACGACGTGTCTGCTGAGCATTGTATGTACTGTACAACACTTTCACTCCAGTGAGTTAGAATAACGATGGCAGACATAATGCTCAATACTTCATTATCTCTGATCGTCAGTCGGAACCGTTCTCATGTCAAACGCCCATGAGAGGGTGCGTGCGAGGGCTGGGTTTTCCATTTGTTATTTAAATGTTTTTGGAAAAATGTTGTAAATTACAGCTACAATGTGCCCAAAATATGGAACTGCATGTGCAAAGCTTGTGCAGCTGCTTAGGCAATATGCAGTTGTCTGTTTGGTGGTATCTGCAATCCATATGCAATATCTATTTTTCACATGCATGTCCAATTAACATTTTCTTCCTATCTTGTAAGTTTGGCAGGCAGAACACTGGCAGACAATTAAAAGTATTTAACCCAGTATGTCATTTTGCAGGTTCTGAGCTTTTTCCACTACTCATCTTACAACCATATATTATTTATATGATTTCAGAGCCATAGTTGTGAACGCCGTTTTGTATTACATTTTTAATCCAGTTTAGATGTGGAGATTCAGGTAATTCCATTTGGCAGAATGCATAAGAGAACAAAATTAGTTTATTGAATAAATAAGCAGTACCAAATCCACCTCCAGACATAAATCAACGTAACTATTGTTTCAGTTGATGATTCAGTCCCATTAGATAACTATATCCAGATTTTATACCTCTGACTTCTAGGTGTGTAAGGCCATGTCTTCAAAGGTATTTACACATGACAAGATGTAAACAGGATTTGTTGAGTTCCTTATGAGTGTAAGTGCTCATCTGCAGCGTTAGGCAGCCATGAGACCCATCTTAAATGAAATCTATCCCCATTGTTACTCCTTTTTGAGTTAAAAAAAATCCTCAAAATTATGTTTTTGACGGCCCCAAGCCACACTTTCTACAGCACCAAGTTTTATTCCTGAAATGATCAAGCCTAGACAATTTAAAAGTCCCAGACAACTCCTTATGAAGCTGAGGACTTCTGCAGCAGTACCACATGCATCATATTGTTCCAGATCAGCTGAGAGTGGAAGGGACCTCCGGAGGTCATCTTGTCCACCTCCGAAGAGAAAATCCCCACCTCATGTTGCCATCTCAGTTTTGCCAGTACACGTGTTTACTCTACAATAGTGCTGTTAGATGATGATAGTCCACATAAAAAATAAAGTCTTCCTAGAAATTAGTTGGGGCTTAGACTTGACATCAAAAACAGCTGCATCAGTGCAACTTCAGAGGTTACTATACTGGGTCAAAAATATGATCGAGAGGCTTGGGACCAGAAAGTTTGTGAATTCCCATCCTTATTCTGTTGCAGTGATGTGCATCACCCAGGCTGTAGTGGTCGTTTCCCTAATGACCTGCTCCCAAACCAGGACTTTGCCAGATCTCACAGCCATCCACTTACCATCCACTTACAGAGACAACATTTCTGGTAAGGCTCAATAGCTGCCATGGAGGAATCCCAGTCTCCACAACCAGCATAGCCTCCATGGAAGAGTCCTTGTTGGCTTGGGAAGGCTTAAATAGCTTTCAGGTGGGATGTGTGGGAAAGCCTCACCTTGATGGCCTGAAACAAGCTCCACCTGGGTGAGTCTTGCTTTGAGAGACAGCCTAATACTTAAAGCCCCAGAGGCTTGGGTCATTTGTGTGAAAAAAGCTTTTTCTGGATTTACTTGCCTAAATTCTCACAGTTCTCTCACCACCTCTTAATACTGAAGAAAGGCTCTGAGGTCCCTAAGCACCTTGTCCAGTCCGTTGAGCAGTGGATCCTTCGAAACAGCCCATTGGAAATTGCTCACTTTCTACTGCTCCCAGGACCATCTTCTTCCCTCACCATCTTCTGATTAAATAAAATTTATGTTGAACCAGACCAGAGACTTCACACCCATGTCAGTATACATCTCAGTACACAGTAACAATCCCAGTATATTACTGCACACCATGTTCAGCATAGAAAGCTCAGTTAGGTCAGTGGATCCTATGGTGTTTGCTTCAGGAGGCCCTGGGTAATTAGCTCTAAACATAGGCTTCCTTGTTTGTAGATTCAGGGACTATATAAGCTACTCTAGCCTGAACAGGTGAGACAATAATAACAGTTTAGCCTTAAATTTATTATTATTTTTTTTTTAATTTGCATGTTATGCTTTAATCCAGAGCACTAATTATATCTCAGAATCTCTGATGGATGAAGTTTCTCCATCAACCATCCTTCTCAAACAGACAGCTGTCCTTTTTAGGAGGTATAAAAGTTTACATGGAGATAAGAGCTGCTGCAGTCTTTGTACTGTCTACTTCTTACCTGTAGTCCTGATGTGTACCATGTAAATATGTATTTAGAATTGTTGGTTTTTAAGCAAATGATGCTGATCTAATGAACGAGAGGATGCTATGGTTTCCCATACATGTCTGTATTTATAACTGAGATGGTTAGCCCTTTAGGCTGTAAGTGCAATTCAGAACTTTGTGTGTTGAGAAGCAAATGTATCTGCTGTATGACAGCATGCACGTGTGATAATTATATAGTAAAATACGTTTGTTTTGTTGAAGAAGATTGTACATGGTTACAACATACCCAAAGGCCTGAGTCCACACGGCTGATTAACAGTCCTCAAAGATATGTTAGAAAAAGGATCTCCATTTGGGGCTTACTGAATGCTGGGAAACTCTTATCACTGTAGTTATAAAATTACAGCTTTGAAACAAACGTGTTCTTAAAGGTTGCAGAAATAGCAAGAAAGGGAATGGAGAGCCTCCACCCTCCTGGGATTTGATCCAGCAAGATCATTCTCTTAAGGAAGAGGGAAACAGGTGCTTTGAAATGTAGTGCCAGTGCATCCTAGCAGGATGCCAGTGGGTGTACAGTGTGAGCCCTTGTGCAAACGTGGCTGTACCCCTCTCCTTGTTGGTCACCACAGATAGTCCTATTCAGTCATTTTGCACCTATTCGATCTTGAGTCCTGGAAAACAATTAGAAAAACAACCTATTGGGTTTAAAGTGGTTTACATTGCTTCTCTGACCACAAAATCCAACCTGCATCAGCCACAGTGTGTGATGGGTCATTTATAATAGAAACCGTAGGGCTTCCCAGATAATAACGTTTGAAAAACCATTACCACAAATTGCCTTGGAAAATAGAAATAGATAACTAAAAGGTGCCTTGATTTACCTTTATTTCTACACAGAGCATTTTTGTAAACCTTGAATTTTTTCATATTCTTTTTATGTTCTTAACATCATTTTAGGATTACAAAATCTCATATGTTTGGCAATCATTAATCATTCCCCTCCGAATTCTTGCAAAAATGTGATGTATTACCAGTCTTAATAGACGCAGTTCAATCTTTTCCTTTAAATAAGATTATTAGGTGATTATTTGCTTTAAAAAAGATAAGAGGAAAAAGTTAGGGACTTTTTTTAACAAATCCTTGCAATAAGGACACTGGTATTCCTTGGATGAGTAAGGACCATCCGTAGGATAAGACTGGATCTGGCCTGTGTATTTAAACCTTTTTGGTTTGTTTTGAGATATCAAAAATATATGGTTTCCTATTTCTTAGCACCTAGGCAGTCTGCAGAAAGATAGTTCTGAAATAGCATTAAGAATAAATGCTGTAGGTAGAGCATGTTTAAACTATATTATTATAATTTATTGCATTTTATTATTATTTTTTAATAACAATGAGTTGTAATTTATGGGACTATTTATATGGGGGAAAAAAGGCAATATGGAAACATGGGTAGAGTGATGCACAGACCAACAGGTAACAATAAGATGCTCAAGAATTCCATGGGCTAAAATGGACCATGGAACTTAGAAGTCCCAAGTAAGCTAAATTGTTATCAATTCCCAGTGTGTATTTCAGAGATACCTATTCTGTCACATAAGGACAGAAACGTAAAATTATGTTGTATTAATACTGTTGAAAGGAATACAGGACAATGAATTTTAATCCTGACTTCAGATTTTTGCATAAGGGGCCTGTGCTGCCTATTCTGTTTACAATGGCTTGTGCTTTGTGAATACATATCAAATGTTGTAATATATTTTTAATACATGAAGTTAATGGTTAATACAAAGTAACATATAAATAAATATGTCCTATACAAGTGTGTTGTGATTTTGTTATATTTACTGTTAATGAAGTGTGATCATGATTAAATGACTTCGTGTGAGCTATTTTTTCATATAAAACTTTACATTTAAAAAAATCAGTTTCATTTCCTTGTTGCGAAAGTTAAGCCTGCAAAGCCATGGCAGTGATGTGACCTCATCACTGATTTCCAAAATTCGGCTGAAGTCAAAGTCAGTGAAGTCAACTGCAACAAAATATTACTTCAGTGTGCTTACGACCAACACAAAGGGGAAATAATGAGAGAACCTTAATACGTTATGCATTTATCTAGTCATGATACATTTGGTCCTTAAACTTTCCTTGATACCTTGAACACAACTCGTTGAAATGGACACAAATACCCCCAGACTTCTTGATTTGAGCTGAAGATTAAATCCCACTCCAGTACATAAATGAGGACTCTTAATGACTCTTTTCCTTCCCCTGTGGGTGTAGAAAAGCAGAAGAGACCTCCAGAAGAGCTCAGCGTTTCAGACATTGAATAATTTCAGATTTGACCATTATGATTACTTTGTGCTATGCCTTTGGTTCCCATATCCCCCCTTATTTAAACTGCTCAGCACTCAGTCTGTCTTTTGGTGTGCACACTTTCCCTCCTCACACATGCAGACAGTGCTGTGAGGATGCCGTGTTTGTGGATTTGTGAGCACTGATGCTGAGATGCAATTATCTCAGAAAGCCTCGCAGGGCAGGATGGGGAAAATAATTTATTCATGTTCAGCTCATGGCCACATTAATTTATAGTGAGGTCAATGCAGATAGAAAGCTCCAGATATCAATTTAGGGCATGAAAACACAGTCTGACTTGTTCAGCTCAGGCAGTAGTTTTCATAGATTCTTGAAGGCTGGAAAAGACCTCTCAGATCCCCAAGCCCAACCCCAACTACCCCCACCATGCCCACTGCCCATGTGTCTCAATGCCACATCCCCACAGTTCTGAGACACCTCCATGGATGTTGGCCCCATCACTCCATACTCTCCCTGTATTCCCAGTGTATTTTTTGACAGAAAGACTCTAATGAAAAATACAGTTAAAGGAAGGAAATCACACACAATTATCTAGGAGTAAATAAGCAGCTAGCTGTGTTTAGCATTGTACGAACAGAAGGAAGAAGCATTCCAGAGAAAGAGAATATTACACAAACAGTGTTCAGGATTGCTCACGTGGGGTCCCATGGTCTCCACAGGGCACAGAATCTAGGCAGGGTCCCAACTCCAGGTCCGGCTTTGCTTGGCAAGAGACATCCCTCCACATTATCACCTATGCCACTCAGTCCTCAAACCACCACTCCAGAGTTGTCATCATTCAAATGGACACAAGAAGGATCAACATGGGTTCAGTACATTTTCTGTTCGTTGTTCAGTTTAAGAGCTGCCAATAACCATAAATATTTCATGGAGACTTTTAGGAAGCCATGTGTCTCATTGCTTAAGAAGATGATTTTCTTTACACCTTCTCAATAAATTAATATAATCTGCTCTGCTCATTACATACACTGGCCCGAGAGCCTTCATCCCTGTTTAAGAGAATCTATGTTGTAGACTATTTTTCAGCAGCAATCTTTGCCTCTCTGCCAGTGGCGACTTGTCATGCCTAGTGCCTAGGATTGCATTTCCAGTCAATAGAGACCTGCATTTCCAGAAGGTAGTTCAGAAACCCTCACGTTGGAAGCAGTATGATACCTACGTAAGTGGTATGACCTGATGTTGGAATGTCTTCCAATAAATTTGCTAAAAGAGTTTCAACCAAAACTTGTGTATAATATCTGAAGTGCTGCTGTACAAGCCCAGCACATATTTTTTGTCTTTTGTTATACTTCTGTTGTGAGCATGAATAATCCCAAACAGCTGAAATTCTCATACGACCGTAAGGAGGAATTTAAAGGAAAATGGGACAGCAGATGACAGCAGTAGATTCTTAAGAAAGGATCTGAAGCAACCTAATGGTTGAAGCATTCCACCAAATGAAGCCTTGGATCTAAAGAAACTGGGTTATAGAATTCCCTCTTTGCCCATAAACACCAGATTTACAATCTGGCTGATGGCTAATCTGCCATGCGTATGCTAACAGAATCATCTCCAGCTGCCACGATTTGGAGACAAGCAAAGAAAATAGTGAGTAAAGAAAACGTTGTAGCAAATTGGGCATTTGGGGCTCCTGCCCTCGGATGGGCTCAGTTAAAACAAATCGAGCATCAGCACATGATAACCCCAGCCATGGTTGTTCCACAAATCTATCCTCTCCAGGCAATTTCAATTTTATGATTCCTGCTATTACATTAATCTCTGTAATATCTCTGCTGCAAACGTTGATGCAAACTCTATAGATCTCGATTTGTTTTATGCATGTGCAGTTACGGCAGATGAGAATTTGAAGAGTTAAAGCTCTATTTACGAGACACTAAAAACATGAAGGAAACTTTCAGAGAAAGGAAGAAAGTTCCCCGGTTCTTTTCTCCTGCAAAACACCCTTGAAGTGGATAAACATTTGCACAATAGGACACTTTATGCATGCTGGCACAATTTGGTTGCATTGTTTCCAAGCTGCTGATAAATCAAGAGCAAGTGTCATATGATATTTTTTTGAGAAGACTTCAGGAGATGATGAAATATGAAAAAAAAAAAAAAAATTCAACAACACAGACTTTGAAAACTTTGTTTACCAAAAATTTGGTTAAAATCTTAGCTTTTTTTGTCTCACAACAGTCTACAGTAGTAAGCCTAAGACGTTATTTCATAAATAATCTATACGTGACACACAACATTATTGATATATGTAAACTGTTAGTCGAATCCCTGATAGACTGCAGTGTTTCCAGTGTTATTTTTAAGCTTGGAAAGAGAGATAAGTATCCCTGAATTTGGATGAGTTCTGGTAGGCTGCCTTAGTTGTTGGATGAGACCTCTAGGATCCCCACGGCCAACCCCAGCCCACCCCCACCATGCCTCCATGTCTCTCAGTGCCACATCCCTGTGGGTCTGGAACACCTCCAAGGATGGTGACCCCACCTCTTTATGGGCATGGGAACAAGCATGGGCACTGCCAACGCCACGTGCTGCAGTCTGAGGACAGAGCTGCTGCTGATTCTCCCCCTTTCTCCATGTTCTGCCCAAATTGAGTCGATCACTGCTCTGAGCAAAGCACAGCTCTCGTGCTGATGTTGATTGTCAACAATTTCAGATGCTAAAAATTTCACAATATTCTGGAGGTTAGAATAGTAATTATGTAAAGCAGCTGGTTAAAATGTTGACAGTTACAACAGTCATCCTTGAAAGGTATTTTGCTAGAAAAGGATCCTCCTGCACAGTGTGGATTCAGAGGGAAAGGATACCATGAGAGTCAACAGCCTTCCATTTTTCTGATACAAAGATTGCTTTCAACACTTCATCAGTCCTTGCTTAATCCATTTCAGAAATATTTGCACAGCACCAAACATTGTTGTTGATCTCATTAAGTGTCTCCTAATAATTGCGGGTTTTAAGCAAGCTAAAGACCAAAAAACCAAAGCAAAGCTTGTAGTGTAAAGGAACAAGAGAAGAAATGCTTAGGAGTATGATAATAACGTGCCGTGATAGAAAGGAAAAGGAAACAGCAGCAGAAGGTAGCTGCATCTAAAGGAAAATGATGCTGAACTGAGACAGTTCTCTAAATAATAGTGTACTTAGCAGCAGGTAGATGCTCCTCCTAAGGAAGCACTGCTCAGGAATTCAAGGGCATGCATCCTGTATATGAGGGACATATCAGCCTTCTTTGGCTGACACGTAACATTGTCAGTTGCTGTACATTGCAGGGCCTGCTCATCACCATTCAGGCCATCTTTATGATTTTGCTACCAAGATATGATATGTTGGGTTTAATGCTCACCACTGGTAACCACATAAAACGTCACCTTGTGCTTGATAGCCATAGCGTGGCAATTTGCCACTTAGCATTTGCATCGTAGCCTAAGTAGCAAGTGCCCTCTAGCTCAGTGAGGAAATGAAATGTAACACTAAAAGCCAACAAAAGTAGTATTTTGGGGGTTGCTTCCAGGCAGGTGACTGAGTATCGTCATAATATAAAATACAATCTGGATGAGTGCGATGCAAAGAACCAGGTCACCTGGGTTTCCCACATCTGTACCTGCAGTACAGCCTGAAAGGGGACCAGCAAAGTCTGACACTGTTCTGTAGAGCCAGGGTGTATTTGTCCAAAGATATTTTCAGTCATGCTGTATTTCTCCATTGCAATGCAAAAGATAGAAGAGGCATGGAAAAATATCTATGCATTTTTCATATATATAGGCTTAGATATTTATATTGTATATAAATATGTATGTGTTTTACAAATGTATGCCTCCAGAAGGTACAAAAAAAGGCAATAAAATCTATTATCTGCTAAAAATTACTCAATTATTTGTATAAAAATATCAGTATTTTAAAAGTGTAATTATTTTCACTTCTTCTGTGTCAATAGAAACCAGCAAACACTGCTGCCAGCCAATACTGAATATATTTAGGCAGTGAGAGAGTCATCTCGGAAGAATTTCTGATTACTTTAGGTTGCTTATTCCTCTTGTTTTTGGCCAAGTTGCCCTGACTTTTTGCATATTCTTACCTAAGATAGAAGTGAGCAGTGAGGTTGAGTTGTGGGACTTTGAAGACGCTGCCTTCGCCTTTCCAATGTTACACTTTGTACCCCAAGTGACCTGTGTGTTCCAAAATCCCCACTGATGATGAGGAGTTCCTGGAGGAGGTGAGCATTCAGCACAGCCCACATGGCTTCCAGACTCATGCTCCTTGCACCAACCCTCAGCACACCTAAGATCAGCACCCTGGTAATCTTGGCTTTAAGTTCAAGGCTTTCAGTAAATGGTCCTTATTCTGAGTTTCCTCTTCCATCTCAGCTTTACCTGCCCCATGCTACAACATGCCCACAGGCTGATGAGATATGCCTATTAGCCTGTATGTTTTGCTTCTTTTAATGGATGCAGGTGCACGCACTGCTGAAGTGCCCTCCCCAGGAGCCCGCAGCTCTTAATCATCCTATTAAAATGATTGTGTGTTTGCTATAATTTTCACATTAAAATTATCTGTGTTGGCTGTGTATACAGAGCTGTTCAAGCTCTATTGTGAGCAGCTAATTGAATTGAGCCCTGTTTGCTGTTTATAAATGGTCCCTTGCTAGTTCACAGCTTTATAGAGCTGTTGAGTCACCAAAGTAATACATTTCAGATATTTTGGGCTGAGGGGCACGAGCAGTGCTGCTTACAGCACACACTCGGACTCTGAAATGTAATGGGGCACTTTTCAAGCTGGTTTGCCTATATCTAGCACTTCACTTGGTGCCCACTGAGTTCCAGTGGACTATCTGAGTTTTCCTGATCATAACTGCATGCGTGCTGCCCTCTGAGTATGTAGAGCCTGAGCTTGGTTGTCCTTCCACACTGTGTTTGTCAGCTTTCTGGTCCAACTGTGCATAAAACAAGAGAGCTTCTGGGCAGCTGTTAATGTCACTGGATGTAATTGCTTTAAACTCCTTGCTTGCCCAGACACAGCGAGTAGATGTAGAAGCGCTGCTCCTGCAGAGAAGATGAAGATGACAACCTCAGATACCTTCTGATACATAGAATCACAGAATCATTAAGGTTGGAAAAGACCTCTCAGATCACCAAATCCAGCCCCAACCCACCACTGCCCACATCTCTCAGTGCCACATCCCCACTGTTCTGGAACACCTCCAGGGATGGTGACCTCACCACAGTGATGCTGTGCCACTGCATCACTGCTGTTTCGTGCTCTTTTCATGTTTTGCATGAGCATGCTGCCAGTGTGCTCCTTTCAGGCTTTTTCTTGTCTTTCCTTTCTCTTGGTGTGCGTGTCCCCTTACACTGTTTCTCTTGCTGTCATCCACACCATTACAAATCAGTAAGGACTGGCTGATGGAGGCAGGTACTGCTGAATTTTAGGCAGTTTTCTCTACAACTCATAAATGTACAATACTGGATGTGCCAGTTATCCATCTCAGTCCCCACATTCCCTTACAGTGCCACCTGCCTCTGCTGGGACTCTGCAGCTGTTCTTTTCTCCCTCTTGCAGCAATACAACTTTACAAAATCTTCTGTCACTTAAATGCAGCAGTTTTCAGCAGTGACCTGGATCATGGGCCCATCTCTGCTTGTTGCTTAAGGTATTGGGGTTGCAGCATAGGGAGGGGAGAAAGAGGCAAAGGAGACAGGGACTGTGGGCTAATAAAGAGGTCATTAAATTGATCTCCCAGATACAGAAATAATGATAAACATACAGCTCCTGTAAGAAGCAGCAGTCTTAGGAAGTCTCTGGATGTTGGTGCCTGCGGCAGGAAGATCTGAACTTGATCCTTGGGGACCCTTTCAACACTAGCCATTCTATGATTCTAGGAAGTAATAAGTGAAAAAGCAAAATATTCTCACAACAGTGTTGAGCCAGTGTCTTCAAATTTTTTATTCTGGCTCATGCAAAGTCATGAGTTCATCTTAAAAATGATGAAATTACAGGGAAAACATAATTGAGGACAGTGGTGTTTGGCCATGGTTTCTCCAGCTTGCAGACATGTGATTTGGGGCTTTCCTTTATAGCTCCTAAGTCTAGAAATTTCTTAGAACAACAACAAACCAAAACAAAACACCTGAGGCTGTTTAGGGAGATTTCCAGCACACCTATCTCGTTTCACCAGAGATGTTGGTTTATGTTTCACCAGAACCCAAATTATATGCTATTTTTTAGTAGCATGTTTACAAGAGCACCCACATGTGGAACCTTTCACAGATATTCAAGTGGTGGTGGGTCACAGTTTCTTGTGTTACATAAAATCAACATATTTTTTTTCACTGGGAATCAGATAAAACCAAAAACTCTTCGTGAGCCATGACCAGGAGCCATGATAAGAAAGTAAATGCAACAAAAAGCATCTGGGCAATTTTATCTTGATGCCAGTCGATTTGGGATGGCTTCAACCCGTATTTGCTCTTGTTGCTACTCCAAAGCCTCCTTATAATCTGACTAAAGTAAAAGCCTAGCCAAGATACTAAATATTTCAAGATAGCATTTTGAAATGCAGAACTCACAGGAGACCATGGGGTTTTCTTCATCAGCTTTTTCCCATTTTAAAAAGTGGAACGATGGTGAAACCATTATTTTACATCTTGAGTTGTTAGGCTAAAGCTTGATCACTGAAACAAATTCAATGAGACATAATCAGGAAAGCTGATAAATACTACAGACTCCCACACTCTGCTCTGATTGTTACTATAATAAGGCTACATCTGTACAGTCTGGCTTTCCTAACGTCAAGCAATTGGCAGCTCTGTAGCATTGATGCCCCCTGAGGGCTGCTTGTCCTCATAATTTTTTCTGTCTACTACAAGTAAGCATATGAAGTGTATGCTACATACCCACAGAAGACCACATAAATACACATACCAATATTGTCATGGGTCATAAAAGATGCATTTCAACTCTACTGTTCCTAATAACCTTATTTGCTTCTTCTCCCCCATCAAGCCTTAATCTTTTCCCCTTAATGTTATACATTTGTTTTACTTTAGATTTAGAATGAATTATTTCAGCAGTCTATGCTACCTTTATAACTTCTAGAAACTGATCTCTTCTCCCTAGATTCTCAATTGAGGGACTGGTAATTTAGATCTGTGCCTGTGCCTGGCATGGGCCAAGCATTCAGCACAGTGGAAGGTGGATGGAAACCTGGTTTAGCTTATTGCATTGAGTTTCATGACTGTCTGTCTCTCTGCCATCAGAAGCTTATAGCACCATTTCCTTTTTCACACCAAACATGGAATTCATGTCCAACCATTCCCTTGTTGATAGAAATCTTTCTTGACCATTCAGCTTCCTAGCCTGACCTTTTGCCAGCTCTATTTCTGCATCCCTCTTCCCTCCTACCGGATCCCCAAATTCAGTCATTTTCTGTTATTTGAACAATTACATTTATCAGTGTTTAGGGAGAAATGACTGCTTCTGAGTTCTCTGGTTGGAAATCTTGGAAAGCTACTTCTACTTCTGTTCTTTGTTGGACATCTCAGTGAATGTCAAAAGCAGACTATCTGAAAAATCAGGAGCAGGAATCATTTCAGAGAAAAACTTGTATGGAAAAAAAGGTGAGAAGAAGCATCTCATCTCATTCAGCATTACTGAGACATTTTCAGAAATTGGGAGACTTATTCTTCATTGTCTCCAGAGTTAATGCCAGTGAGCCTCCAAAAAAACAGCTAAGTGACACTTCCCCATCCCAAATGCCTATTACATTTGAATTTCAGTCTAACCACAAATCATCCAACAGTCAAATAATTAATGATACATCTGAGGAGTGTGATAATCTGGAAAGCTCTCTCAGGAGGCCCATATTGCTTTAGGAATGATAGATTGCTTCCAAAGCCGAGGTGAAAATTCATCAATTAATGTTATGAACGCTTTCATTAGAGAGAAGCTGATTTTATACTGCTGGATTTCCTCCAAGTCATGTATGTTCTACACATTACCTAATGCTGAAAGTTGCACAGTTATTGACAATACAGTACCTTCAGTACATGCGTCAGTACACTCTAAGTGACTCAGATTTGTTAAATTTCTCCCTGGTGACATTTTAGGGCAAAAATAGCATAAAGTGTGCAATGAAATATTGCTGCAAAATTTTAGTAAAACACAAGAATACCTCAAGATTTAACATTCAATCAACATGTTTTAAGATTTAAAGCGCCATAGCTTACAGTTTCTGTTGGAACTGTTGACTCAATGACCTTGGTTCTTTGGTGCAAGCAGAGGGGTACCGAAACATTGCCAGGAAGCATTACATTTATTAGAGCAGCTTTAGATGTTGTTAATTGCCAAATATGGGAAAACAAGCTTTTGCATTTGGGTAGATACAAGATAAATAGGCATGTAGGCTGTTTTTCCACTTCCATCCCTTTCCAAATTATACTGTAAATCTATCAGTTGTGCTTCTAAGGGCCTGATCCACCCTTGAAGCCACTTGAAGGGAGCTGCCTTAAAGCTGCACCATGGAGACAAGCAGAGTAATGACTCCATTCACCTACCAATTAGAGGTCTCAGAGCACTGTAATAAATAAGAATGTGGTTTTAAAGCCCTTTACATTAACAAAAACCAACAACACCTGAAGCCATGTAATCAGATCCAGGTCTCTGTGGTAAGAAATAGATCTCAAATTTAAATCCCTCTGGTCTATTCAAGTGAGATTCTGCTGTCATTGATCCTTATTAACCCAGGTATTGAATTTCTGTCACACCTAAAGCATGAAAAGTAATTCCATTTTTCATATCTTTGCTTGCTGCCAATAAGGCTGGCTGGATTTTGTTAGATCTTTAACTGGTGGTTTATCCTGAGTGCTCTTTTCTGTTGCTCTTGGGGTAGTGCTGAGTTAATGAGAGTGATTGTGGTGTTGACATAAGTGGTATATTGAATTCTGGAAAGCAGCCGCTGTGAATTGAGTAAGAGTTAATGATTAAAAAAATTAAAATATGGGATGATTGATTTAACTGAGTATGATAACAGGAGTGAATATTTGCTACATGTTAGCTCTAAAAAGCACCAGTATTTCAGAATAGAGAAATCCCAGAGATCTGGAATGGAAATAAACTGAAATTAAGAGAGAAAGCTTTTTTTCCATAAACACGTTTTGGTGTTACTATTGGTACATATACAGAGGCAGTATTTTGCTTGTTCTGTTTCTTGTGCAGAAAAGTGTTTTGTTGTTGTTGTTTTTGTTGTTTGGTTTTGTCTTTAATCTCATTCTCAGGAAGAGCCTCTTCTATATATGTCATTTTTGGACTGAGATGTTATCACAAGGGAGCACACATTGGGCTCCCACTACCTGGGCACATACCATGCTGCCATGCTTGAAGCAGCAAACTGTATAACATCAGGTTGGGATATGATCTCTTCCATATACCTTTTTTTCTGACCTTGAGCTATCATTTCATCACCTTTTTTTAATAGCCACTGTTTATCAACTCTCTGGCTTTTTCGCTAAATGTATGTATATATATGACCTTAATCTCACTAAATATTCATTGTCTTGTCCTGGAATAGAATTAGGCTAAAGATGTAGGCAATGGGAAAAAAAGGTGTGATGCTCCTTTGCTGTATTCTGCCATACTTTGAGAGCACTGTGTGTGAGCCTGGCTGGTGTGGGTAGGTGAGTCCTTGGAAGGCCTCTGAGGATCATTTAGTAGAGAGCCAAGCAAAGTGGCCTGAGTGTAAAGCTGTGTGGGATGCTGTTTGATCCAGCTTGTGCAAACCATCAGGCAGAGGAAAGGCAAGGATGGATGTAACCTCTCTGAGCCTGGCCCTCTGTGTCACGTAATTAATGGAGCTTGTGAGGCCAAAAAGGCAATAGCACGGAAACACAGATATATCAAGCATATTTATGACCATTTCATTAGCATTCTAAAGTTCTGTTCTTGGTGTATTTATTGATAAATATGTTCTTTTCAGCTAACAGTGAGTTAAAATGATATGTCAAAAGTCATCCGAGGAGCACAGCCCCTCTGAAATTCACAAAAAGCATAAACCTGTCCTTTTGCTGCCTGATGAGCAAGGAGAATGGAGTCAGTGGGAGTGCACCATTCAAAAATGTAATGTGAAGCAGTAATCCAAATCCACACAGAGAAGGAAAAAAATCCATAATTTCATGGGTTAAGAGGACAGAGGAGCTACCACAAAAACTCATGAGCAAGTTGTCCTAGAAATCTGAATGTGAACTTGCTCAGTTTGCAAGTCCCAACTAGATGTATACTGGCAACACAAACTGTACAGAGATAGGGATGGCAGGGAATGGTTATTTAGTGACTTGCTGTTCCAGGCACATTCACCATGATGGCTTCACTGACCATAAATTCTGCGGCTCAAAAATCTTATTAAAGTGTCACAGTGAAAGACAAAAATGTCATCTCAAGCTAAATGACCTTTAGAAAGAAATTAAAGATGAGTAAGCATGTTAGTCTATGCATACACTTGTGATTTAAACTTGGAAAACTGAGGAAACGCTGGAATAAAGATCTTCACCATCTACAAGTTAATCACCTGAAGCTTAAAAACAATCATTCCTTGCATTAAAGACTGATACACCTATTACTGAACAGGACTGAATGATAAGCATATGGAAAAGTGGCCCTTACGATTACTGGTGGAATCAACCATAAAAATCACTTCCCCATTTCCACGTGCGCAAGAGTGAGAAAGGAGAAAGATGTGAATCGTATCTTCTTATTAAGAAATAGGGCTTCTCTGCACTGCTGTTGAACAGCTGGAGGTGTGCCTGTCCAGCCCAAAAATGTACAGCCACAAGAGATGCTGCTGCCCCAACCTATGCTATTGGCACTAGCTTGTATACTTCTTCACACCTGGCTGGTGGGTGAATTCATGTGGAGACCATTACAAAAGTAAACGATAGAAAGCCACTTCTCCCTCCAAACTCAGGCGTTTATATGCCAACCTTAAAGGTTTAATTAAGGAAAGGTGTTGGTGTGGAACCACTTGTGCTCCACTCCAAGTTAACCGCCCTTTGTTCAGTTGTTTCTCAGAAAGGTCAAGCATCCACTGCAGGATGATGAGAGGAAAATAAATCCGGCTGTGTAACTCTGTTACTGACAGCTAAAATCCATACTTTGGTAAAATGTCCCAGATTCACTGAAAATATGAGCTGAAGGTAGAGCGAAAAATAACGAGCTGAAGTCAGAGGGAAAACAACTATACATGGATCAAGGAGGGGAAAGAAAGTGAGAGAAACCGAAAACATACAGCAGGCATAAAACAACCCATGAAAAATTGCATTTCTTCCCCAGCATCATCTATAACTTTGTTTGCGTTCATTTTTATCAGCGTGTTTTGTCCACACAGAGTTCAACCTCACACTCAAAGGCACAATCGGACAATCCTAACAGTTTTCTGATTAAATTTGAGTTACAGATTACCATGATTCAGTACGTCCATCCCAACATGGGTAAGTAGATACAGTTTTAGCAGATACAGTATTATTGGCTTCAGCATTCCCATACTGATCTACAGATAATGAGCTTTGTCTTCCAGAGTTTTGCTTACTTGTAGTAACTAAGATGGATGAAAAAAACAGACACAGAGTGATAGAAATAATGATTGTTATAGAGATTAACAAATGAGTAACTGGATGGCACAACACAGTTGCTCAAGGCAGTGGGCTGATGCTGCATTTTGTGACTGCAGGGGCTCTGTATGGGAGCAGATGACTGATGGCTGGTATTATCAAGGAGAACAGAATACGTCCTGTTTTAATCTTTTATTTGTTCAACCTTTACTGCGTGGGTGATGTTGAATTTCTTATTACTTGAAGAGATATTTTCTTCCCTTTGATAAGGGGGAGATGATCAAAGGAATGATCGAAGCTTGGCAAAGTCCTCATAACAAGTATCTGTTAAAAGGGATCTGTAATTATAAAAGGAGCGTATCTATCCTCCAGTTTTATTTCCTGTTATTTCTGCAGCATTGTGGGTTTTTTTTTGTACAAAAATAAAGGAGATAAAAACCAAAGAATTTAGAAAAAAATTAGCTGTTCTAAAGACCTGGAGAAGATAGACAACTGTAAAATACTTCCTTTATTGGTTTGTTGCTGGATCTACATAGAGATTAAATAGTAGTGCCACGTATTTTTCTTTAAGTGAACATTTAGTTCTCAAGTGCGTAACTACAGCAATAACTAGGGCACATTTCATTCTGGTGTTATTGTATTCAGGGCAGGCATAAGCGCCCTGTCTCAGTCTGAGATGTTCACACATCTAAAGCTACTCCTTTTGAACTGGAATGTTTGGTCTAAAAGTGCTGAAAAATAAATAAAAAAAAACAAAAAAACTTGCACTGATGAGTGCACTCGATGGCTTTTAGGCCATTTACTGAGTAAAGCCTGGGCCTAATAGGGTGAGGTCATCTGCCTTAGTCATAGTGCTGCTGCACTGGGTATGTGTGAGCATGGCTGCCTCCAGCACAGAGCACCAAGGCCACCATCTTCAGCAGCTGGCGGTACTGAGGTCTTAGCAATCAGACATCAATGAATTTCTCATCAGATCCACTCCTTGAATAAAAATACCTGGTGGTTGAGATAACCTCACACCTGAGAACAGAGCATGAGGACCTTTGGGTTTGTAAAGTACATTACTTAAAAGTAGAAAGAACTGACCTGCCACGTCTACGACTGCCCATCTACTGGTTTCCACCTTCAGTCCAGCTATCAGTGATTCAAATGCGGCTGCTCTGCTCCCTGTATGACTGTTCAGACCTCCACCCCCAGCAAGATGGCTGGGACTTCATAGGACTCCATAGAGAACCAACCTGAAGACCTTCATCGGATCATAACATAGAAAACCTGGCATTGCGGTGGTGGCAAAACCTATGCATGCCAATGAATGAACCAAATTAGCTGGTGTACTGATATGCTGTCACTACTCCAATATTCCTAAACATATTTCTCATCACTGCCCAAGAAAAGAATGACATCTGAGCTGCTGACAACTGTGCCGTTACAATTGCTGTTCAAAACAAATGAAGGGACTACAGAATGCTGCAAAGGTGGTAAATAGACTGGCAAAGTAAAATACAATTCAAAATGGTAATGTAGTGATTAGATTATTTGTCTGAGTCTCTGATTTAGTTTAAACAGTGCTGACAATGGAGCTGGAGTTCCATAATTTCAGCTGAGGAGAATTATGTCTGCACTCTGCTGTTTTCTTTGTTCTCTCTTTGTCACACAGATTGCTGTTATTTAATGGTATTTGCAGAACAAGGATAGGCTAGAATTATCTAAGAAATTTAAGAACAGGACTATTTATTATGGAAGGGTTATTGATTATATTATTCACTCTGCCATATTTTGCCTTTTGTGTTTTCAAGATTCTTTGCTGAGAAAATAAAAATAGATGCAGTACAGATGGCACATAATATTCTTACAGTAAGTTTTCTACTCACAGTTTATTCCTCCTTGGTCTGGAATAAGGGTTGGGTGAACATCTTTTCCAAGAATCACATCAGTATAGGCGAGCACTGTAACGGCAATTAAAAGGTTCTAAATAAAACTCTATGTGGAAGCGTACACTGCAGCCTCACTACCATGCATGCTAGAGATGTTTATTTATCCACAGACTTCTGGCTGGCTAAAAAGGTACAGCTGGCCCTTCTTTTGGTACAACCAAGGTCACGACTTTGAATCTCACAGAGCAAAGTTGATTTCTACCAGCTGATGGCTTGACCAGTGTTTATTTAGTTCATTCTTTCCCAGATTCAATCTGCATCTTTCCCAAACCTCGAACCCATTCTGCCGTACAACTTTGTTACTTAAAAGCCAATAATAAAGCACAAGTCCAGCTCTCGGAGCGGCGAGGCCAGGAAAGCAGCAGCTGTAGTGGCAAGACAAACAGACCATGTGGAGGAAGGTGAGTCCCTGCCAGGTTGTGGAAGAGAGCGACGTGAGGTGTGCGTGAGCACAAAGGTGCTTATAGGCAGGCCAGAATCAAGAAGAAAGATGCTGTCAGTGGATTTTGCCCATGCCCAAGCCTGCGTCCACAAGGAAAGCTTCATCTCAAGTCTTTTTCCTGCGTCAGAGAGGAGGTGCTGTGACTGCAGCAGTCCTTACCCAGCGCCCTTTTTGTTACGTGTAGTTCAGAGTGAAAACACAGCCTTGAAAACAAAACGCTGGGCACTAAGTTCTGGAGTCATCAGGCATTCTTGAATACCAAAACAGAAAAGCTGAGATGGTTTATTCACTTCAGGATATTTTTTCCCCCAGAGATTACCGTGCTTGTCAAAATGTGGATTTACAAGGAAATGGAGACCAAAATTTGGACACATTTTAATGATGTTCAGCAGAAGCAGTGCCCTCTCAGCTTTTCTCCCATATAAGAAGAAAATTTAAAGATCGTCATAACTTTTTTGAATTGCAAAAATATATCAATTTTATACTTTAGAAACATCTTTTTTTTTTTTTCAGTCAAAAGTATTTCTCATTTACAAGTATCTTTTTTTTCTTCCTTTGCTATTTTTAAAGAAAACAGATTTACATAGGATTAAATAATCCACAGGCAAAAAACAAAAACAAAACAAAAAAACACAACAGAAAAACCACCCCAAACATTTCATTTTAACTCAAAACATCTTTCCATTCTTCCCACCTCCCTCCCCCCACAAACACCAGGGCTTATTTCACTTCAGCTTGAACCAATCTTTGCTTCCAGTTTTTTGCCACACTGACAAACCCACATCCAGCTCCACTAGCAGAAAAGCCTCAGACAGGGAAATGCGTAGGAAGGGTTGGGCTATGCAACTCTCACTAGTGCTACAGCTGGGCTGATGTTGGCAGAACTGGGCTCTATCTGCGCTGCCTCCATTGCCGAGCCCGCTGCCGGAGCCGCCGCAGGGACAGGCTGATGGGCTGCTTCCCAAATTTCCTCATGATTTCCTTGATCCTTGCCAGGTTGGTTTTGGAGATGGTGAAGTCGCAGCGGGTAGCTCCCATGTCGTAGCCCACCTCGCAGTTCTTGGTGGCGGTGGTGTAGCCTTCTGCTTTCACACTGACCATGTATTCCCCTGGGTTGAGAAGGCGCCAGTAGTCTCCATCAGCTCCTGTGTGGAAAAGGGATGCTTTTAGACAGGGTTTTTTTCTTCTGCAGTGCATACTGGTACCCAGTGTGGGCTGGCATGCAGCACAGGCTGGCATGCAGCACAGGCTGGTATCCAACATGAGCTGGAGGTTGCTTTTCAAATGACACGAGTAGAGATGAGACGCTGGACTGGCAATTCTGCATCCATCCTTCTCAACCATCCAGACCTTGCAGCTAACAACCAAACTCATGGTGCACTTGAGGCCATCACCAGCATCCTTTAATACAGAGGAATTTTAGGGTAATCTAGCTATGCAAGCTCCCCAGCCCAAGAGGCAAAGGGAGTGGGATGCACTCCTTGCTGTGTGTTCCCTAAAAATCTCTCATCTGGAGCTCCAATAGGAAACCTCACAGCTGGAAGAGATCATCACTGGATGGGGCTCTAAGCAACCTGATTTGGCTATAGATATCTCTGATCATTGCAGGGAAGTTGGACCAGATGGCTTTTAAAGGTCCTTTCCAATTCTAACCATTCTGTGCCACCCTATGTGGTGAACCACTGCTCAAAAAATAGTGGGAAAACATGTTCCTTATTCTGAATACGTGTTCATGCCTTAAGAAGGAATGTTCCTGATTCAAAAATACAACATGGGCATGTGGCGTTGGACCTGGCTGTGTGCAGATGTAACTAGCTGGGCTTGTACATGAAAATGCAAACAAAGCTTCCGTGTGCAAGACAATGGAAAAATCCATTCAAATTTTATTATTCAGCCTTCTGTAAACTTAAATACAAAGTAATCCTACTTCCCCTCAGATGTTCCACTAGATAGTAAAATACACACAGGGCTGAAGGAAATGTCACCAGCAAAACCAAGCCAGAAGAATCAAATGCATTTCCAGAAAGGACCACCTTAAAATGAACACAAAGAATGCTTTCATGTGAATGCATGAGGAGGAAAAGCAAAAAGGGGTTAAAATAGCACATGGTACAGACACTATTCCCCAGGGGAAATTGAGTGAAGTGTTACTGATGTGAATGCAGACTCGCCAGCACATGGGTAAGTTGACAGCCTCGTGGTAGGAGGATGGTTATGAGGCTGCCCCATGGCACATGTGCCTCTCCTTTCCTGCCAGCCCTACAGAGCATGGCACCAACATTTTCAAAACAATGGGAGGAAAAAAAAAAGACAATAGATATTTCAATCAAGCATGCAATTCTATATATAAATAGAAGCACAGCATCTCTTATACAGAGAGGGTTTTTTGGTTGTTCTTGTTTTTAGCTCTAATGACAGCTGACAGCCATACTACCACTTGCCTTGGGTTGCTTGCAATGCAGTGTTGCAAAAGCTAAAGATCATTTGGGTAAAAATATGATATTTGGGAAAAGATCAGACTTGCTGGCCTTGGTTTAAAAAAATATGATTTTAATTTAGGGCATGGTAAAAAACTGCAAATAGCAAGCCTTAGCAAAACAGAAATATGAACTATATACTGTGGTATTGCAGCCTCTGACTGCAAACGTGAAACTGTGTGCAAGCACACCTGTGTTAGATCTTGTATCAGCACCTTGCTCAGGTTTTTCTTTCAGCCTCTGTGACCTGCTGTGAGGTGACAGCCAAGGTCCAGATTTCCTATTTCTTAGACCTCAGGAACAGAACGACCTCACTCTCAGAATGGGCTCTTCGAGGAGCTCCTTGTTTAGTTATTCACCCTTGCTGTTGGGTCTGTTGGCATCCTAACCGAAAGGCAAAACTGAAAGCTGTCCATGTTGCTTGAATTTCTCCCTAAGAGCCTACTTTGAGCTGTAGAACCCCCTCAACTCTGGCAGTTCCTGTGCTCTCAGTGTGGCTCCCCATGGGCTCAGCTTGCAGCCATGCTGTGTTATGCCCCTCAAGGGAAAAGGGAATCAGGAAGGGGATGGGGTTACCACTGATGTGTCCACCATCACATCCCTGGGGATGCTGCATCCCCACCCCGAGGCTGACCCACATTTCTCTAACACATTTGATAAGCAGTTTTATCACAGCCACACACCAGGAAAACATCTACCCATTGACACACCACTGGGAAATCATTTCAACACCAAATATCAAGCTGTGAGCAGGATGTATTTCACTCCTTGATAGGATCGTGGTGTTGATGGGTCTATGGTTGAACTAGATACTCTTAGTGGTCTTTTCTAACCTGAATGATTCAGTTATTCTCTAATACTATGATGGCCCCTGTTTTAAAATGAAGTCATTAAGATAAATGCAACAAATTTTATTAAATACCCTATATAAATTATCCTAATACTCTGTTACCTGCAAAAATGTCCCCAGAAAAGCAAGTGATAGTGCTGTACGCCCAATGCATATAATAACTGAAATCTAACTTCTCCACTGAAAGGCAGCCAGCAAGGAGGAAAAAATAGAAATATGCCTAGCTGAGACTAATGATATTAAATACTAACTAGATGCTATTTCAAAATCTTTGAATTTGGTTACATAATGTATGCTGAAAGCACATTAAGTTTACCAAATTATTCATAATTTTTTTTCTCTGAACATTGTGTGAAATTAAATTAATTACGCTTAATTGCAAAAAAATCACACAGAAATACACAAGTCTTTGAGCTCTGGTACAGGCTCCAGTACAAAATGCTTCACTGGAAGAGATCTGTATATATCTTGGTTGAGACTTGCTTTGAGATTTCCAAAGTGTGCAAAAATGCAGAAAACGATTTACCCTTCACTAAATATTCCAGGTTTAATCATATATTAATTGTTTACTGCGTGCAGCTGGTAGTAAACAAAATGCAATCCTTTCCAAAGGACTGGGCAGCCTGGTCAGGTGCTTGGCAACCCTGCACATAGCAGGGGGTTGAAACTAGATGATCATTGTGGTCCTTTTTAACCCAGGCCATTCTATGATTCTATGATACTCAGAAAGCTGCCACCTAAGTCTGATTTAAAACACAGTGGCCACGGTAAATCAGATGCATTTAGCAAACTACTTTCCCTCTGTGGTGGAAATTCCACTGATCTCTGCTAGTGGGAGTGATGGGATGTGGTTTAGAGACGTTGTTAGTGGACACGGTGATGATCAGTTGGACTTGATCTTCGTGGTCTTTTTCAACAAGAATGATTCTACGGTACTAAGACAACCCAGAAAACTGACTGCATTTGGAGCATCAGGGAATAAGGGCAGCCAGTGCATTCCTTCACCCAATTGATGAACTCCTCTCCAAAGGTTATCTCATAGAAAATAGTCCACGTCTAACCATAACACCATATAGAATCATAGAATGATTGTAAATCAAATATAATCACAGTTAATCAATAATTGCATCTGCATCAAGAGAAAATGGCATAATCTTCCATAAAGCTCTTACTCTCAAAATCAATAATTCCAAATAGCCTATTAATATTACCAGCTCAGTGCCTCCAGTCTCCTTTTCCCATAAGACATATTGTACTTCCAAGAGAAAATAAAAAAGTGCTTCCTGTGCACATTTGGAAAGAGATTTTCTCCAAAAAAAAAAAAAATAAAAAAAAAAATCAATGATGTTAGAAGGCCTTTGCAGGCAATTCTGCCTGCTCTACAAGGTATTCTACCACGTAGATGCACCAAAGGAACAGCAGGCACCTTACAGCCTAGGTTGCTTGAAACAAAAAGTCACATGAATAAAGGTGATGGCCATAACTCTCCTCCTAAATGGACTATTTTTATATCAAGACAATTCAGAGGTTCAAATGGATATATATATTTTTTTCATTTTAAAAGGTATAGAAGGAAGGAGAATGCCAACAGTCTACCTTCTTTCTCTAATGTTGTATGTGGCACGTTAGCTTTTTGTCTCCAACAACATATACATTGTTATCTGCCTAACAGAAAACAAAGTCCTGTAGCTCCAATCTAAAAAGTGATTCCCAAACACGGTATCAACTTTATTTCTCATTAAAAATATAAGTAAAAATAATAAAGCAATTACTTTTGCTTGCACTGAGATGGCCTTAAGCCACAAAAACTCAGCAGTAAGCCTAATGCAAGCAGCTGTGAGCTTTCAAGTGGTAAAAGCTGGGCTCTGGGACCTTGTGCACTTCTCCCCATGCCACCAGGACTCACTACCATATGCTTGTCTTTAAACAGTTGATTTTTCTTTCATGTGAGAATCCAGCATACAGAGAGCTGGAGCCTGTTGCACTTGCTTGGTTTCAACCAGAGAAATACATTAATTCTATTAGCAGAAGAATGCAACTTACAGTTTGTGACCCTCCTCCAAGACGGAGAAGACCAAGTGATTACTTTCGTTCCTGATATCATCTCCCACTCGTCCAATTGTGAAATATTTAAGGAAGAGTCATTACTGCCTAATTAAGAATCTGTTATTCAACATTCTGTTTTACAACAGGGACACAGTAACACCGAAATAAAATTATTTATAAACTAAGTTAGATATTCCAAGATTTATTACCGTCCCCAACAAAAGAATAAGGAGGTGGAACTCTCTTATTTTCGTGGTACGCCGCAGCCTGGATTCAGCCAACACACCAAAGTATGCCATCTTGCACCTCAGCAGCCAGCCCTTGCCATCACCTCTTGCTTACCCATCTCCTCTCCACGCCCCTCTCCTAGCGTCAGAGCTCAGAAGTGCTCCAGCCACTGGGGGCAATCACACAGGACCTCCACAAACACAACAGCTGGTGGACACCATCCAGCCCCTGACCTGCCAACAACAGTTTTCAGGTATTACTATTAATCCTGTAGTCACTAGTGTCTATTTAAGGCAATGCTTTATTTAGTGCCATGTCTACTTGCCAGGCCATTAAATAGGCCTGGAGTTTACTCTGAGCACAAATAGCTACATCTGGGTGTAGATCAAACAAGGCTAACAGACATCTGTGCATTTTTTACTTTTAGCTATACATACTGAAAGTTAATTCTCAGGCTGACATTCACCCATACGAAACACTGCTTTGGCCGAGCTCCATCAAAATCTCTTTCCCAAAGCTGTGATGCTTTGCAGAAGACTGCAGTGTGTGAAACCCCTTTCCTGCAGCAGCTGTTCCTCCTCTGGACACAGCTCAGGCTCACGTCTCCAACACATTCCCATCACTTAACAGCCAGAGGAACACTGTATGGCAAACTGCTACGACAGCCTTGTTTGTCAGTGCTGCAGTTACTCTGGGTTGAAATTTGCATTAGCTTTTCATGAGAAAAGGAGGAATAAAAATTATTTTAACATAGCTTGACTCAAGCAATTGATAAGAGGCAGATGGAAGGTTATTTGCTCAATACTATCATCATTCATTACCTGTGCGAATGTCATGGTTAACACCTTCTACTGAAATAATGGCATTTGCGATCCCCCTTCCATGTATGTCTTTCACTATGCCCTTGATGCCTCGATGGACCTGTTGAGAGAACAAGCAAAAAAATAAACATTACTTAGCAAGGAGCAGCACTGCCATTAGAAAGATGGAGCAAATCATGAATTCCACATGTGAGCTAAGCGTACCTATTCTGGGGTTCATACAACGTGAATTCAGCTTACAAATACTGGCAGGATCCCAGCAACACTGAATACGACAGATTTGACATGCAGAGAAAGAAGCAGAGAAGGAAGCCAACAAGTGGGTCAGGAGTTATGATGCTCTTGAATACCTGCTCCATGAAAACGATGAGGGACTCCCGGTTGTTCTCCCACTCCTCAGGCAACTCGCTCTCGTGGGGATACTTGTCACAGCCCACGTAGATGGACAGCTCAAAGCAGTTGGTGTGCAGATAGCTGAAGTCATTTATGCCTGTCAAAGGGGAGTAAAAAAATATAATGGAGTAAAATACAATAGAACGTAATAAAATGGAAACAATGAGATTTTAAACATTATATATATATATATATATATATAAGCTTGTAATGAGTGAAAGAATCCATTCTGTGTTTCCTCTTATGGCTTTGCAAAGGAATACAATCCGCATCATCTCTCTGTGATATGGACTTCCATTAGAAATCTGTCCTGACCAAAACCCAGGAACATCAGCCTGTGAGGAGCTGCAGCTTGTCTGCATTACAGAAAGTGCAGTGACCTTTACAAAGGTCTCGACTGCTATGGAAGACTGTATTTAGATTCAGATCTCAACTATTTCCATTTTTCAGCTTTCTCTTCCAACTCCTGCAGCTATTTTCCTTTGGAAAATTCCATTTATTCGCTCTTCACAACCACACAGATAACATGGCACGGTCTATGAGCATTAGAGAAAGGAGTGATAGGAGCTTCCTTCATTACTATCCACTTGCTTTTACAATGAAAGAATATGTAAGCAAATGTTTATTCACGATCACTAAGAGTTATACTTCACAAAGGCAAAGATTGGCAAAGATAAAGAAATGCACTCACTTCTAATGGAAAAGAGTTACAAACTAAGAGTTACTAAGAGTTACAAACACTGTAGTCCTGTCCAATTACCACAGAGCAGTAGTCAAATATTTAATGAGACCTCAGAGCCTCCTGGGTGCAGAGTTGGAGGGTTATGTAAGGCAGATGTTATGCTCTTCACATTTCTTGGTGGGGAAAGCCTGAATATCAGACAGTGGCATATGCTGCACTGCACAAATGCGCTTCCCTTCCATCTGAGAAACAGCCACAATTATTTTTCCCTCACATATTCTATCACATCCTGATTAATCTATTGTGAAATGTTTTGCAATACATAGCAATTGCTCAGTTTTAGTATGTGTATTTTAGAAAATGGCTTAACGTTGCCAAGAGCAACTCTCTGTGTATTAACAGGCAATTCCAGCCTTGAAAACACTAGAAATAAAATAAAATTCATCTGTTCTTTGCCTTCGAGCAGCACATCCAGTGCATAAATGTTATATGTAAATCTGCCTAAAGAACTTGCATTCATTGCAGTCCAGAATGCATGTAGAAACTGTTATACATTGAACTAAAGGGTAAATAAACAGAAAGTTGAGTGACCAATGTATCTATACTTGTGTCAGCGTGGGAATACAGAGGGAATGGAATGGAAAAAGTATGAGAGAAATTTGCTTTCAATTCTGAAATCATATTTGGAGAACACAGGGTGCTGTTGGTTACTGTCAGCTGTAGAATATGTCTGTGTGCATATGTGCATGTCTTTATGTGTGTACACATATCTACACCACAAAATTCATTCCATTTCTCGATGAAGAGATGAGGTCTAAAACCATTTCACAGGTTGAATGGAGACCACATCATCCAAGGTTCAGCCTAGGCTCTGGGATGTAAAGAACAAAGGGAAAAGCAATATTTCAAGCATTTCTCTCAAAGACAATATTGGAAGTCTTATTATTATGGAATAAAGCAGGATATGTAATATAATGAGAAACATCATAAAGCAATAAAATAGATCAGATGAACAAAATCCAATATACAATCATTTCTAAGAAATCAAGACATTATTCAGCATCCACATTGCACACTGTTCCTTAATGTAACTTAATACCAATATCTGTCAGGCCAGTGCCATCTTTTCTCTGTTGATTCATAATTGTGTTTCTGTGTTTCACTTAGGAAAATTAAGCTCACAAATTATATAATTAAGCAGTCAAGTTAGCAAGTTCTATATTTTTAAAAAAATTTGGAGAAATGCATACAAACCTATCATTAGACACTGGCCTTCCAACCTGAGCAGTTCAATCTTCCTCTTCCCCCTCCCTGAAACTCACCCACCACTTTTTAACCTCCTGAAAAAATATCTGAAAAGTAAATTCTTGGCTCTGGCTTTCAAAGGCTGGCCAATGTTAATCATATATGGGCCAATGTAAAAAAAGGTCCAAAGCTGAGAAACGTTTATGCAGTGAAACTACCTGCAAGTTACAAACAAGAGCCAGTTCCAATAAAAATGTGGTATGCACAGATGCTTTCCTGCATCTGTTTGCCATTAGGGCTGCAGTGGCTCCTGTTATCATTCAGGCACGCTGCTTCCTTCTTAATTCTGTAGAAAGTGCTGTCTAACTGATGCACCTGGTTTTGAGTAGAGCTGTGATGATTCTGCAGAGCGCCTCATCAGTCTGCTCAAGTGTGCACCTGTAGATAACTGCAGCTATTGCTGATAATAATGTGTCTTTAATTGGGCTTCCCTAGAAAGTGATGCTCTGACTGCACTACGGGACACAGCTTCCCCTTTGTGCTCAGTGACAGTGACACAGGCTGGGGCACACTGTGAGTGATGTGCTCTGTAATTTATTCTGGCAGCAAAAATGCCTGCGGAGCCTATTCATATTTTAAGCGTGAGCACATCCAGGTCTCTTAAAAAGAAGATGGCAGCAGGCAAGCAGGTCTGTTCAACACAGCTGAGGTTCCCCTGATATATAGGAGATTTGGTCTGGGTTGTTGCTCTGCCAGCAAACCATCTTGAATGTAGAGAATCTATACAGTAACACATTGCACTTCTGGAAACCCTGGTAGTAAACAGAATGGCCATTGGGTATTAGTGACAAAGCAGCCCCTGTCAATCTGCTACTACCTGATGACACGCAATGAATGGATTTCCAGACGAGGAAATATTGCTCTCAGAGCACACTTTACCACCTTTACCTCCACAGTGTATACTGGGCAGTGATGTCATTATCATGGTTAACAGCGTAATGGCACAATAAATGGGAATTTAGGAGGAAATTCTGTACTCAGAGGATGGCAAGGACCTGGCACTGCTGCCCAGAGAAGAATGGGTGCCCATCTCTGGAGATGCTCATGTCCACGGATGGACCTTGGGCAGCCTGTGCTAGTGGGGGGGCACCCAGCCCACGGCAGGAGGTTGCAACGAGGTGACATTCGAGGTCCCTTCCAACCCAAGCCATTCTGTGACTCTGCTAATTTCCTCAGGCACCTACTTCCAGCCACTGTGTGCCACGAGGCGCCATTAACTGTGCCGTCCTCCTTCTGGAAGTCCTCTGTGTGACACGCTCTCCTCCTCGCGTCTGTCATGAGCCGGTGCGTGGAGGCGTAGGAGTAGGCGAGCCAGCGAAAGACGTGGTCATCTGGTGTGGGTGTGTAGTCCTGTGTTTTCCACAGGGACCTCACCATGTCGTAGGGGTACGCCACCACCAGCTCTCCTCCCTGCAGATTGCCCCCCAGCACAAAAGGAATTTTTTCCATCCATGCAATGATTGCTCGCGTCTCCACCGCCACCTAGGAAAGAAGGAAACAGCTTTGTTGTGGCCTGTCAGACCTGGAAATCTTCTTGGGGCAAACTGGAAGACGCTTCACACAGAGTGAGTAGTCAGCACAAGAGATGAGGCCAAGAAGAAAATATTTTTATGACAGTGTCTGCTAGACACATTTTGGAGGCCACTGACAACCCATAAAAGCTAACACAAACATTAACATTTTTGTTTTATCCTGCAGGAGTGATCTAGAACCACCAAGTTGTCAGATCATAATGCTGTGCCCAGCGGCATCAATTAGAATGAGTTTGGGAAATAAGGGGTTTTAAGCAGGGGAATATTTCTAAAGCCCACAGAACTGCTGCAGTTAAGTACCTTCCCTGCAAACAGGGGAAGCTTGGCCACTATAAATAGTTATTTCAAATGCCATGCAAAAAATAAGTTAAGTTTTAACATGGCAAGCATAAGCAACTGTGGTGTTATTTCAAGCAACATCAAGAAAAAAAAAAGCAGGAGAAATCTGCATGGTGCATATCTTGTAAAAGAGCTCATCCATGCTGCAAAGCTGGGGAGCAGCCTTATTCAGAGGTGAGCCCAGCTGTGGGCTTATGCTGTGTTTCTTTTTCTTTACCTGCCTGGGACTCAAATTTAGGTATCAAGCCCCCCAGTCTCACCCAATAGCCTGGAAAATAGAAAAACATGGCACTCCAGGAAGCTGCTCCCTTTCCAAGGGCAGCTGCTAAAACATGGGACCCAACTGTATCTTTGTGGTGCAATTTTATTTCCACTGACTATCAGGGAAGCCCAGACAGTTGTCTTAGAGCAGGTATGCAGCTGCAAGCTGCATTTTCCACGAAAAATACAAAGCTCAGTCTTTCAACCTGCCCCCAACTTCATCTTCCCATCTCTCCGGAGCCAGTGCTACTTACGGTGGCATTTTCAGATAGGTACCAGTCAGGAATGGGGATGTGATGATTTGGAACTTTCCTTTTGCTCTTCTTCTGATCTTCAGACTCCCAGAGCAAAGAGTTTAAATCGGGGAAATTATTGTTGATGTCAATGCCATCCTGAGTCCATCGACCTAAAGACCAGCCCCCTAATTCTGAGCCCTTAGATTGAAGGGAAAAAAAAAAAAAAAAAAGAAAAAGAAATGATTATTCAGAAAATGATAATCTGTAATCCCCAGCAAAGTAATTGGGGATGATCCATGCACAGAAATGGAAGGATGAATTAGTTCTATCACAGAAATGAAAACATGGATTTTTTTTTTTTTTTTTTTTTTTTGAGTTGAGTTGATTGAGGTAAAGCCAAAGACAAAACACCTGGGGTTAGACAAAATGTTCTGGTTTGTTTTCAAGGTTTCTGCAGAAGACTATTTTTCCCTAGGTTACAGTGGAGATGGCATATATCCCTTCTATGGCTGTGAGCACAGCTTTTGTATTCTAGTCTGCTGCTACTGACTGCCCAGGAAGATTTTCCAGTGCACCTGAACAGAGCCCATGAATTTTCCCTTCCCATTGTCTGTCTTATTCCAGACTGAAATATCATGATGCCCAACACATTGTGTGCTCTTTAAAGGTGCTAGGTGCTATATTAAATTTCAGCTACAAAAGAACACAGATTTTCATGTGCTTAAGCTTGGTTTCCCATGGCAAAACAGGCTTCACAAATTCTCCATTTTCCATGATGGTGCTCTCACTGATTTACTCCTCAGTACTGTGTGTTGTGGAAGTCTTAGGGCCCCTCCTTTCCACATGCATCCTCATATTAGCCAGTATCACATAAAGACCGATACAAATTTTGCGCCAGGTAAGATGCTTCAATGGCTTATGTTTGCTTTGATGCTTCTGTTTTTATTTTTGATTTTTATTCTTTTAGTTGCTTGCAAAATATCATATACAAAAAAAAAAAAAAAAAAAAAAAAGAAAAAGGACAACATTAATCTAACAGATCTAAATAATTCCTCAACATTACCGCCTTGTATGCCTTGTCATATCCATCTGGGTTGACTGAGGGAAGAAGGTGGATCCTGGTATCCTCGATGAGATGCACAATGCGCGGGTTCCCAGCGAGGTATTCCTGACACATGAACTGCATTAACAAAAGGATCAGCTCACGTCCAAGCACTTCATTCCCATGAGCTCCTGCAATGTACCGAAATTCCGGTTCACCTGGCAATCACATAGGACAGAAATGCAGTCAGAGCAGCAAATGAGGGGTCTACAGATGTCAAGCAGCAGCTTTTCACTTAGTGTGGGTTGGAGAAATACCTTAACTGAAAAAATAATAAATGAAAACACATAAGAAACCAATAATTACTTTCTGTAGTTACTCTAAAATAACGGGCATATGCATCAGAGCCCTGGTAGCACGCCGTGATCGTATAGTGGTTAGTACTCTGCGTTGTGGCCGCAGCAACCTCGGTTCGAATCCGAGTCACGGCATCACCTTGGTGGTACACACGAGGCTCTGCCTTTTTAGTCAGCCCACCTCAACCCAATGAGGATCAACACGGCCAAGTCCATTGAAGGAATAAGACTTGCAAACCCCAACTAGAACAGATCCAAAAGGGACAACCTCAGATGGGCCCACCCTCCCACTTGCCAAGCCCGCGACACACGATCTCAGGCATTGATGGGGAGGGGGGCAACGACATGAGATTCTGGTGTTAGCACCTGGGTAACACCTCCCTTGCTATGGGGTGAGCACTTAGCAGGGTGTTCACAGGTACGGCAGAGTGCATCCGCACCAATGCCTGACGACAGCAACACAGGGAGATCTTTATTCATACCCACAGAGGGATCAGACTGAATGACTATCTGTCCTGCGGGATGATATTACCGCAGGAAATTGAACCCCCAACGCTCACCACTGAAAGAATACTGGGAGATTTGACCTGTCTTTGTTTGCAATGCATACACTCCCATATAAAAAAGCAAATTTTCATCCAAAGCTACATAAATTTCAGCACTGAAATCCATTTCCCAGTGCTAAGATTCACTTTTACTTTATTACTGCAAAGAATAAAACTCATTATCATTGAAGAATTTGATCCTACATTCAAAATGCCTTCTGTTTGTGCTCATCCTACTCTTCTCATTTTAGAAACTCAGCATTGAAGTTCCTCCCACATACATTCAAAATCATTGCAGCCATGAATATAATTCCATCAGGGATAATTACTGCAGATAGAACGAGGAGGAAAAAAAAAAAAAAAAAACCAAAGCAAAAAACCAAAGCCCAACACCTTCCAACATAATTAGTTAGATTAAATCCTAACCAACTTCATGTTCTCCTGGGTTGTCGGAAATCTCAACAGCGTACAGTTTTAGTCCTTGGTGGCTTTTTCCAATGTTGTAAATTCTTGTGATGTTTGGGCACATTTTATTCACAGTTTTCATCAACTGCCAAAGAAAAAATGACACAGAGTTAGACTAACAGCATCAACAGTATCATGATTTTATTCCAGATTCGTTGTTTCAGACACTCTTCATTTTCTATCTTATTTCTTAGTTGTAAATGCTTTATGCTTAACTTATGAACCAGAGCTCTACTGTCACACAACACCAGTTTTGTTCAGCTGAAACAGCACAGTGTAGGTGAAGTTCTATATCTTGCTTACATGAGATGTATTTGTGGTATTATCACAGAATTAACTGCGTGATGGGTAGGTTCAAAAGGAATAATAAAGAACAAACAAACAAACAATTGCCTACATAAGTCCTACACTATCAGGAGATAATAGAGCATATGTTCTCAGAACATTACACGACGGATGGAGGGTAATTAGGCTTCTCAACACCTCTTCCTACACGCTCTGTATTGCAATATAAAATCTCATATGAGTAAAATCATTGTTGTAGGCAGTATTGATGTGGCCAAAACAGCAAGACGGGTTGTTATCTGAATTACTCCCATAAACATAACGGGATATACTCTTTCAGCAAATAAATGGCATAACAAATTCCTGTGAATTGCTTTACCAGGCTTCAGCAAGAAAAAAATGGCAATGCCAACATCCGTCTGAAAGCATCCATTGTCAAAATCTACTCAGTTAATCATTCCTCCAGATACTACGTGACATCTAAATGTAATCAATTAGCCTTACTGCTTAATAAAGTGCATAAGGAAGGTCATGCTATGGGCTGTAGTTCTGTTTAAACCAGTGGTGTTTTGCAGATGTCATCCAGATAAGGACATCTGCAGTCTAAATCATCCCTCAAAGAAAGAAACAAAACCTATTTTCACTGCGACAATTCAGGTGAACATTAAGACTCACAAACAAGACTAAAAACATGTGTTCTTACTAAGAAATTCTTGTAAATAGCTTTAAATGACAAAATTTATCTGCCTTGATCTTTTTTTCAGTGGAAGGGATTAAAGAAATAAATAAGGACTTTACTGTAAATTGGAGCCCTAGGGTTTATTAATTAGACAATCTTTGCATAAACAAGGGTGCATGCATTATTGAAGAAGTACTGCAGCATAACAAAACCTCTTTGCTCGCACAGCATTAATATAGAGACAATACTGCATGATAACAAAGCTGATGATTTTTAAAAAAACATTAATTAGTTGTGTCCAATTCCCATGTCACCATTTAGTAAATCAAAGTGGAAACAATTCACATTGAGAAGAACATCATTAAAATTCCTCTCATAAAAGACTTCTATTTATAATCGTACTAAAAGACAGAAGAGATGTTTCGTGTTTTTATTTCTCAAAGGCTTTTCCATCTCATACATTGGCTTTATGCATATGAGAAACAATTTCTTTTGCAAATTTCAACTCAACGCTCCTCTAAAAATGCATTCACATATGCTTCATCAGTGTGTTACCAGGTTTTGTATGTACTTTTTTCCACCACTGCCATCATCATCAATGTGCTGGTATTATGAGGACCCAAATATTCCCATGGAACTTTTCCAATCTTCTGGGCATGTACATAAGGGTACACCATGATTTATTTTTTCATTAGAAGCATATATAGGATGCAGGAGACACTGTTTTACATTTTCTACACAAGATTTAACAAATCACTGCCAAGTTTTTAAGACAGAATGCTTTACATCTCCATGGTCAAGAGCCACTGTGTCTGAAATTGCTCACAGTGAACCAAAAATACCAATGGAAAATGAGCTATGGAAATATTTCTTACTAGAGCAGCTACTCAACTCTGAAATAGGGAGATGAGCCTGTCCTTGCAGAGTGTTCACAAAATCCTTCTGCAGTGCAGAAGCTTTCCCAATGTACCTGGCACCAGATACCCAGAGCATCAATTTAGGAAAGCATGTTAAAGTTCATTCCTGGTGAGAAAAATGCCTAGAACGAATTTCAAAGCATTTTACAAACAATGGAAATATTTGTATTGGCCTCAGCAAACTCCCAACCATCTGTTTTATTTCAGGCCTGTGAGGATTTCCAAGTTAAACGAAGAACCTTTCCTGAATCAGGTCCTACACGGCACTCTCCACTGAGGTCCCTCTGATGGCAGTGTGGGTAAGGTACGTGGATAAGTGTTTATATATAAATACAACGCTGGAAACCAACATATTTCATATTTGCTTTTCTCATGCCCATTTCCTCCAAACGGCACAATAGGTCACCTGGAATGTCACAGTGTTTTCTTTGCGCTTGTACAAACTGTCAGAGACAATTGATGATAATAGTCCGTCAGGGCTTTATTAACAACCAGCAGGGCTGTAAAACATTTCCAGAGTTGTGCTCACCAGCAGTTCTTATTTGACAGTTCCTGTTTGTTTGTCAGTACCAATTATTTATCTTGTTAGCGCCCTGGAAAAATTGCATGCAGGCTTTGAAGAAGCCCTTCAGAGCTGGTGTCTGAAGGTCCAGTTCTTCAGTTTGGCAGGAAAGGTGTGTTAAATGTAGGTCTGAGTGCTGCCTAAACCTGGAGGAGGCAAAAAGGCTCTCCTCTTAATGCCGTTCAGGTTAGGGCTATCCATTATCCTTTAAGAAAATCGTTTGGGTATCTGAGTCCTACAACAGACCAGGTATAGATATCTCTGTGTTCTCTGTTCTGCTTCATGTCAAAACAGAACTTGCCTCCTTCTTGAGTGGAGAGATGGAGGCCGTCAGTTTGGCCTTGTATGCAGCACGGGATGTTGGCTGGGAATTACACTAGTTTTCTAGATTTCATTGGCTCACCCTTAGATAAAAAGGTAACGCATGCAGCTCAAATTCAGAACATTCCACACTATCATTCCACCACTTCCATGAACAAAGCTGGCTGTGAAGACCAACACAAGACCTGAAGGTTGACTGCAATCTGACTTGTCCCAGAGGAAAGAATTATGCACAGTTAAACAGACTTAAAAATTAATACTCCTATTTTCTAAGCAAAGTATGATTCTGGTTAGGCATTTCAGTTTGTAACAAAGACAAGGTTGAAGCTTTGGGCCATATTCAGATTCACCTCCTTCTGAAGCTTGAAGATAACTATTTTAGAACAGCTAGCTCTAACATGGAAAGAAATGTCAGACACTTTGACAGGATTTTCTCCTACATTCTATTTAATCAGATGTTCCATCTTATGAGAAGGGATGGTTTTCCATCCTTTTGTATGATTCACCTAGGTTACACAAGCAACACGTGTACTCAAGTGTCCATCTCAAATTATTTCCAGAAATATCCGTCAGCCATTTTCAAAGCTTGCTTTACAGTATAAATGCATCATGTATTTCTGGACTATAAGATGATCCCTGCTTCTGAGTGTGACTTACAGTGAGTGTCCCTATCGAATGAAGGAAGAGTCAAGCACTTTTCCCAAAGAAACGTTTCATGCTATAAATTTCAACATCTTAAATAGAGAGTTCTATTAAAATAATCAGACACTGAAAAATCCCTCCCTCCTACTTGCTTGACATATTGCAACGTAATGTAATGCTTCCAAAACATGGCCCAGGGAAACACCCTCCTCCTCCTTCAGTGTTTATGATAAATAACTCCAAAGATCAGTGCTTTTATGAGATGATTGGCAGTGCTAACAAAAGTGATAACAACACTCTGTATTACAAAAAAAAAAAAGAAAAAAAAGATGTTAACTGTAGAAATTGACAGTTATTGTTCTATTTTATACTCAGGAAAGGAAACATCAAGTTCTGTGGCTGTCACCAAATGGCAGTTTGGGGGATATAAAACTTAACACGTCCCAGCTTGCAATCTTCTGCCTACCAGCAGCAGAACCCAATTAGAATGCAGTCAGTTCTGAACACACAAACGGTTTTGACATGCAGGAACACAAATAATGGGAGAACACACAGACAGGTCGCAACTGAGCAGTCTCAACCACAGCTGCAAATTTTCTGCTTGTATTAAAACTGGAAAAGCATCCAATTTTAAAACTGATTTTTTATTTTTTATTTATTTTACCAAAGACTTTTCTAAATTGATCAACCTGTCTCTCTGCAATCAGAATCTAAAGTACCCTTTACTTCATTGATCTTGGCAGTAATAGTGCCAATTGAGTTTCTACTTGTCTAATCTTTGTGCTAAGAGATATAGGCCATGAAATCTCTGCTGAAATAAGCCCTGTGACTCAGTACACAATTGCTCAATAAAGATGAACAGTGATTCATGCAGTACAAATATACTGAAAATTCAGCAAATGATTCACACACTTCAAGTCCAAATATATTATCTTTATATCCTAAAAGAAAGGAGGCAGAAACATAGAAACATCTCCTTGGTGCAATCCACACCTATGTCTGCACTGATTCAAAACAAGATTAAAAAAACAACAAAAACTAAACCAAGATTGACTGTTTGAAGCAATAGGAACAAAATTAACAAGACTAGGAGTTTTAGAACTAAAACTAACTGGATTTCTTTTTGCTTGTTAAGACAACAAAACAATTTCAACAGTTTCTGGTGAGATTTTCAGTACTCTACAGAACCTGATGCTCTACAGTTCACTGTAATTATGCCAAACCACTGCAAGATAGAAGAATTCTAATGGCCAAATCAGGGTCAAATTTGTAAGGAGAAACTTGTGTAATGTTTACCAGCTAAATACACATGGAAGCAAAATGATGGCATGTTAGGTGTAAATATTCCCTTGTAGTGCAGTGACTCTTGCTTAAGATGACTTACAAATTTAGGTACTGAGATTTTAATAGATTGCAACTTTTAATAATGGAATAAAAGAGATAAAAATTGAATAGATTGCAGGCACATTTAAAAACATTTCAGTAGGAAGAAATCCTACTCTGTATGAGCTCTGGAAGAACTACACCCATCCACCTCCTCCTCCAGAAGGTCACAGACCCTGCTTACCTGCCTCATCTCTTTGTAGTTATGATGCTTAAAGTCGAGATTATCGGTAGTTGTCATCTCATTTCTTCTGTGGTAATAATTATTTGGGTCTGAGAAAAGAAACAGAACAATTTTCACGTATTTATTAGCCATTTAGAAATAGAAAGATTCTTAACTGTAATGCAGGCATGGAATGTGGAAACTTGACTTCCACGCTCCTACACGGGTTTTCAAAAACAAAACTGAAAAGGAAGAACGAGTTTGAAATATTCCCTGTTACAGCAGAAACCAACGGGTATTGATTTGAACAAAAGCAAGGAGGCAGCAGGCATCTGCTCACTGGGCAGCTACACTGCTGAACTCCAGCAGAAACGCAAAAGGGCATCCACAGGCCACAGGGGAGTGCAAAGGACATTGGGCAGACGATGAGACAGATGTGAGATAAAAGGGCGGAAAAGAATATCTCACATCAGAGGAAAAAGCCCCAGTAAATGTTTTATGTCTACTTAATCAGTTTGCTCTCGCAAGGAATGGTGAGTTGTTTTTAACTTTGTGTGGTATTCTCAGAGTATTTGCGCTGCCTACAGAAAGGAACCGCTGAACATACTAAACATCCCTAATTGTTTCCCTCATCATTTGTTATGGATGTCTAAGGCCTTTTTTAAAAAAGAAACTTTCAAATAATCACGCTTTTTTCTATAGGGGTATAATTTGTAATTCATGTGTTTCGTACTATCCAAGGTGAATATGTGGTTTGCATAAAAAACCTTTCTCCTCCTTGACTTTCCTGGTGAGTGTTCTGGCCATTCACCTGGAAAGAAACAACAACAACAACAACCAGCCAAGACTGTTAGGGCTTAGCTTTAGATTCTATGATACACAAACTCCTAATCTAATCTATCATGATTTATTTTAGGAATAAACAAAGCTTTTTGGATAACAAAGACATTTGTTAATGTGCTCTCTCTAGAACATCTTATTCTTCATGTAATTGTCAAACTGAGAAATAATTTCTCTTCCCACAAAACCATCCTGAATAGTTTAAAATTTTTAGGGGGAGAACCAAATATTAAAATCTAAATATCATTCTATCTTGTTCACACAGTGAAAAGACAACTTTACAGAAAAAAAAAAAACCAACAACCAGTACCACTAAACAGCCGTGATTTTTTGAAAGGGAAAAAGATAACTACTGGTAGGAGGAATATTTGTTGTCATTTCTTGCAATAACTAATGCTTTTTGATACTATGGAAAACTACCTAGGAATACCTTAAAGCTTCACATTTCTGATATTAATATCTAAATTCTCATATTTCCTCCCCCCATAACATTCTTAATGTATTTATATTTGGTTCTGGGGTTGGGGGTTTTTTGGATCATTTAAGTTATTTATGAAATGAAACGTGCAAGCTTTATTAGGCTTTACTGTAAAATCACTCATGTATTCTACCACATATTTAATTTTCATTTAAGTGTTTCTCTTCCCCTTTCATTCATTTCTACAAATACTTCTGTATGGTCTATTGAATGGGATGTAAAAAGGCAAAAAACATCTTGTCCCACCCAAATCTGGTTGTTCAATACACATGGACCTGTGTTTAGCAAGCCCAACTGGAAAATTATTTCATTTGGAGCTTAACCAGGTGAGGAAACAAGATTCCTTTGCCTATAAAAAGTTCTGAAGAGTCAAGAGGGTGACATTTCAGACAGCACACCTGCATTTTCAGGTTTTTTTTTTCCCAACCAACTGCAGGTCATCCAGGTCCACCCACAGCAGCAGTGCTGCAGAAACCCTGCAGACAACTCAGGGATGCCAAACTCTTCAAGGTCAGCCCATGCTAATTCACAGAGGTTACTTGTCAATGTATCGATGGCAAAGAAATAGAAATTGTAAAAGCGCTTCTTGTAGAAAGATGCAACGTGCTTAATGCCTCAAGGAATATCTTTAGCATCGTAAAAATATCTACGTTGTAAAAATTATTATAAAAATAAGCATAAAAAAAACAAAACAGCCGGGATGTTGAAGGCATTCTCTATCACCACAAGCCAAAGTATACAGCAGCTGATTTTTTCCTGATACTTTAATCCCATTCCTTTCAAAATCTGGCACTTTTTCCATACATCAAACATTAATGTCATGGGAATGACTATGAATACTGCAGAGCTGGTGGAAAGTCAAAGAACTGAAAAACACATACAGTGAGAACGATGGCATCTCTAGACCTTCTCAGAAAACTTGCACTGTTTGACAGCTCCCCAGAGAGTTAACACATATTTTGCCAGGTTCTACTCCAAGTCGGCTGGGATCATTGGATTTCTGCTGCAGCAGGAATACAGATCAGAAACTTAAGGACTGAAATGTATAAATGCATAAAATACCCTGCACAGTTGTCTAGGACCACCTTGGCAAAATTATTTTCTTTCATGAAATGGAGTGAAAGATATTCAAACCAGAGAATAATTTGAATTGAAATGTGCTCATTTATTCACAACATCGTCTCAGACAGCCTCTCTTTCTTCCAAGGGGGAAAAATACTGCAAATGTGTGGCACTTCCATTTAAACTGAGGAATATATCAGCATTTTCTTCCACTAATTTATCTTTATGTTACCATGAGAGTTAAATAAGATTTCAGGTAAAGATAGCTCGTTACCTTCACACTGTATTTCTCCAAAAAGATAGGCAAATGGCTAGGAAGTCTTTCCTATCTCCACTTCTATCAAAGGAGATCAGCTTGAAAATAGCCCACTAGTCCATCATGACAGCTCTGGGGATTGCCCATAAATTAAACCTAGCACCAGAGAAGATCCATTGCTGAGCAGTTTGATACGTAGATTGGATTTTCTGTTGTACTCTTCTGCTACACGTGGATTATTTTCTACATATGTTAAGGTATAGTCAAATACCTCACAACTAATTCCAATTCAACAGACCGAATAAGATATGCAAGAGAAAAGACCTCTGGTAGTTTCTTCTTAAAAGTTTTCTATCATCATTTGATCTTCCTAATGAGTTCCTACAATTCTATTCTAATAATAAATGGAGAACTCTAATGGAAATCATAATAACAATGAGCAATGGCAATACTTCTCTAGAATGGTAAAATTCTACAGATAAAATATGAACAAAAGCCTTTTAAAGATGGCCACTTCATTCTTTGAAGACATCACATCTGTTGAGAGGAGTATGGAGATAAATAATGCATTGGCCTTTCCCAGGAGCAGTATTGAAATTGGTCTCATTTTTATTCAGTATTTGCTCAAGAGAACTTCCAAAAAAAGTTTTAAATTGTAGAAGATTAAGTTTTAGCTTTGTAACGATACAAACAGAACCTGAGGACAGGCTGTCATTTTAAGCAAAAATTTACTCTCAAAAGTAATGCACTGAATTCAGCGCAGCTCCATGCACGATCACCAATAATCAAAGCTAACTGTGGAGTTTCATACAAAGTGAGCACTTAACCAGGTAGCTTGACAAAAAGAGGCAAGCAGTGAAAATAGGACCGAATGATGCATCTACTGCAGTACTCCATTATAGGGGAATTAAAGTTCATCTTTTATCTCGAGTTGAAAGCGATGGCATAATCATGATATCAATGATAGTTCTTCTATGTAAGAATTATTAAAAATTAAATTTTATCACAAATTTATTCAATTTAAAAGATTGCCTATTGCCTTGAATACTCGACAGTATAAATAAATGCATGAAGAGCTAGGCTAATTTTCTCTCTCTTCTCTCTGGCTACTTTTGATCATACACATTTTCTTTTTGATTTTTTTTTTCCTTAAGTTTGAAAAAGAACAGGCAAGAAAAGTACATCCATCCCTCTGAGGCAATTACAAAAGATTGTGTGTGTCAGTCTACATCTATGTAAACACTGACGTTTCTGGAGATCGGGGAGAGAATTACGGGCGGGTGCATTTGTCCTCTATTTTCACCAGCAAGAAATGGCAGCTCCGATCCCCTGGCACAGGTAGGATTTGATGGCACCTTTTCCCAGCAGTTAAGTGTTTTTCCATTGGTGAAATGGTAAATGTATTCTGTTGGTTGAAAGGCAGTACATTGTTGACGTTGTTGGATAGCACAGCCGTTTCTTAAGAGCTACAGTCATAATCTAGAAAAGGCTGTTCGTCAAAACTAGCCTGCAGTACAGCAAAGATGCATCATGAATAATATATAATCATTGTGTTGATAAAAGTGACAAGTATCTTAGTAATACTGTTGATCTAATCAGTAATATCTCTGTACAAGTCTTGTTGTAACCACAAGCAGTGATTTCTCACTTTTTGTCCATGCTTGGGTCATACACTGCAGATTTAATTAGCAGGTCCTACTACAGGACCTCACTGGCTCTAGCTGTTTTCATGGCCTCCTGCCAGTGCTAACAAGCTTTTCTAGAATATTAATATCTCATCCAGGTTTCTTTTTTCATCTGGTATTTCTTCTCCTTTAAGCCTACATGATGGAAAGCTGATACATAGCACCGGCTGAATGCCAACCACTTAATGCATTCAGGGATTAATAAAGACATAAAACCTACTATTACAAGTTAAAATGACATGAAATGAGGCACTGTTATAAAAAACCTGCAGAACCATCTTCCTTCCTTACAAACCACCTCTTCATCTTGGGTTGCTTCCCTACACCCTATCTACCTGTGCACTGACACTGGCTTAGGAGGACACAGTGCATGGGAGCTCTGAAATCTGTCCAAGCTGCTCCTCTTGACAATTTGATATCTTGTACATCTACCTGCAGGGTGCAAATGACAAGTGTACCAGTTACTCAAAGAAACTGAGTATGGCAACTTCTATGGCTACTTCTATGGATCATTGGCTTCTGGAAGGATAAGGTTGGGTGAACCGACACAGTCCTACTCACTGTTTTTTATGAATTTGTTTTTTCCCAGTTTTACATGGGAATCCTCTTTCAGAAAAGGAAGCTTGATTTCTGGTTGCACAGTCAATGCAGTGTAGCAGAGCAGCATGATCAACGAGGCTGAACCGAAGGCCAAACCAGCTGGCTATTTAACTGGAACCAAATCAAGTTAAGTCTAGAAAGGGTGAGGACATTCATTTACAGGGAACTGCAAAAAATAAGCCATATCCTGCTGGTCAAAAACATGCATGGAAAGGCCTCCGCAACCTGGGGAATATTTTCTTTTGAGTGTCTTGCTTGCAATGAATAAAGTGAGCTAGAAGAAAGAGATGTCAGTCCTCTCTGAGTTAAAAAGATGGGCCAGCAGCTTATCAAAACTCATTAGTTCCTGCAGTCCAATTACATTTTGAATAAACCCACCCCATTCAATTGTTGCCCAATGAATGCATATAGCATTTTCTTTCAAGAATAAACAGAACTGGTCACTGCAGACAATTAACTCAATAAAGAACTGTCAGGAGGAAGCCCCAGTGCTGTTTCTGTGCTAATCCAAGTTCTTCAGCAAGCTGTAACAGTACTCATTTCAACAGCAGACAAAGTGCAGATAGATTCTGATCTCAGTAACACTTTCACCACCAGTATGGTGCTGTGAAGCTGTGACAAACGTTAACACTTGAAAGCAGAATTTGGCCCTATATGGGTGTATACCCAGTAAGGATATAAGTGTAAAACTGCTGCAACTTAAAACAAACCAAGCTCACAAAAACACGTCTTTCAAAATATCTGCATTTTTGCTCTTTCCTCTGTCCTTAGAGAGAATTACTCTCTAAGTTGCTTTCTAAAATAGTACTGAAACACCTGAAGGACAAAAAAATCAAGCTACCTCTGCTTGGCATTTGAAGACCCTACATCAACAGTGGTATGGGAGGCAGCAAGTCTCTGAACAGCAGCAGGTACAGTTAAAGCAATAATGATAAGCTCTGGAAAGGCAGTTCTCTTTGTGGTTCTAGTATTTCTGAAAATGCTATTCATACCCCCCTGAAAAAAATAAAAAGAGAGAGAGAACGATTCCCCAGGGTGCCAGGATTTAAGAGCAAAGAAAAAAAAAATAGCAGATGAAAGATCTGGAGCAAGCAGAATGGCAACTTAGAGAAGGTTTGGACGTAGAGTTCTTCAGACATGCAGAAGTTAATCCACCGTGAGACTGTTTACGACATGGCTATCAGAAATATGGGTCTGTCATATAGAAGGCCCCTTTTCTAAGGTTTCACTTTGTATGCAGCAACAAACGCTAATTATACTCTACACTTGTGTTATAAAAGAAACATCAAATGCTCAACATTTCAGCACCCAGTTTCTAGTCTCAACCAAGGATTAAGACCATTTACCATCAGTCAGAGCATTTGCCTTCAAATTAATTCAAAGGAGTCCTATAGCCTGTGCAATAAAGTTAAAAAAAGAAGAATAAAAATAAAAATAAAAATCAGACTGCATTATTATAATGGCTCTTTCTTGCCTCAAAAACTAAAGACATCCGCAAGTGATTGTCCTGATATATAATTCTATTGCCTCCCTAGTACGTGTGCACTCAGTAAGATTAATTACATTACACTTCAACCCAAACAACAGAGACAATCTTGTTAGATCTTCCATACAATCTTATTTTATTAATATAGCCAATTATATATTCTACAGAGTTTCATTTGAAATGAGTTATCCTGATATTGCCCACATCTCTGGACAGATACTTTTCCAATTCTTTTTGCATAGCTCTCTCCATTAAAGAGAGGTATTGTGTCAAGAGCAAAAATTATTCAAAGGACTTAAAATTGCTGTGTCTTGGCACAGGCACTGATGGCAATACCAACTGAGCAAGACTTACCTGGTAAAGGACACCCTAATATTTCCAGCCTCATACAGATGCTGCCTTCTTCATACCAGGACCGAGGGTTTATGCGGATGTAGCGTGCAACCAGTGGCACAGGCAGCATATTGAGAACAGGGATCTCCTTCTCACTGTTTCCCTCAAAGATCTGTGCAGGCACCAAACACATGAAAATGCTAAGATCAGTTATTCAAAATATTTTTGGAACAGTGAGAGGATCAGGTAAAGTCACCTGGTTACAGCCCCAGACTGATAGCCCTCCTGAGAGAGGGGCAGAGGAGCAGGAGCCCACACCCTCCCTCTGTAATGGGCATTTGAGTACATGATGTGACCCCATGGAACAGTGGCCTGATGCCAACCCATGCACATATCTCATCTCAGGTAGCATCAGGGCAGCATCCACTGCCCTGCTCAGACACATGGAGATTTCCCTTAAAGGATAGCCCGAGCCTCTCCCTGTGTTACATGATGTGCTCTTAAATTTACTTCAGGCTGATGGGACCACTGAGAGATGTTCCTTTTGTACTGACTGATGTTGCAAACCAAAGCTCCATATGGACAGTCCCCATCTCTATCCTATTTGCTTCACCTCATAAAGAAAAACGTCTGCTTCTTGGGACTCACCACATCTCCAGATTCATTTCTGACAGCAGTCCATGCATGGCTGTCATTGCTCACCAATACTCTGAAGGAGGTCACCCAGTTACTCCTGGAAAAAGACAAAGAGGGCTGGAGTTATTTTTCCACAGCTAAAACTGACTGCAAATTTTGTCTCACGTTATAAAGCATGTAAGGTTGCTAGCAATGGAAATCCCACTTGGCAGAGCCACATCAACACTTAGATGAAAAAAGTGACATGTGAATCTAGATTTAGCAGATGATCAAAAAATCCTAGTGAACAGAAGCAGAGAAAAGCCCAAGTGAGTATTCTGGAATTCCAGGAGAGAACACTGCTTTCCTGGAGGGGCCACTTATCCTGAAAGAAAAACATCACGTACATTCACTCCGACGTTCAGAAGTCTTACCTTTACAGCCTCACAATATTTTTTATTTCTGCTGCTGTCATCATAGAGCTTAGGAAAAAATAAATTAAAACCTCTACAAAGTTTGCCAGTTTTAAGAAGGAACATTTTCATTCCCTGGTTCTGATTTTCCTTCTGTTTTCAGGCTGGTTCCACTCCTTGCTATGAGCATTAGGCCTCCACCTGGCATGGGTCTTGAGAATACTATGGCTTGTGAACCACAGCCTGCAATAATTCCTGGTTTTATTAGCAGTAGAGAGGAAGATGCACATAATTCTCCCCCTGTACAGCAGAGTGCAATTGATCACAGCACTAGCACACTACTACACACCGAGATCAGACTTTGATACGGTGAGATACCCTAGATACCAGTTTCCTAATTTATAGGAAAATACCCTAATACAACAAAAACAAAATCTTTGTTCATGTTAAGACAGTACCTTGCTTGTGTTCAACCAAAGAGGTGAAATAGGTCATTGCTTCCCATAACCTGAGTGGAGCAAAACTGATGTGGTTCTTTAAGCATTTCCCATGGCAACATGTACAGCTACAGAGAAGGTAATGCCCCAAATATCTCATCATGCTTTCTGTTCTGAAGAAGTAATGGTAATTTGCTTTTTTCATAACAGCAATTTCCAATACACAGCGACTTAGAGGAGAGCCATGCCTTGGAGATACCTTTGTACTTTAAAGTCAGTCCAGATTATTAAATCCTGTTTTCATGTACGTAAACTGATCACGGGTAACCAGCTGTCCTCTAAAGCAGTCTTTCTTAAAAGCAGGTTCTTAGCTGAACTGTGTATTAAAGGTGTTGGGGGTGAAAGCAGAGCGAGGAAAGCTCCTGGGATTAGAAAGAACTGGGGCACTTATGGGAGATGCAACAGGTCGTAAGGCACCTAAGGAAGCCCCCAACACAAAAAGGACATGGAGCTGTTGGAGCAGGTCCAGAGAAGGGCAACAAAGATGATTAAAGGGGCCATAGAGTACCTCTCCTACAGGGACAGGCTGAGAGAGCAGGGGCTCTTCTGTCTGGAGAGAAGGCTCAGAGAAGAGTTTACAGCAACCTTCCAGAACTTGAGGGGGCCTACAGGAAAGCTGGGGAGAAACTTTTTATAAAGGCAGGTAGAAACAGGACAAGGAGAAATGGTTTTAAAGTGGAAGAGGGTAGACTTAGACTAGATATTAGAAAGAAATTCTTCACTGTGAGGGTGGTGATACACAGGAACAGGTTGCCTGGTGAGGCTGTGGATGCCTCCTCCCTGGAAGCATTCAAGGCCAGGCTGGATGGGCTGTGAGCAACCTGGTCTAGAGGGAGGTGTCCCTGCCTATGGCAGGGGGTTGGAATAAGGTGATCTTAAATGTCCCTTCCAACCCAAACCATTCTATGATTCTATGATTCCATCCAGTGAAGACAGAAAGGAAGAATTTCAGAAATGGTCAACACCAAAACCAGAGGAAGAGGAAAACCAAAATAAGAGAAAAAAATAACTTTTCCCATTGAAAAAGAAATCAAGTCTGAGAGAAATAATCCCAGGTTTGAATGGGGGACGCATGTATTCAATGCACATAACTGAATTAGGGCCAGTTTACAGAGTGAGGATAAACAACCAAAAGAGGCAGTGTTACAAACCAGGAGACATCATTGCTTCTGAAGCACTCCCCAGCTAGGACTTATTTTCCATATTTTAATTTTCTCACTCCGTATACTCAATAGAAGTTCAGACTTTTCCTGGAGGAAAATGTATACTAATCTTTGTACACATAATCCATCCTGAGTGATAACAAGTGAAATGCTTCTCAGAGGCAGCCTGCCAATTAAAATACAGATGGGATCACATCCAGACTTGTACAGTTACAGAAGAGGAGGATTTCAGAGGATCCTGGGAGTACACAAATCAGCACGATGGCTCGCCTGTAAGGAATAAACATCCTCTTTGCACTTGTGAGGTACAGAATAAACACAGCACAGGTGACCTTCTCCTTCCCACTAGCAATAAATACCAAAACTGCATCTATGGGTGTAAGTTCTTCCTCTTTTTTCCCTCTACCTATCAAAAAGAAAAAAAAAAAAAAAACAAAAAAAAAAAAACATGCAAAAAAAACCAAAGAAACAAAGCCATTAACCAAGCAAAAAGCCTCTGCCACTGCTAAGGAAATTGAAGTAAATTCAGTTTCCCCTCCAAAAAGGGCATCTTCTGTCTTGAAGTCACATTTCTAGCTGAGTGTCTTTAAATTCAGGGTACTTCTATGGAACCAGACCAGCATTCACATGATCAACCTGCTTGAAAGCTGCAGGTATTTCACACACATGCAGCACAGAAGGTCTGATACTTCCAAGAAGCAAATGGATGTGGTGCACACGCTCCAACCAGCAGCCAGTCTGAGTATGGCAAGCATGGCACTTTCTGGAACTGAAGAGTTTGACACATGCAGAGTGCCTGTTTTATTGGGGTATACACAGAAATGTGAAGTGTTCAGGGAAACTCATCACAGAAACATAACAGCTGAAGTATTAAAAGTTACCTCTAGCTCATCACGCACCAGCACAAAGATGAGCTCAGGCACCACCTCCATGCCTGCCCCCATTTCATCTGAGCTACAAAATGGCCATGAGATTCAGATGTGACAGGAATTATTTGGATTCAGGTGTTTCCCATTAATGATTCCTTGTGAGATTTATGCCAGCCTTAACTTTTCAAGAGAAAATTATCTGAGAAATCTCAGTGTGTTTTGCTAAGACTAGTCAGCAAGTTAACCAGCAAGTAAATGCAAGTATCAAAATACAATCCAAATTTACTCACTGTAATGGATTTCAAAAAAAGCATTTTTTATAATTAGCTAATTTTCATCCTTGATGCATTGTCTACAGACTATGCTTATCTGGAGATCTTCGATTTTAAATTCAGTTTCCTATGATGAATGAGAAATGTTCAGCTTATCCATTTCCATCCAAAAAACCAAGCTGGGGGGAAGCCTAAGCAACTCACACATGGACAGAGGGGAAACTTTATCAAAGCATGGAGCAGATTTCCTCCATGAGCAACAGTGGAGAGGTGCCAGGAGGTTTGCCTGACCTCCAGCAGGTGAGCACATCAACCTCTGACTTCTGGATATGGTTTTAGTTTGTGCTGTGTGAACTATTTAGAGCCAAGCTTCTCCATTATGGACAGCTGTGTGAGCAACAGGTGAGTTGTTCCAGCTTCAAAGGATGCTCATCTGCACCACCCAGTCCCACAGGATTTAAGGCAAACAGGCAACGATTCAACCCCATAGCCACTGAGATGCTGCAGAGCAGACCAGAACGCATTGGCAGAGTTCAGGTGAGCATCACCAGACTCCAAGCTGACTGTGTCATTCATTTGCTGTCAGGGCAATCTAATCTGTCTACATTGCAAAACTCAAAAGTAGAAAATAAAAACTATAGGCAGACAGATTTGTATCCTTCAACAATACATAAATCAACAAGTCCAAGTGCTTGAAATAGAAGAATTTATACAAAAAAAAAAAAAAATGCTAGGCAAACATTAGATTAATCTCTAATGATGCAATACAATCAGCGTGCTGGCAGTTAATGATTTTCTGATTGAAAAAGTAATCTGTAATCTCACGTAAATAAATATAAAACCATTAATATAGCCTAATAACATTTCCGTGGTTAACATTTTAAAGCACCAACTGCCCAACAGTTTCAAAAATAAGCCAAGTTAAAAAATACTCTGGCTAACCACAGGTAGCCCAGCAAGTTCTACAAACTAATTAAAATGAACATGATTTAAAGAGATGGAGCTTGAACAGCAAGCAAGGGTGGGCTTTTTTTTTAATAATTGAAATCTTTGAATATTTAATTTTTAAAATTGCTTCTAGCTGACTTAAATGAATACACTGCTGTGAGATCTGGCTCTTTGGAGACCCTGTGAAGAAAAGCTCAAGGCAAGAAATTCTCTTGCTCTGAATGAATTAAACATGGATTTTATTATATTTTTTTTCCTAACTCCCTTCTCAGTGAATTCGTAAATGTGTTTCCCATCCAATGGCAGCATCTTACAGTGAGTTTTTGTAAGATTTTAGTCTCTGGCCTTCCTTGAAAATCCATGGAATGGTTGGGTTGGAAGGACCTTAAAGCTCATTCAGCTCCAACCCCTGCTATGGGCTGCCTGCCCCCTCCAGCTCAGGCTGCCCAGGCCCATTGATGGATGTGGGCACCTTCAGGGATGGGAACCATGTAATTCTGGGCAGCAGCACCAGTGGAAATCCAGCTGTAGTGTTTCCCAAACTACTATGCTTTCACGCTTTAAAAACACTGTATAGCCCCAAGCCTCTTGCATGGGGTCAAAGATATCCTTGGCCTTAAAGGTTTTACAGTTTTAAAACTTTTCATTCACAGGCCACTCCTTGCAAAGGGATCTGCACGTGCTTGAAATTCTTCCTCCACCACACCTTCCCCATCTTTTATATCTGCTAAATACAATCAGCCTCTGATTGCTCTGACAGTAAACAGCAGAAACTGCCACTTGTGTGCACAGCTCTGAGCACACTTACAGCAATGCTGAAAGGGCTCCTGCCTACTGAGTATGCACAAAGACATGGCCAAGCTCTTGATGTGTGCAAGAGGAATGCTGGCTTGGGAAGGGGAAAAGGAGTAGCTGCACAACAACCTATTGGTAACCCCATACTTAGTCACTCTCATTGCAAAGAGACATAATTCACATTAAAAGATATACAAATCAATGCTGTGGGTAATACACTTGACTAATCTGTTTCCTGTACTTTTCTGGTATATCCTTTTCCTAAAAGCTTCAGCTCATTTGGTTTAAAGCTTCCCACTGCAGTAACCTTCCCCTTCTGAACACCCCCAGGAGCAGGGCAGGCTCTCCCCCCACAAGGGATCTCCACCATGCCAGAGTTAGGGAAAAAGCCCATGGCAGGGGCTGGAACTAGATGATCTTTAAGGTCCCTTCCAATCCAAGCCATTCTACAATGATAACTACTGACACTGAAATCAGATTGTTGCATAACTTGCATGATGTATTTGATATGATGTCAGTGGACTGGGAACTCAACTCAGTGAGACCTGACTTGAGGGAGGCTGTAACAATCTCTGCAGTCCTGTCACCCAGTCAGGGCCAATATCAGCTCACGCTGATTTAATGCACCTTAACAGTTTGTGTCCGTACACAGCAGCTGCCTATTTTATTACAGGATGCGAATAAAACACTGAGACATTTTCATTGAATTTGCTGAAGTTGTTATTGAGGGTTCTATTTTCACATCCTCAACATGGGGAAAAATGGTATTGCTTTGGAAGTCAATGCCAAATATGTCTGTTTTTCTCGTGAACTGGACCATGTTTACAATTTATTCTGCTGTGCTTCCAAAGCAGTGTTGCGTTCGATTTGTTTTATCACTGTGTTTTACCCCTTATTCTCACGTACTGTGCAAATTGTTTTCTTGGGTATCTGTAGCAACGACTCAAATACCAATAAATAACCACTCTGCTGTCCCAAATTCTAATGGTGCAACACTGGGCCATCCCTGATAAATTCCTGATTATTGGAATACCAAAGATGCTGATAAGACTCACAAAAAAGACAATCTTACTATTACTAAGACATAACAAGTGGCTAAAAAGAGGAGAGGAAGGAATAAATTTCACATTCTTGCAAGCATCAAATTTTACCATCTTGGAATCCTCACTTAAGAGCTGTCCCATAGAAATGAGTCTTGGCTCCTCAGGAAATGGAGGTGAACACTGCAGTAACAAGAAAGTGGGGCAACACATTTAGCTCATGAGTCAAGAAAAAGCAGCATTCTTCACCACCCAAATCAGCAGCAAATAAACAGCACTGACTTCAGTTTAACCTCAGCTTGCTGCAGCCCTGCTGTTCCCTACTAATGGTTTATAAAGAGAGATGCTGGGGGTCGTGATGAGCATTGAGAACTGCCATGTCCACACTTGTTTCCTTAAATTAAAAATGAATGTTTTACATTTGAATATATATATGTATATATATATATGTATACACACACATATTTATTATGTATAAATATTATATAATAAATAATATACATATAATAAATACATATAATAAATATATATTACACATATTTTGAATTTCTCCTGCTAAACTGTGGAAATTTACTCCAGAATGAGCATTCTGCACAGCTTGTTGCATCCATGCTTTTTTACATTGTCACTTTATTTCCTGACAATGAATATTAGTGCATCATTTAGCATATTTGAAAGATTAACTTAAAGAGAATGCATCATCACAAATATAACTTGCTGAAACATCTCATCCACTTCTCTAAAAATCAAAACATCCTCTGCCTTGGAATTGTTGAAGCTTTGTATTAACACACCAAGTCTCTTTAAACATATGGGTTTAAGATGGCACTGAGCTATAAAGATTGTTTGGGTTGTGGGAAACATGTTGTCAAACTGCTAAGAGTGATTAATATTTTCTTCCCCTCTCTCAAAAGAGTGCATATTTTAAACTATCACATCATTGCTTTAAATAAAGCCCAATTTCACTGTGATGCCTCCAGTGCCCCTCTCAGCCTTGAACAGTTGTTTGAAGATACATAATTCATAAAACTCAAAGATGTATTGGCAGAATTAAAGAGAATTACATGCTATATTTCTCCCCCAAATATTCAGCCATAAACCCTTCGGTAGCTCAGCTAGATTGGATCTGTTGGCATCCTCAGTCTCTAAGAAGAGGATGTCTTGTACATCTCTAAAGGTTACATCTCTCACACGACCTTCTTGAAAGGCAAACAAAACAGCTCTGCAAACAGAGTTCAGTAACATCCTTCTGCTAACAATGATATTCACAGTGAAGCAGTGTGGTAAGGGCCATGAGATGCTAATCCCCAAAACTGCTCAGTTCATAGGAAGAAATGGGTGCCCCACACGCTGTCAAGGTGTTAGCTCTTACTCACACCAGCCCACACAAGCAGCACTGAGTTCCACATCTCATCAGAATGGAAGCCAGAAAGGAGCCCTGGTTCTCCGAGCTGTTCCCCACTGCCTCAGAAACTCAACATCTGCAGATCTTTTGGAGAGCCCAACCCACAGCTGGTATTGATGATGGTAAACAGAGTGCTTTGCCATGGTTTTGGGTTTCTCAGGAGTGCCTGTGCTGCCCAAACTGCAACGCCCACCAAGTGCACATATTTGCTTTGACTGGTAAAGATCCTCCCAGTTCAGGAGGTTTCACGCAAGGCCTGTTTCTGCTTGTGACAGGAGAGGGAGAGAAAAGCAGAACAATCCATTTCCAAGTAGCTGTCATGGAATTTGCAGCCACACAGCTCAAGAACAGAATTTGACTTCGAGAAGTGTTTTTCTCTATAAAGGAAATGATTAAACAATTCAAGTATTCATTACTAACCAAGCATGGTTTCTTTCTTTCTCTAGTCAGGTCACGTGTGCTTTCAAGAGCTGTTTCAGTACATTGGCCTCTTCCTCTTTAATGCTCTCATGTCTCAAGCTCGGGCACAAATGTCCTGGGAAGGCAGACCAGAAAAGGCAACTTTGCAAGTGAAACTAAGAGAGGACAAACTAAGGTGGAACAGTTCTTGTCAGAGTACAAAGGGTGACAGCTTCATGCATTTTTGTGCTCTTTGCATTATGTCAGGCGTGACCTTTAGGCTCATCCCTTTCCTATGAAGTCCCTCAAACTGATAAACAAGGCTGAGGTGGAAAGACCATCTCTGCTTGGGTGGAGCAGGCGTCAGCAAAGCCAGACGACAGCTGCCAGGGCTGTTATAAAGAAGTAACGGGTTGCTTCCTGTGCCAGTAAGCTAGCTTTGGCTACAGCATCAGAAGTAGCTGCAGAATCGAAGGCCAGATTCCCAGTGGCTCCAGGATTGCAGCCTCACAACGTGGAGCAGAGTGATTTCCTGCGGCACTCGGTGCAGTGCCCTTGCCTGCCTTTCCTTGTCATTACATGTCCCCATTAAGTTAGCTGCTAAAGGGACAGGGACAGGTATGAATCTGATCTGGGCAGTAGTTCACAGGTGACTTTCATTTAAGTAATTTTTTTCCCCGCTTTGTTCAAGTTTCTTGTTCAATATGAAGACAGAAAAATTGCTTTTTCTGATTCTTAATCTGTATCACATAATAGCATTGGTGAACCTAGCACACACATATCCCGGTGTCTTGACTTTCTTATATAATGCTGGGAAAATCTCCAAGGCTTAAATAAAATCCTACCTTGGCTCTCAGGCTTGGCAGGCTTTTGCTTCTAATACGACACAGAAGAGAAGGCTGTTTTCTGTCTCTCCTACCCAAAATAAGCTTATTTTCCACTATACCTATGTTTCTATTATCTATGAATGCACTTTTCCTGTCACATAACTTCATAAAGTTGGGAAGATGCCTCAGGTAGCATAACGGCATCTTTTGTACAAACTCCCATTTCATCAGTAGTGCTTTTTGATACTGGCAGCAAAGCATAAGAAGAAGATTACGTCTCTCTCCTTTGTCTTTAGTGCCCACTGTAATAGAACACTCACCAAAGCACCTGCCCACAGCAACACAAGTCCCACCAGGCTGGTGTCTGATGCAATCCTGATGCCATCACGAGTACCAATGTACCCACCAGTGCTCCTCAACTCCAACCCAAGGCATTCTTTGCTTCATGCTCAGTCTCTACGAGATTCCATTTCTCTTCATGCAGCTCCTGTCCACCCCAGGGTTTCATGGTTTTAATTTTCTCTCACTTCCTTGACTGCTGGAGGGATGCCCCATTATAACTAATTTGGAAATTAGCACGTGACATTGCTATGGACACATTGTCCCCTAGTGCTGTGATGCTGGAAACCATAGGATACCCATCCTGGTCCAGATGAGGGCTACATATTGAAAATCTTATTTTGGTACCTCTATGAGTATCAAGCTAATTTTAAAATCTAGAGACTGACATGTAAAAGATGACCCAAACATCAACTAAAGAGATTTCATCTTTTCTATCTGATGATGGGGGCTGAGGAAATGAGGTAGAGTCAAGGGATGCCACTTCCACAAACTAAGTTAGAAACATGGAATCATTAAGGTTGGAAAAGACCACTAAGATCATCTAGTCCAATCACTGACCCATGCTACCATGCCTACTACAGCAGACCCTGACAAGAGAAGCTACATTTTCCAGGAGATACTGACCTGCCCCACACTGCACCACTGCTCCACGAGGCAGAAATGTGCCAATTTCACTGCAAGCTGAGCAACAACTCAGGAAGAGCCTGGATTAGCTCTCCCAGCATCAGCCCCAATCCTCCTGAAGGCCATCACCACTCTGCCCACCAACTTTTCATGGAGCAAGACTCAGTTAAGAACAAAACCAAAAACAAAACCTCCAAAAACCCAGACAGTACCAGCTACAAATAGAACACAGAGTCTGGCTGCAAACTCACAATACAGCCAAACTAAAAATAGCAGTGTGACAAGATAAAGCAGTGCAGTGCTGGTGTTGATGAGAATAGCAACGTCAAGGGTATGAATACAAGAAAGAATACGCCTTTGCTACTGTAATTATCCAATGCAGAACAGTGTGGAATAAATATAGAAACCCTACTGCCAAAAAGGCTCTTGCTTCCACTCGGTTGTTTAAAGAAACGAAATATCAGAAAATTAGAGTGGAAGGAAAATTATATCTTTTTAATGTTTTTCCTAGCTATGGTGATGTTTTCCTTTTTTCTTGTTTCCCTTTTATTGTGCATCACACAGATTTTCTTAATGAGGGATCTGAGCAGAACCGATCTTATACTGTGCATCTCCTGTGTACTTGCTGGAAAAGGCTTCTCCCCACAAGCAGGGTAATTTGCTCACATAACGCAGTGAGACCCAACCAGGAGTTAAGCGAGACTGAGTGAACACTGTGCAAAGTTCAGGAAGAAGATAAACCTTCACCTCCAGGTCCTGTTGATGCCAACTGATTGCTCTGCTCCTGGTATACAATTAACATCTCATTCCAATTGTATCATAGCAATCTGAGCGCCTACACTCAGAAGCAGGCCACAGATGAGTAAGTGCACACAAATGCATACAACTCTTTGCAAACCAGTTATTTCCCAGTGCAATATACTCAACCAATAACTCAAGAAATAACCAGAAAGCTCACAGTCGATTTCAGTGTTGGAAACAGCCAACATTGGGGAATCAACTGTGGTAGACCTGGGCTATGCATGGCTGGATTGCTTCTTTGCAGCAACAGAATTAGGCTACTGCCTGACTTGTTGCAATCTCTCCTTAAAATCTTCATAGCAAGTAGACTTGAAATGCACAGAGTCTTCGTCCCATCCATAAAGCCCAAACTGCATGCCTGCTACCAAACAGCTCGCTCCTGGTCAAAACCTTCTGCATGGGTTTGGGTTGTTATAAATTTAGAACAAAAAGTAAGGATATAAAAAGCTGTTTTAATTTCAGAACCATATTGGAGTGCCACCATTTACTCTTTAATATGATAAGCTAATCAAGTTAATTCTGGAAAAGAATTAGAAAGCTTAACAGAATGAAATTTGGCTAAGTAAGTATAAAGGCAAATAACCCGTTCCCTCCTTCAACAGATGTAAATAATGACTATAGAAGTTTGCTACCTTTAAAGTTGCATTTTATGCCACATACAAGCACTTTGCCTTTCAGTGTTCCTCCATTCAATACTCAACTTCATGCATCATTTCCATTCTTTCTTTTTCTTGAAAAACAGAAGCACACTGCAGCATGAATCCTTTGGCTTGAAAGTTCAGAATCTCAAGGAAAAAAAATCAAGCATGTACTTACGACCAGAGAGAATTTCTTCCTTGTGTGATGACTCCAGTGAATTTTGTTAGCCTTCGAGCATCTACTTCAATCCACTGAAATGGATCATTTCTTCCTGCACACCAAGCACCATCATAAAAATCATTTTCGTTAACACCTGCCTGAAAAAGAAAGCAGAACTCTTCATAAATCAGAACCAGGAAACCAAAGGTCTTTCTTGGGAAAAAGAAAAGAAAACATGAAGTCATCATTCATTTCATTTTCTCCTTTGGCTCAATTTTAAGCACCCTGAGACTGTCATTCTCCACAGTTATATGGAATGGCCAAAATGTTTTCTTGCTCAAAGTGTGTGGGAGAAAGAACTCTGCAAAACCCCTTCAAAACCTCAGAGCCATTACTTACAAATATAGCTCAGAGAGAACAAACAGAACTTCAGTCTAGTCCAGTCCACCTGTCTGTGCCTGTGGCCTGACAGAGCCTTCACCAAGAACAAATTACCCACATGGTCTTCAGAGTGATGGAAGTCCTAAAAAGGGATCTCTGCTCCATCTCAGTAATAGTCTGTGGTGGAGTTAACTCTTCCTCCTCCAGAATCAGCAAAAGAGACTGTAATGCATATGGAAACAGCAATGCCGTGTTCCACCAGTTCTCATTCTCATCGCTAAATTTTCAACATCAGGGATTTTCAGACCTTACAGAAAATTAAGTTTAAGGAGTGCCAGCTCCCTGCTGGACTCCAGCTTGCTTACCAATCTATACTCTGAACTATATCAACAATAAACCCCACAAGCGGTCGTCTACACATTTTCAAAGGGGAGATAGCCATAAGATATTTTTATTTTGCACAATCTAAGCACACAAGAAGTAACAGTCAAAGAAACATGTCATGCCAGGTCTTCAGATATTTATCTTGTTACTGAAACTGAGGAAATGTTCTGCATCAAGCTGGCTACTGTCATGGAAAGCACAGAAGCTTCTCCATATGGTTCTCAGAGGCTACATTTATTTTTATGTTATATCATCTGTGTTTAATGTGGATTTATCATTGCCATCCATGCAACTCCAAGAAAGGATATTTTTAAATATTTCCCAAATAGAAATGAAGAGTATGGAAAACTTTGAATATGTGTATTAGAGACTCCTTTAAGCTCTGACATACAGCTATTCTATTATTGTGATTGAAATTATAGCCATCATTGGATTGAGATTACAGCCGTAGCTGGGTAACAATGTCAGAGACTGACATAACTGTCTGTCTCCATTTGTACACAGAATTTCTGTCACAGGTGCTGGATTGGTCTAATCCACAAAAAGGAGATGCAGCTGTCAATCCTATTTCTCCAGACTGAGTCTGGTAACATCTGAAGAGAGCACTGCAAAGACACAGATTCAATTCCTGAGGTTTCTCATTTTCTACAGCATTCAAATCTAATATCAGGGAAGCTTAAGTATTATTAGTTTTCCTGCACTGGCCAAATTTACATGAAGCCACTTACTTCTATGGCCTCACTCCAGTATCTTAAAAGCAAAGCTCATGTACAAGGGGAAGCACACTGCATGGTGAGGAACTCCATTAATGAAAGAGAAATTCTTCAAGAGGCCTGAACAGTGGGAAACACAACACAGATATGATCACTGCCTTATTTAAACCTTTCTCAAGCAAAGGTTTCAGGGCATTTTAAAATGAAATGGAATTTGATGGAGCCTTAGGGTTGAAAACCAGTGCTTGCCAGGAAGCATTACAATCTGCAGAGCACCTTGAACCAACGTCATGCTAATCCCCTGCTCGCTGATGGCATTCCACCAATTCTGCCCTTATCTCCCATTGCTGTGGCTGGGACCCTCAGTCTTCAATCAGACTAAGAGTGCTGCCCATTAGCATGATGCTTGTTGCATTGTAAACTTTTCCTCTACAAGGAAAGACAGAAAGAGAGGAGAATTATTATTCATTTCTATGGAAAGCTTTCATTCCGGAAAGATGAGAACAATTATCATGAAATACTCCTCAAAGAACAAAGATAAGTTGGAATTCCAGCATCCAACATCAGGTGCCACCCAACACAGGGTTCTGCAGAAGCAGATCCTCGAGGGCATTACACAGCCCTGCTAAGTCTGGCGTGTGCTTGGTGACAAGCATACACACCACAGCAACAGGACTGAAATTCACAAGCCTTAAAACTTAATGCTGAAAAGCAAGGTACACGAAGAGAGCTGCAAAATGTAAGTGCTGCTAATTTTTAGCTGATTTCAAAGGAAGCAGTACCTAAGGAGAAATAAGCTCCAGACATAGTGGTAACTCCTAATGGTCAAGGGGGCTGGGGAATTGCTGTGTCTATAGCATACAGATAAGCTTTCAGTAGCAGAGAAAATAGTGGATTGGAGGATTATTAGAAATCTCCTTTTAGAGCTAAGGTTGTAGCAGAGAAAAAGGCTACATTTCAACAAGAAAATACAGCAGAGCAGTCACTGAAGTTGAAGTTCACCATGAGCTGGGTGCTGTTGCATTATTTGTATACAGGCCTTCTAGAGCCATAGGATAACTTCATGTGCCAGAGAACTGCAAAAATAGCTGTTGCATATTAAGAAAATCATTCCACATAGAACTTGCAGCTGGAGGAAATGAGAACGTGAAAATCTGTATCAAGCAGCAGTGTGACATGAAATTTGTGCTCACAGGGAAAAAGAATCCACAAACAAACAAACCAATCTACCAAGTAAAACGTACAATCTTTCTACGCAAACATCTCAGACCAAAGAAGAGAGAGAATCTCCCATTTAAGCTGGCACTGGAGCAAAGGTCCTTCCACTCAAGACCCCACAGCACTGCACAGAGGGCACAGAGCTACAGCATTGAGGAAAGGAGACTTTTTTTGTAGAACAAATTAACGGAATCCATCATCACAAACCTGGCAGAAGCATTATTATTATAACCAGCAGGTGAACATAGGGGAGATCAGGGCAGCCACAATAACCTGGGAGACAGGACACCAAAAGAGACCAAGCCAGCCTCCCCTAAGCCTCACCTACCTTTGGGAAGGAAGAGCTGCCTGCTGTTCGTTTCCCAGCAGAAGACTGCTCCCTCAGCTTCCATTGGAGGCTCCAAACCACCATTAGGAGATCCATCATTTACACCAAAGACTCTCCTCTTACTTCAAGGTGGTGTTACTGGTGGTAATGGGATACAAGGCTAGATTGGCTCCTGGTCTGCACCCGTATGTTATTCTTATGTTTGTAAATAAAGTGGACTTTAACAGAATCTCAGAATGGTAGGGGTTGGAAGGGACCTCTAGAGATCATGAAAAAGCACAGCCAACACAGAGTTCAGAGATTTGCATCACAGTTCTTGATACACCTATATGTAGTTTTATAGAATCATTAAGGTTGCAAAAGACCACTAAGATCCTCAATCCAACCCCAGCCCACCCCCACCATGCCAACTAACAACAGCCCTCAGAGCCACATCTCCACAGTTCTTGAACACTCCTTGAACAGAACAGCATGTTGCAGCATTGCCACTCTTTCTGAGAAGCAGAAAACTGCTCAGCCCTCAGTACAACTATATTGCAGAGCCCACAGGTGGGACCTCACATGCACCCAATTGCTGCACCTGGGCCCCTTCCACTCAAGCTGGCTCTGCTGCTGGAGAGACTGCAGATTGATTTACTGGGCCTCCTGACAAAAACTAACCCATTAAATCTACTGAAGTTGAAAAAGAGAAACACAAGAAATAGAGAAATAGAGTTTTGGACCCACGAAGTACCTAAGCACAACATTAATGCTAAATAAAAGCGGAGAAAGCAGACTGTCTGCTTATGGCTTACAAATTGCAGAATCTTTTGTAGCATATTTGTTGCCTTTGAAAAACAGCCTCAGGGCAAGAGCTTCACTTAGAGCCACATACTTCCAATTAACTGCTGTCATTAACTGCTGGCAAATGGCAAAAAGTCATTGATAGTGGGAGCCTCCTTGTAGACACAGATGCTCCCTGTAGATGCCCCTGCAGCCACGCAGGGAGCACCCACTTCTGCTCACCCACAGAGCTCTGCTGGGGTTTGCACCCTCAGCACGTGACTTCTATAACCAGGGAAATAAACCCCACAACTTTAAGGGTGATCCATCAACCCTGTTCACTGCTCCAATTCCAGCGTTTCCCCTTCGCTTGAATTACATGAGCTGTCAAGGAAGTCAGAACCAATAACCATCCACTGGCTCCCTTTATGTAGCCGTACAACCTGAAGCCATTCTCCCACTTAGCAGCAAAATGGATGTTACCTGAATATTAAGCCTTCCTCTGTGGGCCCCGAGGCCGTATCGCTTTGCTGTAGAGGCATGGAGCTGGAAGTCAGTAATTTTTAGTGTCTCCAGACCAAGTGGAGGACAATCTACAAAACAAAAGATTTATTAAAACTTAATATATATAGTGTGTATTGATTTATTTTAAAAAAGCAAACTGTAAACAGGCATTCCAAGTGTTTTGGTTTCACTTGTGCCAAGCTGGCCTGGGCACAAAGCTGGTGTAATGAGCACAGCACCAGTGAAGTCGATGAGAAATGGCAGTTCTCATGAAACCAATGAAGCAATGCTGATTTACACCAGTGAGGATCTGGTTTTTTGTCACTTGCATAAAATTAATATTGCTTGCTCTATGCTTTTGTCTTTCACAGATATGCAGAATATTTCCTGTCCAGTGTGTTTCAGTACAAGATGCCAAAAGAATGGCCTTTTATTTTCCTGTCTTTTGGCATTTTTCTTTTTCATCTCGTTTTGATTTTTCCCCTGTACTCACTCCAAGCTACTGTATGAAGTTATGGTTCTAATTAAAATCTATTCTGGAAAGTTCAATCACAGTCATTCACATTGCACAATAGCATCTGTTACAGAGGTCCGGGAGGCCGACCGCCGAGCTGCAGAGGTAATGACTGAGCACAAAGAGGGCAATTCTGCAACAAGGGGCCATCTCTCTCGGCTCCAAATTGCAAAAAGAAAGAAAAGCAGATCTCATTGCCCCAACAGTGAGCTGGGAATGCAGCAAGCTAGAGCCCAGAGCTCAGGCTTTGGAAGATAAGGCATTGGAAAGAGTCTACTTCATTGTTTTCAGAGAAAACACTGTGGTCTGAGATGACCCCAGTATTTGAGTCTCTCACTGTCCTCAGTGTATTTGTCCTGGAAACACTGTAGTTGGGCTGGGAGGTGCACGCTGTGCTCTGCAGAAGGTGGACAAAAGCACAGAGGCATTCTGGCAGGGTCTGAATGGTAGAGAAGGGCACAGTTCAGGGGCCCTGAATTCAGCACTGACCAAGATTGAAAAGCCTGCACATGGCAGAGGTGGGAAACAGCGCCTTGGTGCTTATTTAGCCAGGTCTGACTCTCACACTGGTTTTGTATTGCTATGCACAAACTGTCAAAATGTATACGAGATTTGCTGTGCTCCTGCTCAGCTCACAACAACCTAAAATCCCTCAGGAAAACCATTGCGTGCTATTTGTGCTAGCATTTGTGTGCTCATCCTTAGGAAAGTTCTCACAGAAATCAGTGGCCAAAGTTTAATGTCTTCATCAGAGGCGGCAAAGACAAACGTTAATTACAGATGTATTTTCTTATGCACCAACTGCAATCGTAGTGGTGCACAAGAGACAGGCTGCAGACAGTTCCTCATTCTGAAGAGCTTTCAATCTAATTACCCCAAGCAGAGAAGAGACAGGATGGATAAGGAGAACCAGAGGACGGAGCAGCTCAGAGGATTTGGGTTTCATTGGCAGATGGGTTTAATTGCATTTCCTTCCAGACTGCTCCATCTTTCATTGCACTGCGACTGGAAGAAGTCTCAGGCTCTGACAGATCTTTACCGGGAGTAAATTACAGAGCGGGGGACTGCCTGCCTTCCTTTAGCAAGTTCAGTCCTGCAGACAGGTTGGGAAATGAATCTCACAGGTAATCCTGCAAACCCTTTTGCACTGCAGTATATTTGAGTCTGCGAACACCCTCACAACACTAAAGCATCTACCCAGAGCAAGCTGCCTTACCACTCATGCATCACTTGCTCCATGTTTATACCATGCCTAATACAGGCTAGGGGAGCAATGTGCAGGTTCTAAAGGGAGTTAATGAAAAAGCAGAGCATTTCCCACTGAGCTAACAGCCAGCTCCACCAGCAACATACTGGCTGAGGCTCCCCAACCTTCCCAGATGTGACATGCAGTGCCAGTGTATGTATAAAGAACTGGGTTTGGTTTTATTCAGACCAAAATACTCTTAACATTGTAAAACTGCCATTTTCTGGGATTACTGGTGGATTTCAGGCAGGGTTTCTTAAGCTGCAGGATGTTGGGGAAAAAAAAAGCCTGCATGTATTGGTGTGTATTATCTCATTGTTCATATGGATCCCTGTTAAACGCACCTAGCTGCTCTTTATTTTTTTCAGCATCAGTTATTTGTATTGCCTGTAAAGGCATCAGGTCAACAGGCCAATATTATGAAATGCTCAGTTTGTGGGAGTTGTCAGTGACGACAGAGTAGGATCTAAGAGCAGGTGACACAAAATACAGATACTTCTGATGAAAATATATTATTAGCAATGCAGCGTCCTATCTTCATGTTGTCAATGCTTAGAATATATCCAGTGAAATGATTAGGATTTTTAATAGCCTCTCAATAATACCCAGCAATTCTTTTTTTTTTAACTGTTATTCATAAAAATTTATAAGAGAGCACCTAACTTACTGCCTCTGAAAGTGAACTAGGCTTTAAGGCTGGGACTGTTTGGTCTGGGGAAGGGGAGGCAATGACAACATTTGATTGTTAATAATGTAGAAATATGAAAAATACAGAAATATTCATTCTTTTCACAGACATACAAATTCCATCATCAATAAAGAGATACACTGTGAAGCATCTTGGACCAAATCATTGACCTATAATGTACAGAGATGGTGACTGCAAAGCTCTCAGTACAAGCTCATCAGATGAAGTCCAAGTTAATCCCTACAGTGTCATACAATCAACCTGAAGTTGCCATTACACTACAGAAAAAAAAATAATCCAGAGTCATACTGTGAATTTCAGTTTATCTACACTATTGTGTTGGCTCATCCTCCCTTACAAGCTTTCTTAACTCCTCTAGAGGTAACTCAGACAACCTAATTATTTTTAGGAAATATACAGGAAAATAAAGTGCTTTATGGCTAAGCCTGCACTTCTGAAAGTATTAATTAATATATTCCAAGTAATTTAGAGAAGCTTTCCATATAACAATGAAAACTGCCACGCAGACTGTCTAAATGCTAGTTTGGAAAACACATGCAGAAGCTTTAGAAATGGGGAAGCATAAGCAACCAGAACAGCTTTATGTTACAGATTCAGCAAGCAACGACCCAATTATTTTGTCATTTCTTTAACTAGTTGAAAAAAGGAATTTGAAAATACAGGAAATTCAGCATTTTAATCCAAATGCTGTGTACATAAAAATGTGGTAACAAAATCCAACAACATATTTATGTTTCTCGCTGGCGGAAAAGCAAGCATTCATCCTGCAGGTTTGGGGAAGAGGCTGAGGCGTGGGCATTTCTCTCTTTCTGGGCTGTATCCAATCATGATTTCACATGCAATTTTCAACCATGAATGGGTATTCACTTTAAAAACAACACATTGACTAGATATCTGGATCAAATTAATTAATTCCAAGGCCTAAAAAGAGGCAGGGTACGGATTCAGATGTAATGTTTGCCTCCTCAACAATGATCTAGTGGGGGTTCCAATTCAAAATAGATTTGCTAACTATCTCCATGTTCATGATTTTCAGTTTTGCTTCTGCTAGCTAGATGGAAAATGATTGTTTTCCAAAGTGTGGCATTGTGAGCCATCACCTCTTCCTTGAAGCATGCAGGAATTACTTTCAATCCCCAGCTCATTTCTGGCAATCTGAATTGACCCAGTATGACTTGGGTATTGCCTGTACCAGGAGGACTAGCTGAAGGTGCAGCCAGCACCACCTCAGGCTGTAATCTCAGCCTGGCTCCGTACAGAGATATTAAACCAGGTATGAAAGCAGTTTCAGCCTCAGGATAGCCATGCCCTAACGATGCATCTACCACTGAAACTCAGCTAAAAAAGAAAAGCAACAACACCCTTAACAGAACCATCTTGCTTGTCCTTACACCTGCAGTATAGTTATAGTTAATCTCCTGCAAGATTAACTATTCTTTGTGATAAAATTATCAGCAGTCATCCTTGGAAATGCAGATTAATGTTGTAAATAGAAGATGGATGTATGAACAGAGCAAGGAGAACACTCTTGTTCACCTTTATTTCCTAAATCACTCATTTATTTTATTTTCTGCTGGTCCAAATAAAGATGTTCGGGTGAGCACAGATTGTCTCTGCAGCTCTGGTATCTAATGGGAAAGCATTTAGGAAATTACTCTTTATTATCTTTTAAAAAGCACAGCAGACAAATGATTGTTGTATTTAAAGAATGTTTCCCATCAATTTAAGAACCTGCTCATTTTTTTCAAATGGAATGAAAAAGAAAAAAAAAGAGGAGCACGTTTCTTTTTTTACTTACACTTTTAGGAGCCATATCACTAATCCTTTTCAATCCACACCAGTCTGAGCTTGTCTAACTCCTCACTCTCAGCTCTGGAAATGGAGAAATATCAGTCCTGTGCTGTCTGACAGGCTTCCTGACATTTGGAGGCAGGATGTGCTCTGGCTAACTGGTTATTCCTTATGATTCCAATGTGTTTTAGCTCCAGGAGCTTTCTCTTTTTAAAATACCTAAGAACCTCCTTGTATTTTGAAATGTTTGTTTGGGGAGAAAGGAAGTTACACTGTAGAAACAGGCAGGAAGAGGACGAGGCAGCACTGATGACAAGTTGACAGAGAGTTTCTCTATGCAGAGAATGGCTTTAGAGCCAGCATAGTTTCTTGTTGCTGCTGACGTCTATAACTTTGCACTAGGGGCTTGAGCCAGCACCACCAGAGTCAATGGAAGAACCCCCACTGTTCTCATAGAAGTTGGATCAGATTTTTACTATGAAAAAGACCTCCTGACATTTGCAGTGTAACCTATTTCTTCAGGTTGTGCATTTTCCATCCAAACATACACTGCCAGAACAATTTCCAGTAACACAGCACAGCCCAAGTTCTCTCAATGGGCAATTAAGTATCTCTAGAAACAACGATGGTCAATTTAAAGAATCAAAAGCCCATATTGCACATCTCAGCCTCCACATGGCCAGAGTTCACCATGCAGGAGCATGACAGCGACCAGCAAGCACCTGCAGTACCAGATGGTCTGTCACTGCCTGAGAGGGAAGCAGGGTGATGCCAGCAGGATGTGCTTCAGGTTGTATTTCTGATAGCAATCTACTGCTTTTATCATAGAGTCATAGAACCACAGCATCTTTAAGGCTGGAAAAGACCTCTCAGATCCCCAAGCCCAGCTCCAGCCTCCCCCACCATGCCCACGTCCCTCAGTGCCACATCCCCATGGTTCCTGAATCAGGAATTATGATCCCACCACTCCTTGAGCAGTTGTGCCACTGCATCAGCACTCTGAGAATAAATGTCTCCTAACGTCCAACCCGAAACAAAAACCAAATGTGTGAGTTTGCCTGTCTAACTTGGCTACAGGCACATCTCTTCTCCAGAGACCTCATTCTCTGGGGGCTAAAAATTCATCCTTCTGACACAGTTTGCTCAGGAACCTATGGCAAAATCACATGTCATAAGGCAGCTGTCATTTCAGCTTCCGATTCCCTATTTCTTTTTCTGGGTCATCCCAAAGTAGAAGCAGAATTTGAGTTCCATTTACATAAAATACTTAAACAAAGGTAGAGAAGAAGCTGCAAATGTATGAAGCTGCTAGAGTAGGTTAGTTAAGCCCACACACATATATTTTGGGGGATGAAAACTTTAACACTTATATTATCCTTACTATTTTGATCCAGTTTTAGTCTGTCCAATTTCAGACCTTTCTTGTTTTTAACAAAAATTCTTAATGAAGCTTATTTAATAAGTCTAGCCCTATTAGCTTTCTGTAGAGCTTTTCCTATGGAATGTGTGGTTTATGATTCATCTCCCAGTAGTGGAAACTTTTAAAGGAAACTCTGGCAATCTAGTTCCCATGTCTCTAATAAGACTTAGCTCTCAGTTATGCAAACTATTTTAAAACTGCAATGCACCTGAAAGGTGAAATACAAGTAAGAGAACATTTCTGCTGAGCTGCTGCCTGCCAACAGTGTGTTTTGATTGTTTGGCTGTCACAGACAGTCTTTGTGGGGGCTGACTTAAACAGGAAAAGGTTCTCCATGCTAAAAAAAAATAATCATTATATTTACAGTCTTAAGCCATTTGTAGGGGGACATGGGGTGGCTGAATTTTGCTGTTTTGAAGATGTGATCGTGGAAGCGTGAAATTCTCACAGATGTTCATGAGTCACACTCTATACTTGGTAAGGCCCAGCTTTTCCCTGGAAACAGCTCTGTAGGTTTCAGTCTGAGCAGTTTCTGACCACGTTCACTAAGTATTGATATTAATGCATGCTAGTTTCTTTTCTGGCCTGACTTCAGTCCGCCAGATTAACTGAAGAAGACAGATAAAGGTTCTTCAGGCAAAACACACTTTGCCTTTATTTGCTTTTTGTTATAAACCCATTCCTTGAGCACCAAAAGAACAAAGCAAACACGTCAAATCTCCTGGGCAGAAGTTAAATAAGCTGAATTATAGTCCCAGATCAAAGATCAATCAAAGGATTGAGTCGATGCCGCATTTTCCTATCTAGAGACAACATTAATTGCACTCTAATGCTGCATCAAAACTGTGTATGTTTCTAATACAAGCAGAATACACTGCACAGGAGTTTAAAATGTAAGAGGCTGTATGAGAGGAGAAGGCTGGGTTTATTACTGTGCTGCAGCATGCACTTCTAATGGTTCCTGTTGAATATTTAAAACAATGAACACCTTAAGTTGGAAACCACAAAAGCCTGCTTTGACGAAGCCTCCTTAGCTCAGGAGGAACATTTTCATGGGCTCCAGGTGAAGGCAGAACCTCAGTGAGGGTTCCACAAACATCACCCATCTGATACCTTTCAGCTACTTTGGATGATCAGATACTTTTCTTTATTGCAACCCTTTTCCAGAGTCTCCAAGGCCACCAAAGCTATGTCCTCAGCCTCACGGACCTTTTGTGAGTCACAGAAAAGGAAAGCTTCCTTCCTGCCACCTAAATGCTGACTGATGCAAGAAGGCTGCAGACTATGCAAGAGTAGAAGAGTTTCCTCTCTTGCCTTTAAAATTCAGGGAAAACTCAGCAGTTCAAGGCAATTAAAGAATAATTTAAGGATTATTTTGATCCTTAGGTCGTATCTGACATGAAATCAAACTTTTCTGGAATTTGAAAAGTACTCTTTTGTTTTATTACTACACAGTTTTCTTCCCTCACACATCCAGATTGTTCTCGTGGTGACAAAACAGCACAGTTAACAGGAGGAGTATCTATTATTCCTGGCACAGCTGGAGGCAGGAATTTCCAGAGAGCCTGTTCTCTAGGAGTTTTCTGACCTAGACTTCAGGCTCAGGAGGCTCAGCTACACTCCAGATGCCATGTCTCCCTAGAGCTGCCTGCTGCTACTGTCATACATTCTACCTAAGAGATGGCATGATTTGTGATGTGGGCAGTACAGGATCCCTGCCCCCCATGCATGGTGTGCCTGAACACAAGAAACATTTCCCAGTTTTTCTCCTGCAACTGGATCTTTCTGCCCATGGTCCTTCTGGGAGGTGGGAATCATAGAATGGCTTGAGTTGGAAGGGAACTGAAGGATCATCAAGCTCCAACCCCTTGTCACATGCAGAGCCAGCAACCTCCATATCTAGTACCAGCCCAGGCTGCCCAGGACCCCATCCAACCTGGCCTTGAACACCTCCAGGGATGGATGGGGCATCCACAGCCTCTCTGGGCTGCTGTTCCAGCACCTCACCACTCCCATAGCAAAGAACTTAAGAAAGTACCCAAGAACGTAAGAAGCAGCAGCCAAGCCCATACATCCATAGGAGAAGAAAAAGGTGGAGAAAAAGAAGGCCTGCACCAGAATTCCCACTCTTCTTGTCCATGGGAACACCAGCTACACTGAGCTGACGTGGGGAAGGAGAGTGGGAGTCACACAGCTTCACGTTCCCAACAGGGTCACAGCTACAAAGCCCTGACAAACGAATTGCTGTGATAACAAGTGGTGTTCAGTGCTATTACTGTATTGAGCTGTTAAGTATCACCATGGGCATAGCCTGAGGAAAGCTTCCAGGTCCTTGTAATACATGGTGCGCCCTCGTTGCTACCCATGGCCTCCAGTCTCTGTACAAAGGAATATGTGCATTTAGTTGCTCTGGGAAAGAAACATCCCTTTGAAGAACCAACAAGTGTTCTATCAGTTCTTTTTATTATAAGCACTGAGTAACATTGACTTGTGTGTTATTCATTTAAAATGTCTCCTCTGTTTTTCTGAAGCACAGGATGAAGACTTTCTGTAATTCCAACTAAAGCCACAAAACTGAATACAGCCATCAAAATGAGAACCACTCTTTTCTTCCCAGATCTAAACAAACAGACTTAGACAAACAATGGAGAAAAAGCAGTCAAACTGCTAGCAGACTTGCTGGATATAGGACTAAAAGAACCATTAAAATGTGTATCTATCCAATGTGCTCAAGCCAAAAATAGCTTAAAATATCAAATCACTGAGGTATACTGCAGGACCAAAGATTCTACAATAAGAACATAATTGTAGCTATTAAAAATAAACATTGAGACTTGGAATACCATTAACAAGTAAAAAAAAAGCAAGACAAAATAGCTGCTATCATCAGATACTTCAGTGGCCCAATAAACAAGACACTTTTGAAGTGCAAAAATTTACAAATTGAACGATTCCCCTTGAGTCTATTTTACCAAAAATTGTACAACTGCATAAAACAGTTGTACAAAAGTGTCTTATGATACAATCAATTTCTTCCCTGCTCCTACAGAAGCTGAAGCAGTAACTATAGTTGTGACTATAGTCATAACTAGAGCACAGTTGTACAGACAAACAGCATAGGCATGAAATTCTTCAAACATGCATAAGATGAAAAAATTGCTTTGGCTCCTGGAAATATGCATCTACAAAGTGTTCTACAAGCTTTAATTGGAGGCAAACCTGGAGTTATATCAGTAGTGAAATTCATACAAACTCCATTCTCTACAAACACATCACTTCACTGAAATGAGTGTTATCTTGTCACTGATATCATGCAATAGACACATTGAATTGGAAGATTGGAAAAGACCACTAAAGTCATCTAGTCCCACCACCTTCTCTCTTCCTAGCACACACACGAAGCCCACAGACATCAAGCAGAAAAAAACCTGAACAATTATAAAAGAGTTCTTCATAGCAGTAATGAACCATTACATCTTCTTGCCATAGTTACTGTTGCCTCCATCCTTAAGTACTCAATTTACACTTGGGAAAGACTGAAATGTGCCACCTTCCAGTAAGCAGTACTTCAAGGAATCAGAGAATCGTTTGAGTTGGAAGCAATCTCCTTAAATGTCGTCTGCTCCACCTCCACTTAATGCCATTCAAATGTCATCTGCTCCATCTCCACTTAATGCCATTCAACTTCCAATCGAGTTTAAGCTCTAGAATAGACCAAACTGCATTTCTTTGACATTCCAAAAAGATGGAAAATGTGCTGAATATGATATCAAAACAGATGCATTAGCTTCCTTTGATGAAGCAGTCCAAGGCCTAAGCCAAGTGAATGAGTGATGAAGATAGAATCACTCTGCTATTCACTTTTGGGTTCCAGAGAAGGCTGTTTTCTACCAGTTTAGCTCTCTGACTTAGCTCTTGGTGGGAGCCAGCAAGCTTCAGTGCCAGCACCATGGAGCAGTAGGAGCAGTGCCTCTAGGCAGCAGACAGTCATTAGTCATCTTAACTGTGAGTTGAAATGTCAGCTTTCATTTTTTTCATGATTAGAACTAAAAATACACATTTACCAACAGAATGTAGAAGTATTCTGTATCTGTAATGATACCTGTGACCACTTTTTTTTAAGAGTCTTTTTTCCTCTGCTGAACGAAAAACAAATCCTTGCCAGTTTTAAGTCTTTCCAAAGGACGTGTGGCCTTTAAGTGGCATTAAAATCCCCTTCCCCTCTAAGTTGTCAAACACACAGCTGCAAACACACCTCCATGCTCAAGGGAAAAAGATCCCCAAATATGGGCTGAGCATCTCAGCAGAGCCGACCATCACCACCCCAGCACCTAACTGTGCATGCAGCATCTCCCTGCACTGAGCTGCCCCTCTTCCTACAGCAGCAGCAGTGGGGCTGCCCACCATGAGGAACCATCATGGAGTGATGGGAATGCTCATTGGTTTGTTTGTGAGCCACCACCCCATGCAGGCTGCTCTCAGCTGCAGCCCAGCCCTCCTCCAGGTTGCACATCTGGGCTGAATACTTGACCTATATAGAGAGCCTGTGACAGGAAATACCTAAAATCCATCCAACTTGGTTTTAAAACCTTTTATACAGAGTAAGGCTCGGTGTTACGGAGACACGGTGTGTCTGCTCTAGCAGGGAGCTTAGACATTTACATATTTTTTTCCCCAAAATTACATCTGTTGTTACTGCTATTTATGAAATAACACAAAGAATTAATAAGAGCGAACTCTCCTCAAAAAGCATAGGAGTCACCGTAGTGCCTGGAGCTGTTACTCAGACAAGGATTTAGGAAGAAAGTTATGTGCTTACAATTAACCTGATTTCAAACCACGTGCTCCTTCCCAGCCCTTAAAAAGGAATGTTTGTATTATCCTGAGCACGGCAGAAGAGAAAAATAAATTCAGTTGACTGTTTGCTGTTTAATTAATTATTCTTTCTGGTGGATTTTTTCTTTTTTTTCTTTTTTCTCTTTTTCCCCCAAACTTAGCTCTAATACCATACTAGGACAGCAGAAACAGTTGATACAATTACAGTCCTGAATAGTGGAAATGCTTTTAGAGATGGGATGAGAAATTTGCAAAGAGCACACACAAAATAATGGAGGTCTTTTGGCTACACTTGGAAATCCTAAAAACATTTAGGAACTCATGTAACAAAGCTTTTTCCCTTCCTTTAGCACACCCTATGTCCCAGCTGGTGCACCCTGAAAGCAGAGTTCAAACACACCATGGGCCATCCATTGTATCTCCCCATCTCTGTCTGCCCTTAAGCTAGCCATGAAATATACAACTTAGTGAACTTTAAGGAAAAAAAGGAAAAAAATGCCTCAAGACCAAGTACCAGGATTCTGTGGTCTTAAGAGCTCCGTTGATATCTTTGAAATGTTGAGGGCTCAACATTTTTACAAACCTCTGGTCTTCCTGCCTGCAGAAATGCTGAAAGGCATGGCACTGTTTTTCTGAATGGATTAAAGGGAAGTTTTGCAGGGAGGCTCTTGCAAAGCTCCAGATCCATGCTAGAAAGTAAAGGAGCTGAAATAGTTCAAGTAAGGTTCAGACAAACATCTCAAACAGTGGGCACCTCTCCAATCCAAATGGCTGAGTGTCCAGAGGTCCTTCCACCTTATTCCAGCTTCCTATGAACTTTCAGCTTTGCGCAGCCCACAAAAAGTTTCCCAAAATTCATTCTGTCTAAACATCTTCTCTGCTTTGTTTAAAAACACTCCTCTGGTCCAGAAAAGGCACTTAATCACAGGCCAAACCTTTGGCACATAGGAAGTCTCCATGATGCAAAGCTGAGTGTGTCAGAGTCTTCAACTGACATCAAATACAAGCTTTTCATGAGTTTAAAATTGTGCGTGTGAATACATATGTTCTTCTTTAAGGCTCACACCAAAAGATGTGCCCTTACTATCCTTTGGATCCTTGGAATGCATTCAAACAAACCCCAATATATACTGCTTGTCTCTAATAGACACTACTCGCACAAGTCTTATAGCAGCAGTAGTCCACAATGTTTCCAACAGACTCTTTTCAATGCAAAGATTGAATGTGCTGATGTGAAATGTTCAGGCCATGATCTGGGATTTATCAGTAAATCAGTCACTGCCATTGAGCGCCCACCCTCCCAACCACCCACAGGAGCTGGAAGCATTCAGTGGGCATGGGAATTCTGCAGTTGGAAAGCAGTGGAATAGAAAAAGTTTCAAGGCAAGCTTCCATGAGCATAACAAATTGTTTTTCAACTCGTTAATTGGGAGGAAAAAAATTAGTTCAGAATTAATGAATAGAAATCAGGAAGTTTTGCAGGAAAACAGTTGCATGCTATTTTCTCTCCATGCTTTCAAAGATCTCAGTGGCATTTTAGCCGCATAACTTTCATCCTAGCATTTTAATTACATTTTGAAAGGTTTCCCATTCTAGTCCTCTCAGAAGACTGTATGGACTCTCTCAGTCATTGCCATTTGACTGGCATCCAAGCATTAAAAAGCACAAAGTATATATTTGCTCTCTGCATATTATTAGCAATGTCAAACAATTCAGATGTGTCTGCAGCAGTTCACATTCCACATATTACTAGCCTTTGTCATGATTTGGACTATTTAGAAAGTAGATCCACAAGAATTTTTCCCTCCTTTTCATTTAATAGCTTAAAATAACAATGAATGCCTTCATTTGCTGGATGAGAGTCTTGTTCTTTGTTCATTGTGGACTTGAACTGTTGCTTGCAAGCAGACATCATCCTTTTTTCTTTATAGAGTTTCCAGATCCAAAGTACCAAGCAATAACTTTGCAGGGAAGAAAAAAAAAAAAAAAAAAAAAAAAAATTTGGGGTTATTTAACCCCTCATATTTATTTTTTTTTTTTTTTCTTTTTAAATAAATGAAGAATTTGATCACTCAGAGAACAGATGCTGTTCCTTATGATTTCAGAAGGAATTTATCTCAGTCCCATTTCTCCCATTTGAGCTGTGTGCATCCCACCCATCTCTGGGTCTCTGTAGTATCTCCCTATGGCAGCACATACAAAGCACATACAAAGGTCTTTAGAAGAAAACTCAAAGCTCTCTGCATTTCTATATGGTTTCTCAATCACCTGTCCCTCCACAAGAAGGAAATAAGACTTTGGGAGCCTCTTTTTGTCAATTACACTTAACTGATGGAATACCTGATGTGAAGGAACTGGGCCAGATGTGAGATGCTTCTGAAGGGAGCCTGGAAGACATCTGGACTGCAGTCCTCCAATGGGATCCAAAACAGAGGAGCTTAAGGGTAACACATCTGACCAAATACCTATAAGGAATTCTTCTCTTCATTTGTGATACATCCAGGGCCCTGGCTGTGACTGCCTCTGGCTATTCATCCTTCCCTCCCATCAGCCCTGTAAGTTCACTCTGGGAAATTCCATACCTGCAGGCCATTCACAACCCAGATGTACTTTCAGCAGAGTTTTGAGTGGACTTTTACCTTGAAATTTGAAGTATGTAGAGGGTGTGGATTGAGCACTTGGTAGGATAAGACTGGGTCTATCTTTGGGAGTACTTGCCATCCAGTGTGTGATGTCAAATTTCATTGTTTCTGAAGTGTGTTTTGTAACTTCTCAGTATGTAAGAAACAAATAGAAAAAAAAACAATCAGAAAATTCACATTGTCGAGGGCTTTAAGTTCTACTTCAGACAGCCACATGTAAAAGGCTTTTGGCTGAAGCTGAAATTTCTGCTGGAGGCCAATGCAAATCTTCAGAAGGGGTGAACTCAGTTCATGAACACAAACTCATGACACCATTGAAAATTATCTTGGGGAAGAAGGAGTTTACGTGAAAGCCAAAGAGGGAATTAGGCTCACTAGTAAGAGCATAGGTAAGGGAACGTTCACATCCAGATTTGAAATAACTTTTTAAAGAAAATTTGAACTTTTCCCTTCATATGAGAGAAGTTTTAGGAGCACCCTGACAGTAAAGCAGAGCCATAAACCTATCACCATAAAATACAGTCTCTCAGAAGAAAACATAAGAATATTTCTGGGAAAGGTTGAAAGAGGTGGTTTTCAGTTGCTCTCATTTCAAACTCCATGTCTCCCAGCACACCACAATGATTAGTGCAATCAGGCAGCTTACAGGAAATCTCAGACGTGTTGGAAGCAGGAGCTACTTGGCCTCGCTCTCTACTCTCTTGTCAACAGAACTTCCATTGAAATGGGGCCGAGAAGGGGATTGTTTTGCTCGCCAGAGTTCATATGAGGAAACGGGGAAAAGGCAAATGTGGTGACAGCAAAGGCCACAGAACTACTGGACTTCTTCATAAAGAAAAATCTGAAAGTCAAGTTGGGTTTTTGGGGTTTCCTATCAGGTTCCCTTTTAGGTTCCAGACAGAAGAATCAATCTTGCAGAGCCAACAAGAACAAAAGTCATGAAAGGTACTACATTTGTGATAACATTTGGAAACGTGAAGAAAAAAAATCTATGTACTAAGACTCAAAATTGAGCATGTCTGTTTACATCTTATGAAGATATCAATGTATTGCATATATGTCAAACATACCAGGCTTGAAACATGGCCATCATACAAGATAATGGAAGAGGATCATTATCTTCTTTCAAGTGATTGCCCACATGGCTAAAATGTTCTCATTACTGATGTGAATACACGTCTTGCAGGTAAGCTTGCTGAGTTCATATCAAGCTGCTAAAGCTTAGCATTAGCTCCCATTCTGCTCCCATTCTGCAGCACTTTTCATAGAGTTCAGAAGGAACCAAATGAGGGCTGGGGAATACGGGGATGATTCTCTAGCCAAAGGGATAAAGGGTGAGAAATCCTGACCTGATCATTATTTTGGTATCTGTACTCACTAATAATAGACGAGATGATCAGATATTCAATTTCAGCTGTGATTAATAGTTACTGGAGGTCACTGTGGTCTAGTATGCCAGCTTTGTTGTGACCTTCTGCAATATCAAATCCCAGTGTGTGCACTGAGGCTCAGCCTCAGACAACACAATAAGGATTTACAGTTCAGTTATGTGTCAGAATATGAAGTCATTCATATTCTTCCTAATGTAAAACATGCTCCTCCAACTCAGAAATATCAGTATTTTGTATAATTTTTTAGAAGACATTATTGTAAGATATATTTTACAATATATTGAGCCAGATTCCCATTTATAAGACAGCTCCTTTAAACACCACTCCAGAATCAGAAAGCCACACTAAAGCTTTTCGTTTAAGAAAAATGATGTATTTCACAATTTGGAAATGAAAAATAAAAACCTTATCTTGTCTCCATTTATGCTATAATAATACAGTACAAATCCTTACTTCCCAGTATCAGTGTTATCCCATAGAAAGGAATGATTGTATATCTAAAAGAAGAGTTAGATATCTTGGTCTCCAGAACATGCTTTATAATTTAACTCAGAGACAGAGAGATCATCAACTATACCAAGTACTGTAAAGATGCTTTAAATGATCCTCATGCACTTCCTCTGATGTCTTCCTAGGCACACTGACTCTCCAAGTCACCATCTGGCATCTTTTCTATCTCCCTCTTGTTTTTTCTCACCTTTTTTTTGTTGTTGCCATCTTTAGCTATGGGTAAAAAAGAGAAACGCTTTTCCTTTTACGCCTGTCAAATTGATTTAGCACTGCCTGTTGACTGCACAGAGAATAAGATGCCTTGCTCCTCTCTTCCAACACACAGCAACCACCCAGAGTGTCCTGTTATTTCCTTTCTACTTGTCATGGCATGGATAGTGTGTTCAGGCAAGTTTTAGAGAATTAACTTCTGCGTTAGAGACCTAACTGCATGGATATGACGGCTATGACCAACCTTGAGTGAAATCCAAAACAGACTCCCTTCAACTCATGGCTTATTGAATTAAGAAGGACCAAACCATCCATTAAGATATCTCCGAGGGGTGGAAAAATTAAAAGGTGCCTGCACCTAAGATGACTGATTATTACTATTCCTCTGTTTTCTCTTGGGAAATGACTGAGCTGAGTAAAGGCTATGGGAGTGTTTTGTGTGGGTAGTCATTTGATTTTGAAATTTCAGCTGCATCAGAATTTGTTGCTGATGTTGTTCATTTGTTTTTTCCCACGAATAAGCAAAAGTGAACGATAAGGGCATATATTTGTACATTTATTTCAAAGAGCTGCACGCTATAAAACAAGCAATACCAAAAGACACAACCTCATGAAGGTGCAGATCCATTGCATGCTTTGCATTATCATATTAATGTAATCACAAGCAGCTATTCTGTGTGAATATGTCAGTCACATTTCAACTCTGTTCCTAGACAGTGACTTCAGGAGTCCATTTGTTGTGCAGATGAGGAATTGGGTGAGGCTCAAAACTCCAGGAGGAAAAGGCTCAGATTATAAAAATTCAATAAATGACTTCTGCACCATACCTTCAAATACCCCTACTTCATCTTTTTGATAGTTTCTAAGTCTGCCTAGCTGACGGAAGCCTTCCTGCCAAAACCAAAAAATAATTGAGATTCGATCGTGCACCTTTAGAGTGACCCCTCTAACCAGCTCAATGAGCAGAGAATAACATTAAAAACAACAAGAATGAGCTTAAATAACAAGTAACTCGTAAAACTTTGGCATTTCAGGAGCAGGTCTAGGCTCAGGTTCGTATTATTAAAATCTATTCAGTGAAATCATCCTTCTTCTAAAGAGCTATTTTTTCACCTTAAAAATTAGTTTCAATTCAGAGAAGCTTGCTGGGAGAATTATCATAGAAAATGGTTTTCGCTAGCATAATCAAATGTATTTATTCTACATTTTTTCTCATGTTATATTATTCATTGGAGCCGTGGTTAATCAGAAAGTTTTGGCCAATTTTGAAGGCCCCGCTCATTATTCATTCTTAGTCATCTTTGTCCTCTTTTGTTGTAACATTCTTTAAAGGATGGGCTCTTAAACAGAATGGTTCTGTTATGTTTTCTACATATTTCTGGAGGAGAAAATAGAAGTTGATAGATGAAAAAACTCATTAAAAGCCAGATGTTTTCAGCTTCGCTTGTCACATCTGGCAATTAGGATATGACACATGTTATATTAAAATCTATGGGAAATATTCCAAAGAGAATCTAGGTCCTATAAATTCATTCTAAGATCTTGCTAGTCAAAGAATTTTGAGCAGAAGTTTTAAAGTCACAGGAGTGCTTTACTTTCTCTGGACCACACAGGAATGGGAACTAGCTATGAGGCTGAAGACAAAAGATACCAGTGGGTTAGATAGCAGCAACACTGATAGCATTCCTGGTTTCTGTATAAGTCACCTACCATGGAATAGCCTTCACTCACATATCAGCCCCTGGATGCAGTCATGACCTCTGACAACTCTTACCACCTCCTTCTGCTCCCTAACACCAAAGCCTCTACCCTGTCCCCCCCTTATCTCTGCTGTATTCTGGCTGCTGTCTCATCTCTCTCCTCTCATCCACTCTCTACCACATTGCCTAAAGCTGTTGCTGTCATTGCTCTCTCCCAGACCCCGGCCAGCCTCCTGCTGCCTGGCTTTCAGCTCTGGCATTCCACTAAAATGCATCTTGCCAACATTTCTAATGAATTCTTCCTTGCTGCATCTCTGAGACATTACTCCACCTTCAGCTTGCCAACAAAGTTCAACAAGCGCCTTCAGAAAACTGACTTTAATGGCTCTCTTGCTCCTAGATTTCCTTTAAGCCTAGAAGCATGCTACCCATTTTAAATCTCCCCTTTTCCCATTCAGTCTCATTTCTAGCTAATCCCTCCCCAAACCCCAAAATTTTGGCAAGTACAAGCACCTCTTCCTTCTATATTTCCTTCTATTCTAGCTGGAAACCAGTACCCTAGAAACCTTTGCTTATGTATTTTCAGTTATCCATTCCATGTCTTTCACTCTCATCTCTTCTCCAGAGCAGACAAGTTCACATTTTAACTATGTATAAAACCACAATCTAGTCAAGTACTTAACTCCATACCCCCCTCAGATATCTGTCCCCATTCTGTATCTATCAGCAGGCTGCCCAGGGAGGTGATGGAGTCATTGTTTCTGGAGATGGTAGGTTGGACTTGGTGATCCTAGAGATTTTCTCCAACCTTAATTATTCTGTGATTCTAATACCTTTCCAGTTCTCCACAGTTGACATCCTCATTTCAGCTTTTCATTCACTCGCTGAACTCTCCTTAAGCATTTCTCACCTCATACCAGAAACAGAATGGAAAGCTCAGCAATGACAGCAGAGCAGCAAGGTCCCAGCCTACAGCAAGCAAAAATTTGTTCAAATATAAAAGCCGTAGGCACAAAAATAAAGGAAAAAATCTGCTACCTTCAGAAGGCCTCCAGTATGCAGGGAGCTCCAGCAAGATTCCCTCACCTCCACTGCCAATCCTTGAATGAGGTCTGGAAAGGGATGGTTCCTGGCTTCCGCCCTTCTGGTCACTCAGCTGCATTTCATGCACCTGAGCTGCCCTGGGTTGGCCCTGCCTTCCACCAGGTGCTCAATCACTGCTTCAAGCTGTGACTTTGCATTTCAATATCTCATGACATATCTCATACAGTATCTCATGACACTGGCCATGCTATCTTCTCTTTGCCTTTCGTCTCTAATGCCTCCACAGACACCAGCTGAGCAGCAATTTCCCCCCAGCATTCTTAACTTACTGCCTCTGATAGGACATGCCAATGAAGGCAGCAGCTTTCAGCACCTATCTGGTCAAAACCTGCCTTTGTGCAGCTTTTTGCTTGGGAGGAAGCATGTCTCCTTGACCTCCTTTCAGACTGGATTAAAACTTCCTTTTGTCCACGTGCCTCATAAAGCCTGACAGAAAGCAGATTTCCCCAGGCTCATCCTCCTGCTTTTCATGATGATGAAAGAGAGCTTTTTATTCCCAGCTCTGTCTGCTGGGGTTATGGGCTGTCTTATGTCAGATGCTGAAAATTGATACGTGGTTCCACTAGATCTTGACCCATGCAAGATATACAGAAACAAATCTAACAACAACAACAGCAAAAAAGACGTTGTTGAGTGTGTGCCAATATTACACAAAAATAAACAAATATGAGGGAAGTGAAGAGTGATGTATCTGAAGAGTTTCAACAAACTTGGCGAAAGAAACAGACAAGGAAGGAAATCATGACGTATTTTGGATTGCCCAGAAATCAGGCAATAGAAGACCTGTGGAATGTGAAAAAGTTCACTAAAAACCATTCTGAGCTCTGCCATACAAATGAACACCACTCCTTTATTTTCCAGTAGCAATCAGAATTGTGCTATAAACAGAAGACGAATCACCAGCACAAGTATAATTGTCTAAGTCAAATTTGTTTCCTAGGAAGAATTTTTGCCAATGTTTGGTACATCCCCCTGTTCTCCACTCCCTGTGAGCCTGATAGATGGTCTCAAAGAAAGCTCTGTAGATGGTATTTTGGAAAGCATGGTATAATCTTAGACTTGAACAGATATATGGAATAGGATGTCTTTAGCATTATCTTTCTAAAATCATTTCATAGCTATGCTGAAAAGCAACAAAAGTATAAAGGAATATTTAATTACAGAGATAACTGTGGCAAATTCAAGCACAATAGGAGTGAGAGTGGGAACTGATCGAGAGCAATATGCAGCATTTAAGCATTTATAAGCCGTGTTCACAGGCACCTCAGCCCCATAAACCTCTCTGAGGTTAAATTTTGGCCCATGGGCAGACAGAGTTGGTGGGGATTTACCACCCAGGTGGTGGCTGAGATGGCATTTATTAAATTCTATTGAAAAACTCATAAAAGAAAAACACTGATGTTAATGAGACTCTTTCCACTGATTTGAATGGGCTTTGGATCGAGGCCTAAAAAAGCAAAGGTGGAATTAGAAAACTGAAATATGTATATACAGAAACCTGTCAATCCAACTGCTTACCTTCCAGGGATGGCCTAGTACCATTTCATTTAAGAGTCATCTACAGGGCAAGAAAGCAGGCTGATGTTACTTTATCTGAATCACGTATTTTGCAAATATTGGTTCTTAACTATATTTTAAAAACAAAAACAAAAACAAAACACAGACATTGCAACCCCACTGACATCCATAGAATTCTTCCCACCATAACATTTCACAGATTGAAATGTTTGTATTCTCACACTCTTAGTAATTAGCTGAAATAAGCTGAGCCTGTGTTATCTGCTACGAGCTGCATCCTTCAGCCTGCTATGTTTGATTTCAGCTTTGATTCCAAGCCTGGGCTGATCAGTACCAGCTGCTCAGCCAAAGGGCAGATCACACGTCCCCAGCCCTCTGCCTCCTTCATCCCAGCTCCAAGCCAGCCTATTGTTTGTTACAAATAATTAATTCCACATGTCCCAGCTCCCAGTGAGCCTCACAAAAAGCAGATTTTTTGTGTTTATTGCATGTCCAATAAATTAATTCCAGTTCTGGATGCACGTATAAACATATGGATGTATACGCATATATACGACATGTACACATATTCACACAGCCAGACTTGTAGCTGCTGTTCATAGCTGTTCAGTTATCACCATAAATATTTCTATTTGTCTTTCTCAAGGGCTGAATGTGAGAAATTACAGGCAGGTTTTCTTATTTAGTCCCTTCTGCATGGTTCCAGATGTACACGTATTCACTTCCAACAGATACCCAATGACATGGCATGGGGCTTTGGTGTCCCTGCACTGCCTGGACCTGTACATATACTCTTTGCCCATGCCAGACTACTGTGTGGTGTCCTTGCTTGTCTTTGGGAGAGGGAAAAGGAAAGAATTCTGATACTGCAGCCAGAATTTTTATTACTCTCTTCAGATAAAGTTGCCTGAAACTTCCTTTTGAATATGACTCTTGTCATATATGTGTATATATGACTGTTATATATATATAACCCTAACATATATAATATAACAGTCATATATGACTGTTGCTTCTTCAACAAATGGTAGCCGTACTCTTTGCTGAGTGCCTGAATAGGTTTTATTAGGGCTATTTCAGTTAAAATAGCTCAGCTGCTCCTGAGGAAATGCACTGCATTTCACTATACTGTAGCAGGTCTAATAACCAACTTGTTGAGTTGGTGTCAAGGCTCCATGTGCTGGAGCAAAAGTTTGGTGGAGGGGATCTGTTGTATGTGGTACCTATGCAAAAGCTCACAGGCTCTAAAACATCTTCCTGTAGGTGGGAGCTGTGTCAAAAAGAGCACACGGCTGCTGTGGCAGCAGCAGCAACTGAGCTGATCCCAGCAATTTGGTGGCACATCATGAGTTTCTTTCATACTTGGCCTTGTGCCCATCTATGCTGAGATAGAGGAGGAGGCTGAGTTCAGCACATTGGGCTGAACATGGAAATAACATCTCCCTGAACTCAGAGCCAGGTAGGGTGGAAAGCAAAAAGCGGATAATAAGAGATTAATCCAGCATGAATCCAGTGGTCAGTGCACAACAGGGTGTATTCTCTGAGGGTTTATGGAAGGTTTGTTTAAATTTTCTTATTCCATCATTTCCTGTGTATAAAAGGAATATGATTCCATCTTGTTAGGAAGTGACCATATTCAGAATGCCTGTAAGACCTCAGTTTGCTCTCCCAGTGGATAGACTTGGAATTTTGTGTTGCTTTATCTACAATGCATTAAACACATCAGGTTGGGAAAGGAAGAGGGATGCACAATGAAGGAGGGTGATATTGGTACAGCTGCTGCTTCTCTGCACCTGCAAGGCGCTCAGCAAGGTGGATGCCTGTTTGTGCTGATGAATGAAAACTGCTCTCAGAGATTACAAGCCATCCTCATTGCTGCCACTGCATTTTCTGAAGTAGTTAAAGTGCCAGGGAAATTGGCAAAAAGCCAACAGGAAAGGCAAAAGCAGAGCTAAACTGCAGAATACTCCTCTACAGGTGGGAAACTGGTGCTGTCTCTACTCTTCTGAGGAAGAGCAATCCTGATACCTAAAGGCTTAAAAATCCACTGTTCCCCAGATTAGATAGAAAATAAGCAGTATTTGAGGCCAAAAAGCAGCTAGGCTATGATGGAGCCAACAGCATAGATGTCTCATGTCTCCATTCCCCCGTAAAGGCGCTTGTCCTGCTCTCATCTGTGATCTCTGGCTGCCTCACAAACAGCTTTGAGATTTCACAAATAATATTTCCTTATCACTATTCATTATTGTAAAGTCTTTGTGAATCAAAAACTAATTGATTTCTATCCACATTAACCTTCAATTGAAAATTCTGTATATTCTATTGGCTGGATACAACAAGGAAAAGCTAACGCCTATACAATTCTTGCCTCTCTGTTTTGCTGCTCTGCATGCAGCAGTGCCTCTGAGCTACCAACTTTATGCCCTGTGCTCTGGCTGTTGCCATGAAAAGTTTCTTCCTGAAGTAAAGGGGAGCTCAGTTCTTAGCAAGTGAGATTTGGTGGTGCAACTAGCTGTTAATGGGAATGACTGGCTGGTAACAGCTGACCCAGCTCCTATACATTTTAATAATGTTTGCATATTTTCAGCCAATCACATGCAGAAAACGCAAAGGAAATTGCCGGTGGTCTGTTTTTAATAAGGAATTTTAGTTGTCGCTTAATTTCTCTGCTTTACAGGCTGATAACAACATTGAGCTTCCGTGACTCGGTCTATTTCAGACAAAATCTATGTCTACATATCTTCCTCTGGAGAGCTTTAAAGCAAAAGCTCAAAGAAAGTCAAAACTGTAAACAAAATCAGCTCAGGAACTTCTCTTATATTCAAGAAACTGGGGACAGAGCAAGGTGTCAGCATTTACTGACAGCCCACGCTGCAGAATCTGTCCCTCCTCATTTACTCATAGAACTGCAGCTCTCACAACAATCCAGCTGTCAAGTGCAATTAAGAAGGAAAACCATCCTATCTAGAGTGCAAAATAATTAATGTTAGCAATCCGAAAAGTCTTCCCTTAACAAGGAAGGGATTAAAAAGCCTGTAAAAGTTCTGTAGAGCTGTTCAGCAGGATATTAAAAATAGTGCATTGCCAGCATCACCACCACAAGCATATTATTGTTATTAGTACCAAGACTGCCATTAGCGGGATATTCATTAATGTTAAAAGTCACAGTCAGTGTGAGATTCAGAGCCTCCGAGCTCTGGAGGAGGAGGTGAAAAGTTACCTGGTGGAGGTTCAAGAATGGCTTTTCCTTTTTTGCTGCTTTTCTTCGGTTTTAACTCTTTCCTGCTCGGTTTGAACCCTGGGTGCTCCTCTGGCGCTGAAGCACGGATAGTTCCTTCCTCTCCGGGTTGCTCCGTGAAAGAAAAATACTCTTCACCAGGGTATGGAAAGGAGTAATAGTGATCCCTGTTGCTAATCTCTTGCAGATAATAATCCTGTTCGTCCATGGGGACAGCCCAGGACAGACCCCCCAGCACGGCCAGCCCGAGGGCACAGAGAGCGGGGAACAGCTGAGAGGAGCATGAGCTTCTCTTCCTAAGGGCAATCATCAGTTTTTAGAGTTGAAGCAAAGCCCCCAGACTTTATTTGGCAGGAAGGGAAGCAGAGGGGGGATGAAGAAGCCTGTCTGCAGAAAGTTCCTCTGCTTGGGGCGAGTTTGCAGGAGCCGTGCAGCGCAGCGGGACAGGGCTGGGAGGGAGGGAGGGGGCAGGCGGGATGCATGTGATCACTGCGCTCGGCAGCCAGACAGACGGATGGATGGACACGCTGGAGAAGGCAGGACAGGATGCTGTCTTGGCAGGTGTGACCTCCAGCACGGCACACTTCCCTTTGCTGTTGTTGTTTTCTTTCTTCACAGCTCCGGAGAAAACCCCTTGCAGTTCCTTTAGTCGTCCCGCGTGCAGCTGATCCAAGGGAGCATTTATTCAAAGAACAGTGAAGTTGGCAGCAAGCCTTCACCTCCCAGCAAAAGAGTTTTTCCATCCCTGGGAGATGCTATGCAGGATGGGGTGGGCACTCTGAGCCCTGGGCAAATGCTGACATAGAATGGAACTGTGTCCCATCACCCTCATCCCGTGTGTGATGGATTATATACCTTTTTGCAATGTGTTTTCTTTTAGCATCCATCTCTAGAACAGATCGGAGCTTCCCTGGTTGCTCCAAACAATATAACACACGTAGCATGTGCCCAGCTATGGGCATCTCCTGGGGTGCAGGGAGACACGCCAGGAAGGACATGTTTCATCAGTAGCCCTTTTTCTTGCTCTTCTTGGCAAGATCCCAACTTCTGTTCTCCCTGAAACATCTTCCAAGCAGATTAGGATGCACTGTGCTGGCAGCTGCACACATGCAACCCAGTGTTGTTAATGGAATCAATTTGTCTGGGAATTAAATCTTATCTTTCATCTTCTTCATACCTCCAAAATACCATTCAGTGCTGAAGGAAATGTGCAGCAGTTGGCTCACGTGGAATATGCATCCTCTCTCTTGTGTTGAAAATACCAGCTTATATTTTCATCATGTGTATTGTATTTCTTCCCGTTGCCCAGTCATGCAGGAGAAAGCATTACATCTGTTACTGCACTCTCTGTTCTGCCTTTTCAATCACGGTTTGTGTATGCAGCAGTTTGTGAGGGCAGAGCACGGGCTGCAGAAAATTTGCACAGTTTTGCTACTGTTTGTAGCACAGCCAAACTTCCGTGAGTAGTATGGATTTCCACATCTTTACAGAAGTTGCAGAAAACTTGGCTTTTCCATGTCATCATTAATGACCTACTTTTTTGGTAACTAAAGGAGCTTTGGCTGCAAAGTATTATTTAACTCATTGCAGTGGTAAAAAATGTTCCATAGAAACTGAAGACTATTTATATTTCCATGCAAAACAGGAAGTATTTTCATGCAAGACAGAGTCGTGTATATTAATTAAAGATTGAGGAATATGATTTGGGGCAATTTTAAATTATTTGCTTTTGGCACCTTTACACATATACATTTCAATAATGTATGCCCGCAAAGATCATGTATTTTCTTTCATGCACATCCACTGTTCTATGATATGACACCTTTTCTATAGAGCCAACTTATCATTTTATGCATTTTATCTATTTATATTATATAATACTACATAATATGTTATTTCTTACCTGTTATATTATAGCAATATTTCACATCTGACTTGGACCTCTTTAATGGGTGTATACTACCTGTATATACATAGATGCACTACTATAGCTAATTGTAGTACAGCAAAATCTTCCCCAGTCAATGTCAGGACTTTACTTGTTTGATACATGTAAAAACTGACATTGAAGTGACACAAATTTCCACTCAAATGTTCCCCAGCACAATACCTCACTATCCATGCACCCAATAACTGATTTCTGCGTGCTGACCTTGTCTGATGTGTCTACTCATGTCTGTACCTACCTTGCCTACACTTCTTTTTCTCAAACTTCAGTCCTTCCTGCTGATTTATATTTCCTATAACTTGGTCAGTATACAAAGAATAGTCCCACGAATAGCTGTTGCTGCTATGGGTACCTGTGGGTCTGCCTCTGCTTTTAGGGCACCCAAGCTGCAATGCCAAAGACTGCCTCTGGGCAGAATTTGGGTATTCTGAAGGAAAAGCAGTTTTCACCCTTTTTTTCTTTTTTCTTTTTTTTTCAACATCAGTCAACACCCTTGCAATACACAACTCACAAGAGAAGAGATATTTTTTTCTTCTTAGAGCAGCATGGGAGTATTAAGTTCACTGAAGCCTCATTAGTTGAACGGAGAAATATTTCCAGCTTAAGAAGGGCTGCTCCCTACTTTTGCCTGTGAATTATCACAATAGCTTTTAAAAACTTGAGTTGATATGGAAGGAGATGAAGCAAGCTAATATGTTTGCAGAATGACTGCAGCTGGCCATATCCTCCCTCCTGGAACAACGCCACGACAATGTTTAAGTTATTCTACAGTTTACTTTAAATCTTTGTTCTTCTGAAGTGAAACAAAACATACTGTTATCAGCGAACAAGCAGGGGTTTCCCTCTCTGTTCTCAAAAATTATTTATTTACAGCATTATGGCTTCTCCTCCAAGCCATGTACTGTGAGCCAGCTCCACCAACACTGCTGGGAAAGGAACCTTTCCAGCTTCCCCTGCCCCAACAAACTGCACTTTTTATTATTTCCTATCCCTTGAGATGTTTTTTCCCAACTTTTGTTTCATTTATACCAGTTTGAAATTATATGGCTTTAATAATGGACTTGGGAGAAGTGGGCTTCAGCCTTGCTTCCCCCTGCCTGGCTTCGACAACCACATTTTCAAGGAGCTCTGATTCAGGAATGAATTTTTGCTGAAGGACAGGTAGGGTTGTGTGCCTAAGTGCTGTCCTAGTCCAAGGTCTCTATATTTATGCCACATTATATATATTCACACATCCCTTCATTAATTGTTCAAACTGGACAGTGACTCCTGCAACCTCTCATTGAACACACACATCATTTTTTTCTAATTGAAGAAAAGCTTTGTGGTTGGAAACAAAGGCGAAGAACCAAGCATCTCCCTTCCATTCCCATTCCCTGGTAACTTCCTCAAGTAGCACATAAGGTTTCTATACACCTTGGCAACAAAACAAGACTAAAAATAACTTTTCCTGTGAACACCAGAAAGTTTCTGTCAGGTCCGTAGTAAATCATGGAGAACAGAGTGGAGGAAGAGAATAGAATTAGTTTTTAAGCAGTCTGGTGGTTTTTTTCCACATAAAGTATTTACTCCTGTTGTCAGCAAGGTCAAAGCATCCTAGAGGAAACAGAAAGCTGACATTGGGAAGAACAAAGTAAACTGCATTTAGTGTTTATAGGTTTCTTGAGTGCCCGTTCCTTGTGTAGGTTACAGAGAGGGATAACAGGTTATCCATTGTATCCATCTGGGCTGCGTGCATCCTGCAGCATCCAGGCAGCAGCAGTGGAGCTGGTTGGATACATAAACCAGTTCTTATATGGAGACATTCTTTCATCGTTAAGCGGCGTCTGATGTGAAGCAGAATATCATTATTTTACTGGGTGGTGGCTATCAGAAACATGCAGGAACTGAACTTCTGTCTTCTAAGAGCATCAAATAATGGTACAAAATACGAGTGAAGAGCAGTCCCCCTCTCTTCTGAGCAAGCTGCTGTTTTCTTTATGAAAATAGACTTTAAAATAAACAAATGGCATTAATGAAGGCAATTATTTCTTTCAGAAATTGCTTATTTGAACTGCTTAGCAATGCAGCATGTGCCCTGCCTGGGGAAATCAGCCTAGTGTATTCTCTTTAACTTTTCTGGTAAGAACAACATGACCTTCGGATAATCATTCAGCATATTGCCTTTGTGCTTCTGTCTGAAGGAGCTCACATTGCCATGGAAACAAAAGTTCCTTGTTCTTTTCTTCTTCCTTGTGCTATGATATCATTTTTTTGCTATATGAACCCTTTTCTTAGCAAGAAAGGGAAATGTGGGATTTTCATGTTTTGAGCATCCCAAAGCCATCTTAGGTGACAGTTCAGTTCACAGCAGAAATGCTTTGAACGTGGCTCAGAGACTGCATGCATCATCCTTGTTATTCAGGGTTATTCAGATCAGAAACATTTGCATCAGCCCATTTGCACTGGAGAAATGAAAAGTCTCTGCATACTTTTTCCAGAGTTTTCCTTTCTCTTCTATACTGAACGGCTGAGAAACAGCATTTTGAGAAAGACAATATTAACCCATACACAAAGCCAAAAAGAATTTCTGGTATTTTTGCAAAGAATGCAATCGTTTTTTTCTTTTTTTTTTTTTTTTTTTTTTTTTTTTTTTTTTTTTTGTATTAGTGGGAATTGCATTTCTTCATGCCCCAGAAGGGCTGTACACTTCATGTTGACAACATACTGCCCTGGGATTTGGCAGCCACTGCTGGGTCTGTGCCAGCAGGGTTATCACTGGAAAGGGGACTGAAGAAGGTGCTACATTCAGAAGTCTGTGATATTAGCAGTACAGAAAAGATAGACAATACTTTTTTTGCTAATGTTATTTTTTTTTTTTGCTGATTTCTCTCTATTTGGAAGACTGTAGGTCTGCATTAGTCAACAGCTTCAACTAGAGTTGTTTGTATCGATCAAGCTAGAGCAAGTTTTACACGTCTTTCACATTAACTGTAAGATTGAGCTAGCATTAGTGCCACAGAAATGTCTGGATGACAACAATTTTAAGGAATAGCAGGAGAAAATGGGAAGAAATACCCTGGTTGTGGGTGATGTGCAGCAGGAACGGCATTTTTGCTTTACTTATACAAAAACAGCCACTTCCAGCAAATTCCCATGGACCTACCTGCCAACATTTGAATCTCAAGAAGTAATGACTCTCACATTTCTGTCTGGTATTTCCTGGACCAAAACTGCTGTACGTGTGCCATGCAGAGTGTGAGCAGTATGTTTAACACATCCCAGGCAGCAGCAGCGAGATGCAATTTGTTGTCCGAAACCAACTCAGGAGACATTTTTCCCTAGGATTTGGTCTGTATCTGCAGCCTGAGAAGTCATGAGCAAAAATCCAGTGGGACTGAAGGCAACGGATAAATATAACAGTCTTTATCATGCTAAATAAATGGTGACATCATGAGAGTAGTCCTTAAAAATTCTGTATTTAAGGACTGCTTTTTAAACACAACAGCAAGGAATGATTCCTTTCAGATATGAGTGGTATTCGTGGCTGTGATCCATTTGGTCTAATAAATGCATAATGTGATACTTCCACAACAACTCTGTCCCCGCAGAGCTTCTATCCAAATCTGGATTTGGTGACATGTTGGTATTTATAGCTGATTTATTTGTTTGAAGGTGACAAAAGCCAATTTTGTTAATCTTCATAATCTTGTGTTCTTGACAATATGCTGTAAGTACTTTCCATAATGGATTCACCTATTAAAGCAGTGAAAATACAAGAAATTACGTGAAAGATAGTCTCTGAAATGAGCCTTCACTTGTCATACAGTAGGCATCAAAGATTCATGTCAGACTTACATTACTGGATATGACAATATAATTTCACAGCTGTGTAATAAACTTGTTGGAACCTGACTTATAGCTGTTAAAAAAGGACTTGTGCCAGCACGCTTGATGAAGCTGTTCAAAAGGTGAAGTGATCAGCTCTGAAGATGCAGCGAAGCTTTAAGGCAATGCAGATGTTTACTAATATGCAGCATAGCATAAATTATCTCAAATGCACCGCTTTGAGAAATGCATTAATGTGTTTCTTCATGGTGATCCTGGGCACTGCCAAGAACACAGGATGGGGAAAAGGACAGGGCTCTGCTATAGTAATCACTGCATTTTTTTTAAATCTAATTCTTGACATTTTTTAATCCATCTTGAGTATTTCAGTTCCTAAAATCACAGTGCAGCTTGGATTGGAAAGGAACTCCAGGAGATCAGCCTCTCCTTTTTCCTCTCTCTAACATGTAGACTACAAGATCTCCAAGGAAGGTTTTATTTCTCACTATGTGCTTGTGCAGCCCCTTATTAATGGGAACTGCACTGTTCAGGATATTCTCTTGACTTCAGTAGAGTTATATCATTAAGAACATCATTAACATTTGGATTACTGAATTTGAGTTTTAGAGACACTGAACTACAGTCAAATGCAGCCCAAAATACAGCTCAGGCTATTTTCTCTTGCTCCATGTTGGGTATGGCAAACACAGAGCAATTGAAATATCTCAGCTTCACTTGGGGTCAGGTAAGCTTGTCAGCTGAACAGAGTTATTTCCAGAAGCATCCATCAGAACTTAACAGCTTACGTCACAAAAAATGACAATAACAACAAAAATTATTTTTAATGCAAATCACTGGTGACTAATAGTGAGTGAGAACTGCTGCCTCCTTTGGAACATTATCCAGACAAATTTTCTTTCTCAATCTGTACTGAAAACCAGAAGTGGTAAAAAGCAATCTCTAGGTTCTCCTGTCATCCATGTAGAGGCTGTTATTGCCTAAGAACTTCTCATCCTCTCCCATCCATATTTCCTGCACATCTGATTTGGGATTAGCCACCTTTGGTTTGGCCTTGGCATGGGTTGGTCTAGCCCTGAGAGCAGCAGAGATGTAACACAGTGCTTCTCCTGATGCTGAGACATCACCTACCCAAGCAAGCTCCCCTAAACTTCACTGTTGCACCAAGATTTGAATACAAACTTTGCTACCAAGATCTCCATCCACACTTGGTGTTGTGTTCTGCTTCATTATACCTGCCTGTTGCTCAAGGCTCAGTTTCTGTGAAAAATGCAGAGAATTTGCAGCAGTTTTGAAATGAGGTATTGGAGCTCCTGACTGTACTGACAGCAAGGCTGGGGATGAGAGATCCAGGGACTGAACACTTCTTGAGCTTCAGAGTTGGCTTCTGATTTATGGAGGACTAACACTGCTCTGCCATTATCTTCCTTGGTTAGCTTCACAGGTGGTTTGAAGCAATATTAAATGCTTTTTTTTTTTTGTTTTTTTAAAATGCTTGTCTTTTTTTTAAAAAAAAAAAAAAAACAAAAAAACATAAGCAAGCATTTTCAAACACATTCATCATCCAGGTTTCATTCACTTCAGCTCCAGATTACTTACAGGGAACATTACCAAAGGTTCTTCACCAGCAAATGAGCAAAAATGAAAAGCTTTCTCCTCTCTCTCTGTCTCTGGAGAACTCTGTCATGCATTCAGATATTTTGATCATTTAATACTGAGTGACAGCTTTAGAATTCAAGAGTACTTTGTATTTTAATACAAGAGATTACAATCTTATGAGGTCATGATGTACAAGTCATTTAGAAACACTCATTTGAAATCTGTGATTATACCTCCAATGTTACACCCTACCTATACATCTGGATTACCTCTGACCAATCCAGATGGTTACAGAAGCACCATTTACCCCTCTTTTCTCCCTCCAGGCCCATGGAAGGTGATTTTTGTGGTAGAGCATTTGGAAACACTTTTCCCATTGCACTGCACTGTCTGTCCTCTGGTCCTCCCAGACTACGTCTGTTTGCAGCGCCTTACTCCTAACAGTGCTTGAATCCCTGGTGGAGGTGGATTTCATTCCAACCAAACATAGAAGCCAAATTCACTTCATATAGCATGAAAACTGGGTGAATGGTGTGCAAACAGCCAAGCCAGGAACTCGAGAAGAAAACTGCACTGTGAATTTAATGATTTTCTGTTATGTTTAGCGAGCTGATTTACCAACATACAGACACTTTCAGAACAACTCAAGCACACAAAACCTGTTGCCAAGACGGCAATTACAGAGTGTGGAAAAGAGCCAAGAGTACTCACTCCGGATGGAGGAGCAGGAGACATGAGGGGAAACCAGACTGGCTGTGATGGGCAATCAGAGGCATCGAGTCATTACAGAAGGTCACAGGATGGAGACTGGCAAGGAATCATACTCAGTGTCCTCTCTGCACGCACACAGTGCCAGCTCAGTTTTCTTCTTCTAAACCAGCCTTGTTCCAAAGACTACTATGGCCATCTTGTCCCACTGTCCCTGAACAAGCCCATGGACTGACCCATGTTTTGGGTCTCTTCTGGGGGAAAATCCACCATCCACAGAGGGCAGATATCACTGATGTTTTTGTGCAAAAGTCAGCAGTGGTTCAACATCATTTCTGCACCAACATTTCCGGCATGTCGACATTCCCAGTAACACAATGCAAGCAGGGAGGAGGGCAGACTGCCCAAAGCTCTTCTTTAAGGGGGCTCCAGGCACATATGCAGCACATCACCAAATGGCAGGGAGCTTCCAAGGCACATTTGATATAAATCACATAGAATCCATCTTATGTAAAAAGAAGGAAAGAAACTGCATTTGCAATGTTTGTCCTAATTCACAGTGAAGTTGCTCTCTGTAGAACATGGGTAACAACTAAGAATTTCTGGGCTTTTTAACACCTGTGAGCATGCACCATGATTAGTTTCTTTCATAAAGTAACACGAAAGCAGTCTTTGGTATCTTTCCTGAATTTTTATGATGACAAAAAGCAGAGGGCCCTGAAAGATACTGGCTGGCTCAGCAAGTCACCTCCCCTACGTGTCCTTGCACACATCCAGCAATGTTCTGCAGGGCAACATTAACTGAAATTCACTCAGGAATCCACTCAGACAAACTGTTTCCCAACATTACATTTTCCAGTGTGGAGTGTTTCACGTCATGAGATTTCCCATATGCACATCACCTGCAGAGTCCAGAGCTGCACAGCAAAGTGCCTCCGAGCTAGCTGAGGGCCAGCTCAGCAGGGAGGATGGATGCCACGTGCCTAGAAAGTTCTGTTGGGCTGTAGCACCTGGGTAGTGGAAAATAAGCTTCAATAGTCAGGGTCAGCTGGAGGATCACTTAGAGCTCCTTGGTACGTGGTTTGCATCTAGCTGTGATCCATCATACATACCAGGCTAATGGATTGCAGTGCAGCAACCTCAGTTTCATCCTCTTTTATCTTGGAAAATGTGGGTAACAGCATTAAGAGCATTTTTTTCCATAAATAATTTGTATGGGGAGGCCAATCTTGTAATTGCAACGGAAAATATTTATGTTATTTCACCCAATCATTTGTAAATTCCTCTTGCCTACTTGGCATGAAAGAAAAAATTACTTATAAGGCAATGTTGAAAATGCTCTGGAAAACACCAGAAGCTTAAAACAAAAGAGTAGGGCAGAAGAAGGCAAAGACATATATTCCAGATAGAGAGCCCAATGCTACAAATGGTTGTTGATCTGGAAAACAAACAAACAACTTATCAATTTCTGAGATCGCTGAAAGCATGGTGGTGGTGGCTTCTGGTTTAAACTTCCTAGTAGTTAAGTACATAGCATCTCCCTCACTCATCTACTGCAGCCACTCAGAAAGAAAAACTGTACACAGGTTCAGATGCCACCTGCAGCAGCATCCCAACGTGAATGGCCTCATGCAAGCAGCTCCCAGCTCCAATTCACAACTCCCTTTCTCTAACACTGTAATTAAGATGACCTGTGCTATAAACAAGCATCACAATAGGATAGTTGTTATTCTGGATTACAAATACATTCTGTAGTTCTGTAAATCAAATACCAAAAGCAATTATCTCAGGGAATAGGAGTTCATATTTAAAGCCAAGACCTACCTTTAGCTCCTTAGTGCTCTGTGACCACGACCACAAAGCTGCAGCTCCCATAACTCACTTTCTTCATCTGCTCTTACCTGAGGTATCCAAGGCCTGGTTGAAGGGGGCCCTGGAGCACCCAGCCCACAGCAGAAAGGTTGAAGCAGAATGATCTTTAAAGCCCCTTCTAACCTAAACAACTTAAGATGGAATCATAGAACTGCTTAAGTTGGAAGGGACCTGGAACATGGATTTTATGTCTGTGTAAATTTAGAATTGTAATGTAAATTGTGTGTAGCTGTTTACAACTAGTTAATAACACGGTATTGGGAAGCCCATCTGTGCTAACTATTATGGGAAAAGCTGGGAGAGCACAGGTGGACTGCATTTGCTAGCAGATTGCTTTAGAGAGGCTGCTGCTGTTTACCCTCAATGCAGGGATGTGAAGGAGAAAGGAACTGAGAAGGAAAACTTAGGAGTTTTCAGAAAATTTCATCATTTCCAAATTTAGGGTTAATATCAGAATAGGATCGTGTTTGTATAAACTGTGCTCCTCATAAGCAGTTGGCTCTATCAGTGTTGATTTCTTGAATGCACCTGCTCTGAATCACTATCATTTCAGACTTCAGATTGGTATCTGATTCTCTGCCAGCATTAGCAAGAGGTGATGCTGCTCTGGGAGCCTGATGGACAGCACACTGTGCCCCTGGCCATATAGCCCCAGTGTGCTCAGCCAATTCTGTGGATGGGGCAGGCTGATCTCCTTTACAGGTGCTGCTAATGAGAGTTTCAAAATGAGGTCAGGGATTCGGGATTTTGTCCAGAAAAACATGCAGCTGATAATGATGTGCAACTTCTTCCAAGCTTATCGTGAGTTCAGGCTAATTCTGAGGAATGAGCTCCTGAGCTGGATGGCAAAAATTGTTATAATTGGATTTTTAACTCCTTTCACAGGAGCTCAGAGGAGCTGAGTGGTCTTGGGCAGCAGCTGCATAAAAACTCTTAGAAATGCCTGTTGACATTCTGGATGTTTGGTGACATCATGCAGCTTTCCTTCAACGTGTGTGGGTGTCAACATTATTAATTAACTCTTCTGTCTGAGTCTCTCTGGAGAGTTGAAGATTAACGCTCCTGTCACACCATAGTTGTCAGAATGGGTTAGTTTGAATTGCTACTGTTACAGCCCAAAATAAATGCAGATCATAATACCAAATAAATAGCAGCAACAGCCAAGCCAGCCTTTAAGTATAACAAAGAAATGACGATGAGTTGTTAGAGGGAGAGTGCGAGCATCCCCATCCCTGTGCAGGTAGATGCTGTTTCAGGAGGATTCTTGCTTCTGGGTTGATTCTTATTCTGATCACAGCCCCTTCTGCCTAAGCCTGCGGAGTGCCCCCAGCCTGAGTGCTGTGACACATCCAGGACGACACCTTAATTTAAACCATAAATGGAAATCTGGGAACAGATCGTGTTGTGTGATGGAGACTCACTGCCAATCATTTCAGACCACATCACTATTCCTATTTCCAAAGCAGCTAATGTGGCAGCTCAAAGTCTGCATTAGCAAACAATGAGTTTCCATCATTTCATTCGTGTTGCTGTAGTGTTCATTTGTGATAATTATTTTTCCTTATTTTGAATTTTCAGTTTTTCCCCCCCCTCTTGTGTTGGTATGTTATTGCATAACACCTCTGGGGTTTCACCATATGGCCCTCAGTGGTGTGGAGATCCCCAGCTGCATTCATTCCCTTGCTGATTTTTCCCTGGGCTCTGTTGGCCAGGCTGAACAGAGCTGCAAAGGCTGGGAAGTAGCTGCAGTGCAAAATCAGGCAAAAAATCTGCCTCAAAACCAGAACAGAAGCTATTGGACATTTACACTACGTTATCAGCCACTGCAACAAAAATGACGATAAATGATGCTTTACTGTGACAGAGCTACTCGTGATGTGCCTCCCCTCATAAATTCTGTGCTATTTGTGAAGAAGCCAGCTCAAGCTATGGCCTGTTCCTCACCCAGAGCATGGGTAATCTGTATTTCATACCAAAAAAACGTGTGGGAAAGGAAGTCAGCAGTGACTTTAAATCTCTGCATACTCTGTGTTCTCTGTTGCAACCCAAGGAGTCTGGCCAATGGGAAGAAAATTTATTAGAGGAAACGTTCTGGCAGTATGGATGTAAAAGCCTAATTAATTGAAAAAACAGGCTAATTAGAGAATCAATCTGGGATTTGATGACAATATCCAGAGCACTAATAAAACTAATCACATGTGTTCAATTAACATGCTGTGAGGTTTTGGGGCAATAATCTGTAATTTTCAGGTCTCCCTTGACCGTCAGACAAAGGTGAGGAAGGTCCTGTGAGTGGAGTATTGAACAGATCAGCTCTCAGGCATGGATTAATGCAGGAGGTACTATGAAATAAGATCCATGGAGATATCTGCTGTGCCAGTTACAGAGCCAGGGGCAGCCCATGCAGCTCAAGGGGCATAATTTCTTTTTGGCTTCTTGAACATTTCCTTGAAATTCTCTCAGGTGTGATGGATCCATTTAAATAACATTGTACATAAATGCTCGTTACAATTAATAAAGAAAGCAGCTGTGAGAATGGTTCATGTTCATTTACCCAGCCTCCAGCATGGCCCATGCTGGGTCCCATCAGCTCCATTCACCAGGCATGCTGCTTCAAACTGCCCATAGGAGGTTGTAGCACACATTTAAGCTGCTGAAAATCTGCTATGGAGAAAACTAGTATTTCATCCTGGCTGCCTGCATTGGCTGGAATGGACTACCCAGCCCTGGTTTCCATTGAATGAATTTACTCTGTACTGTCAAAACTGTCATACTGCAGCCACCATGCTGCCAGCCAACATGCACTGTGCTCTCCTCCTTTCTCTTCCTTGATGTCCCCTTAATGCTTATGGTGGGCACAGGGACATAATGCACCACGACACATAAGCCAAATGCTTTCACTCAGCAAAAGCAGAGCTTACGTTAGAAGTCTGTACTTCTAATGAGAGCCACATTTTTGTGAGAGCCATGGAAATAAATTACATTTACAAAAGGCTTCATTGGAGTGTTGCTAGACTTGACTGAGTTTGCAAGCACTATCATCTTGCCTTTTAAAATCCTTCTTTCTTCTACTCTGGTTGAAGTGGTTGTGCTGTGAGGCACAGTCCAAACAATATTTGCCTTCTCTATAAGGATGACCAGTGACACGTCTCTCGATTTCTGTGGTGGCTGAGCTCACACCAAAGACAATGTCTAACGAATACCTATTTGAAGGTGAAATCTGAGAGTTAAAAACTTGAGAAAAGGAGAGAGGGTTGAAAGTACTTTCACCGAAATGCCAGTATTTGCAATGCCAACCCACGCAACTGTTGGCAATTTTAGAAGCATTTCAGAACAGAGATGCAAGAAGAACATCAGAATAAGAAATATTGCCTTCCAAAAACTGAAAACTCAGTTTGTCTACACTGTGCAACAGAACACTTGACTGTGGGCTGGAAGTCCCCTGCGTGGAAGTAGGTTTCAAACAGCAGAGGGCTCTTTTGGCTCAGCAACGGCCAGAATTATCAGCTCTAGTAGCTGAAAACAACTGATAAATAAAAAGCATAATAGGAATGAGCTGCAAGTTTTTAATGGCAAGGCTAACTTTACTGGAAAAAAAACTTAAATGGTAACAGATGTAGTAGAGAACTGAGAATGTCTTTATAATTATGAATTTTGATGTAGAAATAATCTAAACAATCTTTCTTTCTAGTCTCTGTTGTGCAGTATGTCAAGCCGGATAACCATTAAAATCGCTTCCAAATTCACAGCTTCTCATTCTTCTACAGGCAATGTCATGACATGAGGATCTGGGGTTAATATGATTCTAACTTTTAGGCTTCATATGTTGCTGCTCTGGAAATTTGTTTTGATGGAAATGTTGTCTACAGATTTTTCACATTTCATTGAGTTTCAGCTATGCAAGTTCACCGGCTCAGTATATTTACAAAGTATTTGGAAATCCCATCTGAGGCTTGGATTTAATATTTGGAAAGAAATCAGAGTAAAGTAGTTGAAATTAGCTAACTTACTGCTCTTGATCACTGTAAAATGATACTTTTTTTTTCCCACAGGGACATGAAGTTGACATTATAGATCTGTAATTTAGTAATCAAGTCGTGCATCTTTTACTCCTGAGGCCACTTTGTATACTCAGGATCTTGGAAGATAAGAGCGGAAATGAACAGCTGTGCATGTAGATGTGGAGAGTTTACACGCTTGTCATGGCTGAGTCGATCACCATGAACTGAACTAAATGATGTGCACAGCTATGACTTTTATCTTATTAGGCACACTTTTTATTCTCTCAGGAGGAAAAGCACTAGGAAAATGCCATGTTGTATGTTCCATCTAAACAATAAAAGGTGCTTCTACTTAATGGAAGACTCCACGTCACTTCTAGATCGAAGCTTGCTATTAATGGCTGGTGCTTAATGCCCTATAGGAGATGTCTTACAATAAATTAGATGGCCTGTATTTGGTGCTGAACCCCTTAACTATGAACTGTGATGACTTCTTTCCCAGTTCTGAATTTACTGCTAATATTTCTTGCAGAAAATTGCCATATTTCTCTGTGCTATGTGAAAATTGTAATGAGTCTCTGCTTAACCTGAGTCTGCCAATTGGCAGTTATTTTAATGCCTAAATACACCAAAATGGTCTGGTCTTCTGTACAACCCATATGGGGTCTGTTCATGGGATATATGGGATATCTGAATGGAAACTAAATACAGGCAATTCTTTGAAACAAATAAATAAATACCTTATGTCAAATCTTCTCACGTGCCCTTGTGTAAATTGTTTAATTTGCACTGTGTAACCAGATGTTGCTATATAAAGTATTTCCCAAGCTGAGCTGTTGCCAAAGGCTGCAAAGAGCCATTAGCAAAAGAAGCAGCATTCTTGGTTTTTTTCCTCCTATGAACAGAAGTTTTAATGTATTATCTCTTGCTCAGAATGGATTTGGTCTCAAATTACATTCCTTTGAAAGAAGAACCAAGTGATATTCGTGCAATGCCCAGTGCCAGCATTTCCATTAGCCTTGAAGAGTGTTCATCCTCCTCTTCCTGAGAGGTAATGTGTCCTGTTAGCTCTTGGACACTGGTCTGAGGCCCATGCAGAAGCTTCTTCCCTTTCAAGAGCAAGAGCAAGTCAACCCTCACTTCCCAAACACCCTCCCTTTCCAGGCAATAAGCTGTGAACACATATGAACAAGTTATTGGCCTTAAGTCGGGACACAGACTTTTCCTTTGCTGCTGATCCATTCGATATATGCTTTTGAGCTCAGTGTTTCTCCTTTCACTGAAAGAGATAACATCAGCAAAACTGAAATTCTCCCATTTTAAGGCATTTCACTGTAGGTGAGCTGACACCATAAACTGCATCTTTCCAATGTACTACAGAGCTGTGTGCCATGTCCACATGCTCAGCTGCAGAGGCTGGAGGTCAGCCCCAGCCTTCAGCCTTCCTGTAACAAGAGGCAACTTCTGGGAGCAGAGCTGGAGAGTTTAGAGTTGACTTGAAAGGTGGTTCATTCTGTTTCCAAGGGCCTCCTTCATAAACAATAGAAAGCTGGGAAAATAAAATATGGGTGTTTATGGATATCTCTGCCATTCCAGTGCCAGCAGCTTTTCAGAGTTAATTGCTCATTTTGGAAGGAGTTTTTCACACAGAAGGGGATCTGAGACAGGACCTCCACACACAATCACCTTCAAATCTTTAATTTTTTTCAGAGCTTGTACATAAGTTGGTCTTCTGAGTCAGTGTGACAAAGGAAAGATTTCCTTCCTGTAATGAAGACGGTATCTCACAACAATCTCCTGCTTTGATCCGACCTTGATCGCTGCTCGCTGCAAAGCCTCTGTGCTACCATTCACATATGGAGATGGTTTAAGCAATTAGAAGAAAGTGAGATAAGAACTGTTCTGCCACGTTCCTTTGGAGTTCATCGAAACGGCCCTTGATGTACAGCGTAACCGACCACCCACTGCTAGGAAATTCAATCAGAATACAACATTATGGTGAAAAATTAGCCTCCTAAGGAGCAAGCTCAGTTCTGTTGGGCTGAACAACGTTAGGAGTATCTCTAAGCATATGGTTCCCCTAGGATCCCCATTTAAAAACAATCTTAACTGATTGATGGGAGAAATTAAAGGGCACATTTAAGCATTTCCTACAGCTGTTGAAACAGAAATTTATTTATTTAATTTCCCTATAGGAATCTAGGTCTGAAATCTCTATATGGCCTCCAGCTATACCAGCATGTTTTTCAACATGATCAGCAATAGGGGCACAAGGCCTGGGTAATGCTAATCCTATAAATGCTGTTTTCAGTCTCCCATGAGTTTCATTCACATCCATTGCCAACAGACAGCAGGACCTGTGTTCAGAAAGGAAATCAAAATGTATTTCATATTAGTAATGTGCTGCTATTTTTATTACTACTATCAGTATCACAAAGACAAGAATTTCCAGCCTTAGATCTGGATGTAGAAGCATACCAAATCATCAGATTATGGCTGCTGGTTCAGCAAGGTTTAGTTCTCATCTTTTTAGGATTTTAACAGTTTTGATGCTCTATAGCAGTGAAATGTTCAAAGTCTGGCTAGTGGTGTCCCTAGAATTATGCAGATAATTGGGAACAGTAGATTCCAAGCAACTTCCAGCCCACACACTCTGCAAAGACCATGTATGTGCTGGCTTTACAGCCACTACAGATTACCATCGTTGTAGCAGTGCTGGCCAAAGCCTTGTGATATGCTACAGAAAGTTCTTACAGCAAAGGGGTCATTTGGCACACGGATAGAGAAATCACCTTTTAGATCAAGTTCACACAAATGTTCAGTACTTCTTAATGAACTGCCTCAACACCTCATCAGAAAAGCAGAAAACAGGAGAGATGTGCAGACATAGAGGCTTGTTGGCTCTTGTCAGTTTGCTTTATTCACAGGATGAAAAAATGTCTTCAAGTGGACTTCAAATTAAGAGAAATTATACTGCTCAGTCCGAGATAATAAGATCAAAATTCAGTCTTGACGTCATGATTATAGCAGCTCCAAAATGTTTTCTTCTTGTTCCTCCAGTTTCTCCATCCAGTCTTTCTCTTCTATATATCTTATCTCCTTATTTACCTGTACCAACTCACTATATTTCTCTGTCCAAAAGGGACTATAGGCAAAGTTTCTGTGTAACACAGAGCCTATAAAATGCCTAGGGCTTTTGTAGCTGACGTGTGACACTGCAACCCCCACTGTAGCTCCTTAAGAACAATCTCCAGGTGTGCATTTGCCTCACTTGCACGGTGTGCCAGTCCTTTGGGCATTTTTGTCTTCTGTGGCTCGAGTAGCAGGATCATTGTACTAAAGATGCTGAAGTTGTTTATGACATTGAACTGCAGCACAAAAGAGCACAGCTTGCCCCACAAAACGTTAAAAAGAGGGGGAAAAAAGGAACAAAAGAAATCAATGTTCTTAAACTAGAAAACATATTGCTTCTTGGTGCCGTCCTGCCCTAGCATTGTCCCGGCTGCTGTACATTCAGCAGGACTGGTGTCCTGACTTCCTGATTACTATCAGGAAATTAAGAAATCATGATGTGTATTCTAGCATGCAGTGCAAACAGTGCAATTTCTGTCAAGGTATTTTTCTTGCTAGTTTGTTTTATGGTACAAGTAAAGCTGCTTACATGGAATTGATTGTAAGTAGAGCTGACTTGAATCATTCATGCTGTCTGAGTGATTAAAATTCTCCGGACGGATCCTCAAAATACAAAGGTCATATAATTAGTCTCCCTTTAAGTGCGAAATTCTTTCTTCGGGGTCCATTTGCAAAATATAGTGTAGAATGTAATACACACATCTATGTGTCAGTCAGCTTGGCACATCCCTGTGTCATAACACTTCTTATCTTCAGAGAATGGCCCTAACTTAAAAGACAGACACTTCACACTCACTAATGCACAGAGCTGTTGTATTTCCCTGTCATATTTATGAACCATGCAAACAGCAAAGATTCTTGTTATAAAGGTGTTAAGTAAGAAGCTTAATGCTTTGTGACAGATTTTCAATCTCATTTTTTCCCTTCCTCTAAGTCTCCCCTAGACTGCCATAAGGGATGTATCTATTTATGTATTTTCTTATTGTCTGGTGGTGTATTGGTTACAGATGAACTTTTGTTTTGCATAAAACAAATTCTTTCTTAAAAAGATGCCAGTTGTGGAAAATGCGTTGGTCGTGGAAATAAATACTTCTAAAAATTTTAGATCAACCTAGAACAGCCTAGAAAAGTCAAGAACCCTTGTACTGAGAATGCTCTTATTTTCTTCTGATGCTTAAAAACTCTCTTAAGGCTGTATGCAGCTGTTTAAAATGTGAATCAAAGAGGAAATTTGGTGAAATAAATTATTAAGAACTCAACTGCAGTATTTTATCACAGATAAACACACGCCATCTAATGGAGAGTGCACACCTGGAAAGTTGAAGAGTTTGGGAAAAGCAATAGCTGAGATCTTGAAAAGCAGAAGGAAAGGTTCTAATTGTAAAATAAAATCCCAAATCCCTCTTTTAATCTTTAAAAACTTATATAAGTATGTACAAGCTTCAATCAGTTAGGAATCCTTCCTAAAACATATGTAACATTTGTCCTAAAAGAGAGATAAGAACTCTGCATCAGCCAATACACAGTAAGATATGAGGGATATTTATACAAGCTGAATAGCCTAATTTCTTGCTAACCAGTGAGTTAATTTATATGCAGCTAAAGTAAAGAGTGTGGACCTGCTGAAAAGGATGACATAAGACAATCCATAATAGACACTTAAAGAACGAGCCTTCAGAAAGAGTTCTGTGCCAAAGCTGGCCAACCCACAGCTAAACTAGGAGGCTTGCAGTAAATTTCCAATACTGAATAGTCATTGTCATAAATCATCCCTTCTGCAAGTGCAAGGAAAGGGATGGGATCCTCCTCAGCACTCACTAATGAGCAAAGAAGCTCATCTAAGTGTCTCCAGGGATCAGCTGTCTTCTCTCCTTCCAGACACAAAACTGAAGTTGTCCACACACCAGCTGCCACCTCTGTTGATGCCCCAGCAACACAGGAGGACTCCGTGAAAATTCTGTTCCAGAGCTGATCCTTCAAGGCTGTTGGGTGGTCTTTTTGCTCTGTCACTTGACTGGATGGATTTGTGCTTCCCCCTTGTACATTAAGGGGATGTGTGCAGTTCTGCTCCAGGTGGAATCCTGGCACATGCAGTATTACCTCTGCTGGCCCTGGGAAGCAAGGTAAACATTGTTCTCAGCCAGTTGTCTACACTAAATAAACCTGTTGCTCCTTTTGAAATATTCTCATAAATTTAAATCAATACTGTGCCTGGAGTCTTCACTCCTTGATAAGAGCACATTTTTCATGTTGCAAGCATATTGCTGAGACTCAAGAAGCTGAATCCTTGTCTGCCAGCCAGCATCTGGAATATCATTTTTTTTAAGGCAAACATTTTAGGTCATTATAAACTGCACTAATCTCCCTTGTTGAGATTTGCATTTCTAAAACAAAGAGGGACCATGATGCATTTGTGCTGTCACATACTATGGCATTTAACCAGGAGGTTAATTCAATGATTGACTCACCATCTCTCTACAGCTCGCTTTGCTACTAATCTTCCATACAAATGGGGTTAGAGATGTAACTTAGGTTTACCAGCACAAGCAGAGTGTATGGTCACTCCTCTAGGATGCAAAGCCCAGGGAATTCAAAGGATAAGAAGAATACAGCATTACTGAAGAAGCAACAAGATGAGCAATAATATCCACATGCTGAATATGGCAGAAGTTAGGAGAAATACATAGAAGGGAGGAAAGCTCCTACCTCTAACAGCCAGTGCTGGGCACAAAGGCAGAGGTGATGGGGAAGAGAAGCAATGTCCCCACTTGCAATCTGTGTCCACAGGCTTTCTAGCCGCAGTGCACAGGTTCCACCTTCTTATGGTGTCTAAAATGGTTCCCAGCTGGTAGTTTGGGATGTCCTGCTGCCCTAGAAGAAGCCTGTGGAGGTTTGAAAACCCCCAAAGGACATTGCTCCTGGTGCCATCATGAGCCACCCCCTGATGGTGGCACTGCCATGGCTGAAACAGATAGAAATCCATTGTGAGACTTATGCCTCTTGAAAGGCATGGACTAATAGAAAGAAAAGAAGTAAATAATCTTACTACTTTGAACTCTTTACAACCAAAGCCCTCATCTAAAAGGGCTTCCAGGAAAATATAGGAATAAAAAAATAGAAAAGACAGGCTTGTTTCTTCTCTGCCCACTGCTCTTCCTGCACCAGTGCTGAGCAAACCTACCCAGCACCTCGCCACATCAATCCCTCAGGGCTGCTGTTATGGTGTCAGAGCTATTCCTACCCTGCAGGTAGATCCTGCCAGTCTGTCAATCAGTGCAGATGCTTGGGAATACTTTCTGATTATTGGAAGTATAAGCATCATGAGCTCACCAGCTCAGAGACCCCGTGGGCCCTGGGGAGTCTCTGGCATCACATCAGGCAGTGTGAAAGAAAATAACATCTTCTGTCAAAGTGACATAGGTTTTGCAGTCTGCAGGAAACCTTTCTTTATCTCCATCACCAGCCTTGTGCCACTGTGGTTGTCATCATCAACCAGCTATTCTTTGCCCACTCTCTTTTCCTCCTCTGTGATTTGGGAAAACTCTGCATTTCCAAGATGCAGTTTTCACTCCTGCTCATTCCATTCCAATGCACAAAGGGAGGAACCTCACGGCTGTTTCTAACTGCAGTTGTGGGAGGTTTGGCTCTGGAGCAGCAACCCACCATGCCATGCCATGCCTCGCCTCTCATAACCTGCAGGACTGGAGCTGAGCTGAGACCTGAGCACTTCTCAGACTTGTGAGGGTGTAAGCATGTGAGGCAATAAGCATCTCAGCTGGTGAATAAGGATTAGATGAAGGATTTTCACCCCTTTGGTTCCATTGTCTTCTCTCTCTCTCATCTTCCTGTTAAAATGCTTTAACTATGAAATTCAGTAGATTTTTCCAATGGGTAAATTAAGGGGATAATAGGTAAATCTGAGGTTCAGGCACAAAGGAATTAATGACTGGGTGAGGACGTTCCAGCTGCCTTTTCAGACCGCTGTATCTGAACAACAATCTCCTGCTGTCTCTGGAAATGAAAATAATCTTAGTACATAGTCGTGAAGACCGCTATTGAAAAAGGCTTAGCAAGACAGACTTCAGCCTGCTATCTGCAAAGCATTCAGGCTTTTTGCAAAAAAAGTAATGAGTGTGCTTTGAATGCAAACTGATGAAAGCAAAGCCTGGCTAACCTGGACTTTTTGCTGCATGGATGAGAAACCATGTCTAGTTGGAGTGTCTTCAGTTAGGTCATCGTCCCCTACCCTGAATGGCCTGTCTCAATTATGGGTTCTTTTTTTTTGAAACAAGTTCTTCCTGTACTTTACTCTATCAGAAGCACTTCACTGGGATGGCAAACTGGCAGAACTCTGTCCCAGGCCATAGGGGATGCAGCTGATGGCATACTGCTGTCTTTATGGATACTGAGTCAGTCTTAAAAGAAGACAGAAAGCTGCTGAAACATTCTGATGGACGCATCCATTCATTAGCAAAAATTATGTATTAACTGGGAAAAAAAAGATTAAGAAAATAGCTCTATTTTCAGCTAATCAGAGAGTACCTAGGACTTCTTTAACAATTACAGGATTTCAATATAAGGTTAGATGGGTTTTTAAATTATTTTATAAATCTTTTTTTTGAGCAAACAATTGTGGAAAACATTTTTTCTCCCTTAGAGTAAAAAGTCTGTAGGCCAGGGTGTTCTCATGGATGGACTATCACAGTCACCTACCCTGATAAATATTTATTCAATATTTCTCTGCTTTTCATTCTTTGCCTGACTTAGTCTTATGCAAACAGAACAGTTTAGGGACATTGTTTGAGACTTAGACAAGGAAAATAAATACAAGAATGTTTTCTGATCTGCTCTAGATAGAAATAAAATACATTGTTCTCTATTTTTTATTTGTGTGTCTGGACAGTTTTGACTTCTTGGGAGATCACCAAACCAGAAGTATTCAAGTGATTGCCAAGATACAACAGGGTAATTGTAGCTGGGTTGTTCTAATTACGGTGAGGAGCTGGACTGTTCTGGCCCATTAGTCTTCTTTATCATCACATGCTAAGTGGTAAATGATGGGTCTGAAATGTGTATGGCAGATCCCAAAGTTGCAGGTAAATTTAAATATTTAGGGTAGAGAGGAAAAATAAGTCAAGTCTCCCCCTAAAAAAAGTTACCAGAACATTTGTGACGTATTTGGATTTCTCAGAAATGGTAGAAACATTTGTATCAGTGAATTCAAACACTGTTGATATGGATATAGCAATAGAAATAATAAATAACACCCCAGGAGAGACCTCAAAGGACCAAAATTAATGGAATATGTTTCTTTCCTTTAAGATCTCTGCCCATATTTTATAAGCTACATACAAGGTGGGTTCATGGCACAATATGTTCAAGGAAGCTAGAGATATTTTGGTTTGGAAATGTATTTTGTTTACCCTCATATTCCCAGGGTAAGAGTTTCCGTGGATCTCAGGTTGTTGCATGTTATGCTATACAGACTGGTCTCTTGTGATTTCCTGGAGAATATGTTTTCAGACACAAAAGGCTTTTTCTTTATACAAACTGCGATATGACTTTCAACAGCTGACTAAACAAAACAGTGAATGTATTCAGTAGTATGTAGGAGTGGGTTTGGGAGCTTCTGTTTACATAGAAGAATTGCTTGAGGCAATGAATCAAGTTCTTGGCATCTGCTTTTGTCAGGACCCTACAAACTCTTTTTCCTTGTATAATAATATTTATTCTCAAAGCACCCCCAACTACAGCCTCAAAATGTCAGTGTGATGAATACATTTCTCTGAAAAGTTGCAAGAATTCTTCCCTTTTCCCCATACCATGAGGCTGTGGTTAATGCTTCAGATTCCTTTCCTTAATTTCCCTCCTACGCTCATTTTTCTCCATTACAACTTGCATGAAGTTGTGCTTTGTATCTATCATGAGCACATGCATGCTTATGAAAAGAAATATTATTAAACAATCTTTGCAAAGCTCAAGCCTGTTTCATTTATTATATTTAAATAAAAACAGATTTTTTCAAATTTCCAACTGTGTCTTGATAATCACCCATAGGATATTAATAAAATACGTTTTATTGCTTGCAGTCGTCATATGCTTTCCAGAGTTTGTTCCAGTAACAATAGCACGTCCAAATACGTGTTTTAAGTGAAGAAAAACAAGCAAGAGCAGCCCACCAGTGAGATTTCAGTGGCACTGACCCACCCTCATGCTGAGGAAAAGCATGCAGGGCCTCTTTCTTGGGAGCAGGCCATGATGGTGCCAACAGAACCCAAGTTTTGTGTAACAGAGGTGATGACACAAATCCCAAAGCTTTCCTCTGACCAAAACCAGGATCCATCCATGGTCCCTGGGAGGAGAAGCTGCCTGCTGAAGAACAAGACCATGGAGTCTTTCCTTGTGCTACAGACAGAGGCATGTGTCACCAAAGATGTGGGACCTGTGACAGTTTGACGTCTGACATCTTCATTAGCAGCCCTTCGTGCCAGAACTTCGTGCAAGAACATCAAGCATAACAAACGTGGTGGTGTTGGTGCTGCAGTAAACTGCATGTCTTATTTTCATTTGAAAAGAAGCAAAACGCATCTTTTTTTTTTTCCTGATTAACATAAAAGAAAAACAGAAACCCAGCTCTGCTACTAAAAATTTGGAGAAATAAATGCCACGTTGACTGCAGGCAATCTAAGTGAATCTCACTGCATTACAATCAAGGCAATATATTCAGGTTTATAAATGGCTGGCTCTGTTATTATTATTATTGCTACTACTATTATTACTGAAAGAAAGAGAGAAAATTAAAAAAGGAGGAAAGATCCTATTGTATTTCTTAATGTTCTGAGTCCTGAGTCAAAGTTTTTTCTCCTCAGGTTAGAGTTCTAACAAAGGGGTAATTTTCTAGTTGTCTGTGTGTCAAGAATATAATCTTCATCTAACTTTTAAAAACAATTAGCATTTGCAAGACTACAATTATCTTATGTGCTAGCGTGCAGTAACTATTGCGGGAATTCAGAGGCAATAACGTGAAAACTCCACAGGCCCTTTTAACTAGTTTAGATTGAGAGAGGCAAGAACTTGTGTACTCAACACTCAGGGTATTGTAGGTATAGTCCTTGTCCTGAACTGTGAGGTGAATTTTTTCTCATGAAAAAGGATGATATAAAATTGTCAGGCATCAAGAGGAGTATTAGACACCACAAGTCTTTTAATGGTACATTATCTGGAAACATATACGAAAATGTGTATGGAAAGCTTGTAAGCAGCAATACAAAACTACCAATAAATGTATAACTCAATATGGAAAAAAACAAGTCACAAGGATGAAGAGGTGGGACAAAACACTGCGTGGAACAAAACACTGATTTCTTCCATCAGTGGTACCCAACTCAATGTGATGGCAACTGGAAATGTGGCTGTGCATTCCTCACTTCACTTAAGTGGTTAGTACACAAATAGTTACACAAAATGAGTACCTGCTTCCTTCTAGGCTGTCGGTTCTAGATTCGGCCTGCTTCCATAAAAAGAGAAGCAAAGCGAGAAAGTTGTTCATGGGATCATGAGCCAAAATAATATGTTTTATAAAACAGTTACAGTTCTGTTGTCTGCAAAATGATAGCATTATGTAACTAAGCAAGTTCTGGCTTTTTATTAGAAACCATAATAAATTTGTTGACTGGAATCATGTGGTGCTAATTGGTTCAAGGCCTGCTTTATTTTCTTAGGTAGGCAGTTCCCCCTTTTTTAACTCGGCATAGATGTGGTATTTCCTAACGGTCTCAAGCATTAGGAAAAAAAAATGCATTTTTATTTATATAGTATTTGTCATGGTAAAAGCATAGAAAGGCATTATCTTAAGGCCAAAAACACAAACAGAATCTCTTATCCCAGTAGATGAATGCACATACTTGACACAAGTTCCCAATGCTGTGGGAACGCCACCCATAGAGCAGCCAACACACTTTCAGCATTATGGGGCCAATGCTCTGCCTTGCAATCACACCAGCTTTCAGCATTTGCCTTGACTCTGGCTGAGGGCTGAGATCAGCCAGTCACCTGGGAGCAATGTGGGCCAAACACCTGAGCCAGCCCAAGAACAACACCGTGCAGCCACCAAAAGGTGTTATTGAAAGTTGCCTGGTAATGAATATTTTCTTTAGAGGCTCACCAGCTTAACTCATTTAGTGTGCAAGAATCTCAACTTTCCTTTAAAAAAAGCTGTTTCTAGCCCACATGGTTGGGAAGGCAAACATGAAAATGAAATAAGAAACCAGTGGATCAAAATGCAATCTTCAGAAAGAGCCCAAATGTTTTATTTTAATTTCTCTCACATTTCACGGCATTGGAGTCACGTTTTTTAGTATATGGGATTAGCAGCAATGCACATGTAATATATAATATTTTTCTTATTTTAATTAAACCTGAATTATTCTAGGATTTCTTGTGTGGTTCCCTGTTTTTAGAGATTATCTGTTTTCTTGCACGAGTGTGATATACACCGCGATCCAAGAGCAGAGATCTCTGGAGTGCTCAGTAAAACTGACTTCTATCAGAGGTCTGATGCAGCACCTTTGCAGAAGGAGACGTTCTGCTGACAGTATGGGTGAAACATTTGTTTTGTATGAGTGAAAACATCTTTCTGGATAAACCCAGAATTGATGAGGAAGTGCCCTCTTTTTTCCCTCTCGGAAGATCCACAAACTGGCATGGTGCTTTCAGCTAGGCCATGCACAGAACTGACATGCAAACCTATTGCTACTGTGGTTCAACATCTGGAAAACTTTTGTTTGATGTAGTAATTATGTGCAGCTCCTCCTCCTCCACTGAGGATGACAGGCATAATTAAAACAATGAAAAGACAATATTTGGAAGTCATACCGAATGGTACTCTATCACAATTAAAACAAAATCTTGGTGGGCTTTGAAACATGTGAATTTAACATTGAACACAAACAAGTCCAAATCTCAATGGAGTAAAATGAACCTTAAAAAGGCAGCTTCCTTATAAAAGGAAAATTAAAACTTGTCTGTAATGTCAAGAGAACATCTTACAAACAGACACAGTAATGTAGCTTAAATCTCATAGACAAAACCTCAGAAGTCAGCATGGAGGAGCTGATGGCAAATGAACTTCCACTATTGACTCCTGCAAATATTGCCTTCGAGCTGACAAATTTAGCAGAACAGTTTGAAAACATTTGGATACTTATCCTCTCAGCTGATTTTACTACTTTGAGAAAGGGTTAAGATCTGTTTGCTGCTTAAGTCTACTCCACTCACAGGATTTCTTAGTCCTTCCTGGAACATCTTGGAAGTCTTCCTCCATATATAAATGTCTTTGAAAATCTTAGTAAATAACTCAGCTTAATAATATATATATATATATGTTTATTTTTTTGAACGATGTGCTTTAGGCTTCTCAATCACAAAAATCTGGGAATTCCTCCAGATAAGTAAGCCTGGGCCAAGGGTTTCCTTCTCTCTTCTCATTCCATACGACATCCCTAAAAATGTAAAGGGCATATATCACAAAAGGAGAGACACCATTGCTGGCACTGACCAATCCCAACCTACATGCAAAATGATGGGTATCCAAGGCACACAGTGATCATTCTCATTAAAACTTCACATTCCTATTAATTGCAATGACTGATTTAACTCCCGACAAGGTACCAAGGTATAAGTCATACATCATGCACTAGAGCTCCACAAAAAACAGTCTTCTGTTAAAAGTCTGGCCACCAGGCATCTTCAGGAACAGGTTAACAGATGAGGATTTCTATTGCAATGGATACTGCATACAGCCTGTTGTCAGCCTGTGCATCCCACAGCCCTTTTTTAGCTGCCAGACTTCTGCTGGAGGTGACCTAGAAGTGTGATATAACTGATTCTTCAGCCCTTAAGCAAGAAGGATCCACTCCTGGTTTGGAAATGCTTGTTTCTGACCTCTTAGCAAAGGAGAAAGTAGTGACCATGCATTTGGCAGCCACCCTCTGTCTTAGGCAGCACTCTAGCAATGGAAGTCAGGTCAATTTTTAGCAGGTGGTTTTATCTATGCCTCAGAAGCCCTTGCTCAGCTTTATTTCTATTTATTGCAGAGACTCCACTTGTGGTTCGAGGATTGCACCAGAGATGTGATGGTGCATTGTAATCAGTGCTGACCCTTCCGCTTGTTGAACAAATGAAAACTGGCAGCCTTTGCTGTGCCTTCATCTGGGAAGTACTTCCTTCAGTGTCTCTCTACGACAAAACATGTCAGCTCCCAGCAGTATAGGACCACCTGGATCACATTCGTATCAGAGCAACTTCACATCCGCATCAAAATTAGTTTGAATAGCAATTGGGATTTCGAGGGAGCAGGCCACAGAAACCTCACAGAGCCTTCCAAGCAAGCGCACTTCCAAGCATCGCCCCAGTTTCCAGCACTCTGTAACTTCCAGGTTCACCAAGTAGCTGAGTGAGTAACAGAATATCAGGGGCTCTGAAAACTGACAGGAACTGCAGCACTGCTGCAAGATGAGCAGCTGTACCTGTTAAATACTGGGAGAGCTAAGCCAGACAGAGGAGCAGCCTCTCTGCAGTAGGTGGTAGAAGTGGTTATCCAAAGAAGTCAAGGATCTTGCTCTTTTAAAGCAAAGGCATTTTTCTTCTAGAACTTGCAATGATCGTTTCATCAGAATCTGTATATCACTGTCTGCCAAGGATAGTATGGCTATATGATAATCCAAACCCATACTGAAAGAGCACTCAGAGTAAGACCCCATGCAGAGCTGCCTCTGCAGCCTCACGTCAGCAGAACAACTGCAGTGCATTGCTCCTTCGCTAACATGCCTAGCTGCAAATGCAGGCAAAATTAACAACAGAGAAAGGAATCTGAACTATTACAGAACTATTAATCCTATCCAAGAAGAATAGAATTAATAGGAACGAATGTAGAATTTTGAAGACCTTGTAATACCAGTCCAAAAATCTCATATTCTTTCCTTATTGGCTCGAAATACATTCTGTCGTTTTTGGATTCATTCATTTATTTATTTATTTTGCATAGGCAGGCTGTGGAAAAAAAAAAAAACATCACAACTAGCAATTTTTGCTTTGCTTCGTTTTTCATACGAAGGGAAGGCATGTTATTTTCATCAGGGAGGCGGATGATAAGTACAAAGAGATCAAACCTTATTTTAACATTACAGCGTTATGACTGACGATAATTCGAGAAACTTAAGAGATTTCCTCATGGCAATTAAAAGTGCCCTTGAAGAAAACACTTTCCTTCCACTGGTTTTCTTTCACACAGAGATGGAAGGAACAACTGGGGCACCAAGCCTAATTCTAAGTAAAGTAAAAAAGCCATAAAATGGATGATTAGTTCAGAAGTGTCTCTAAAACCCCATTCAAGCTGATTTTAAAGCCTATCCCAGCAACACATTCAAGATCCCAGCTCAAAGGCTGTGTTATAAAATCTCCCTGGAAAAGAGAAGGAAAGATGCAGTACAGCCCTGGTGCCATAGGTCCCTGCAGGAGCAAGTATTGCTGTTACATAAAACTCCCAAATGTAAATATAAATTTTCACTTATTTTAGGTAAGTTCCCGTGCTTCTCTTTCATCCTTTATGTCTTTCCCTTGATGAACGATTTCTGCTATTCCCACCTCTTCTCATTTACACGTCTGGAAAAGCCTTGCTTATAGAACACTGAGATCCCAAGGCCACGTGAAATTTTGATGAGATATGTTCTCATGGGGGGTTGAGAGGATTCAACTTTTCACCTGAAAGTGCCTCTCCAGTTAAAACTAGGCCACTTCAGTCAATCTGTTCACGTGGCTGAGACAGCAACCCACGCTTTCTGCTTGGCTTTGCTGGCTGGGAAGAATGAGATTCTGCTCCAGCAGAGGCCCAGCACCTTCCCACTCATCGGATGCCTACAGCAGATGTGCTGGGTGCACATCTGTCTGCTTTGGACCTGGTCATTTATGGAGACTGTTACCAAGACACAGTGGGACCTCCTGCTACTGCTCAGCACCCAACAGGTCCAGGGATTGGGATTTGCACCATCCCAACCCCACATGCAAATAGAGAATTGAAAACAGAGGTTTTCTGGGGGGGAGGAAAGCATAGGGAGGGGGCCCAGGTCTTGCCAGGAGCTCTGCTGTTCTCACTGCAGGTGATTTTGGCACAACCCCAATTCTCCTGCTCTCCTTCTGCAGCCACCTGGGTCTTGCCAACTTGCACTCAGAAGGCATTTAAGTGGATTTAATTTCTTTTAGTGGATTGGAATTATTTCCTAGAGTCATAATTACAGGGGTGAGGAGATGCATCCCTGCACAGCGTGTCCCAGTAGGCACAAATCTATCCAAGGGCAGATCCCAGCACCTCAACACTGCTAGGGGCAGCATACTCCTTTTTACTCACTTTACTTTGATTACATTATATCTTTCCCTTTTTTCAGTGCAAAGTCAGCAATGTTACGTTGCATGTTCTTTATTTTTGGAGTGAAATAGAAATAGTTGCCATTGACACAGTGCCTTGTGATTCCCACTGACTTTCTGTTTAATCCCCAGCCAGTAAGACATCTTTTGAAACAGCAGAGCAATGTTTCTCCGCAGGTTGACGTGGACACACAACAATCAGAATAGACAACAGGCCAAAGCGCTTTGGAGCAGAAGTCACAGGCTTGCCCCTAGATCCCCTACAGCTTCAGACAGATGCCCTCCTCAGGCTTTGGCTTTCATCTTGCATATTTCTCCTCTTGCTTCAAAACAGGGGAGTAACAGCATGACAGCGTGGGTTCATTAAGCCCTTCGGACCCCTGAGGCTGGCCTCAGACCAAGGAACACAACCCTTGGGCTTCTGCTCACCCCTGCTGAGGCTTGCTCTGCAGGCAGGCAGCACCAGGCTAAGCTGGGCCATGGCCACCAGCACAGGGTCCAGCAGAAGCTGTGCTGCAGAAGCAAATCTTGCTGCCCCTTGCAGCGCTATCCAAATTGACTTAAAGCACATGAAATAACTTCCAGACTGCAATGAACATAAGTGCCTGAACTGTAAGTGTAGTTAAGTCTCCTTTTGTGACTTACCCAGAGAAGATATTTTTCTTTTTTGGTTGTTTTTTTTTTTTTTTTTTTTTTTTTTTTTTATCTCAGTGTGCACACTTCCCATATACTAAACATGGAGTAACTTGAAAGGCTATAATTCAAGGGGAAAATATTGTTATTTTAGCCTTTTACCTCCTATGTCACAGAGTGCAGGAGAAGACTTTTGGCACCAAAATGTGCAGTGAGGGAACGGCAGGTCATCATCCAGGTGTCCAGCTTGGAATGCTCACTTTTGGCCCCAGTAATCTTGGTGTGTGTTTAAAGGCAATTCACACTTCAATTAGGAGATACATTATACTGAGCACCTCTTCAGGTGGCATCTTACACCAACACGCAAGCCTGAGCTTGTGTTCTTACTGTGACATCTGCTCATTAAAACTGGGCCAGTGTAACAACGCTGTGAGGACAACCAGGAACCAGCTCAGCAATTCTGGGGACTTCCATGAGCTGCAGAGCAGAAAATGTGCCTAGAAATCAGTTGCTCTGGAGAAAAGTAGGACAAACGTGTTAGGAAAACCAGGCCTTAATAGCTAAATGAAGATGTGGTGCAAATAGATTAGCAATACAGTATGAAGTTCTGTAGGAAACTGTTCTTTTTTTCCCCATCTTATCATAGGAACATATCATCATTAAGGTTGGAAAAGACCACTAAGGTCATCTAGTCCAACCATCAACCCATCACCCAAAGCATATGGTAGACACATCATAACTTCATCTCAATCAGCAGACTTCCTAAAACACTGCATAACCTAATGCTTGAAAGATCCTGCATCTGTATTAATGTGTTACAGAGAAAACTAGAGGTGCTCCACTGGTAACTGATGCTGTTAATGACAGCACTACCTATACTACCTGTAAGCCTAGCACATTTGCTATGAAAACTGTTTTACAGATTTATACCCTTTATCGTTTTCTGGTCATCTAAACTATCAGCACAGAAAATTCACCATTTTTATTTTACCCAGTTAGATGGCAGACATCTATTTTTGAAAGGCAGTAAGAATCTGTTCACTGGTGACAGGATAAAGAGAGGAGGGAATGGCTAAAAGGGAGAAGCATGAAAAATCACACTTCCTGAACAACGTTTCTAATGACAGAAAATTAGAAACAACCCCAATATTTCCCTGTTTTTTGGCTTTGGAAACCACCAGGTTTTTGTACTGCCTTCACAAAGCTTTGTAAAAACCTCCATGAATTTGAAAATTAATCAATTAGGTTACTCATGTTCCTCTTCACCTTGTTCTTTAAAAGCAAACAGTAAAATAAGTACCACGTTGGATCTCTGCAGCATGGGAATTCCTCTCTGTGTCTGCACACGGGCCTTGCCAAGCTCCAAAGAACAGTCATTACCATCATCTGAGTCTCAAGGAAGTGCATTAGATGTAAGACCATCTTCCTTTCCTTTAGCTTTGGTGACTACAGCCCCGAACTGGATCTGTTACTGCAAATCCTTGGTGCAGCATAACGTTCCTGAAAATATAGAAAACATTGACAATGAAGGATAGGTAACCCTTCAAAAATGAGGCCCTAAGAGCAGGAACGGATTTTCAGCACCCACAGGTGAGGATTCACCAGGTTTTGAAGATGTAATGTGTAAAATTTAGCTCCTTGCCACAATAGCAGTAACCAGTGAGCACATCTTGTTGTTTGGCTCCCATTGCAGCCAGAGGACCTCAACATCCTGGCATCCACTCTAGTTTCTATAAAAGAAAGCAAATCACTCCTACCCTATTGGACTGCCTTTGGAACCTTTCATCTCTCACTGTCCAGAGTTCTCCAGCACTTCAGAAGTGCTAACATTTCCAGTTCCCTGGCTCTGCCAGCAGTTTAACTGCAGCAAAGCCTGCCTCCTGCAGCGCCAGACACCAACAGCTTCTGCCTCCTGAGGTTTTATCATGCTCCTGCTAGTACACTGAGGCTGGTCCAAGTGCTTTGAACCTTCTGGCTTCAGAAACTTAGAGTTTTGATTGCTTGCTGGGTTGCTCTGCCTCAAATACCTGCATTAGTCCCCGCTGTGCTGCCTGCAGCCCCCCAGCTTCTAATTACACAACACAGGGGTGTTCGCTGACTGAACAACACAGACCTCTGTAATACAAAGAGAATGGGAAACTATTGGAAAATCAGCTTAAAGTAAATGTATACATTCAGTACTTTCAAACGCAGTATGAGAATAGCTCAGCCGTAGTTACAAGGACAGGACTGCTCCACAGCACCACCTGCTGCAAATGCACTCAGACTGCCATCTGCTTGAGAAAGCACAAGCATTAGCTGTTAAATTAGCCACGCATCATCCTCCTGCGGGCTTTGGGTTGGGAACAGATGTTGTAGGATTCACTTTGGGATGGATGATGCAGCTACTGCTACGCAGTGATTCAGAGACTGACTCATACATGACTGTTCAAGAGGTGTTACTTAAATGTGTGGATTTTCCAGTCTAATAACTTTTTTTTTTTTCATGCTTTGGTAGTACTATCAATGCAGAAAGCGCTTCAGCTCCCCTTGGTTTGGTGATACTACCATAAGGCAACACCGTACTTAACAAATATCTTTAAGTGGTCCGATAAATCCTGAACAGACCACTTAGTGCACAACTGCCAGAAAAGCATTTTTCAGCGGTGAAAAACTGTTCAACCGTCCTTTTCCCGATGTATGATGCTGTAGGATGCCCATCACGATAAGATAGGGAGTTTTCTTTTGCTCCCTTCAGAATCCTTAGTGTTGTGCTGAGGTTTGAGAAGGGATTTGTGCTTGGCAGCCTGGGTCAGAGCAAGCAGGAAGAGTGCTGCTTATCTCCACCAGGAGAGCAAAAGGGGATCTCACTGCTAATGCCACAATACAAACAGCATTTTAGCACATACTGCTAAAACCCTCTGACACACAGATGGTCTTCTGTGCATGTTTTGTTTCTTCACTCCGTTCTCCAGTTGCCCTGGGCTTACATTGCATACGAGTCAACATATACACCTTCGCTCTATGCAGCACTGAGAATCACTTTCCCTCTATCGCTCAGCGCAATTCTGGGGGAGATTCTTACAAATCACAAGCTGTGCACAGAGCACTGCCTTCATCCCTCTCCTCGTCCCACAGCACTCCGTCCCTGCGAGCCGCAGCTGAATTTCAGACGTGCGCTGCCCTCTGGTGGAGAATCAGCACCTGGGGAGCCCCGAGGAGCAGCTGCAGCCCTCTGCTGCAGTGCATTACAGATAATCAATCAGGGGGAAACTAAAGAAAACTCAATGCTGACATTCCCTGTTCTTAGCTATACAGGTAGCATACCGCCTCTCTCAGACCTAGTCAAACAACACTTGTTTTATGCCCTTTCCCACAATAATCTAGCTGTTTTACTCCCTTTAAAAAGGTTTTTCCCTTCCCCATCACAACTGCAGAGCTGGACTCTGCTGTACAGATCAGACAGAGGCAGCTTGCAGCCCTTCTGCAGACCCATCCCACCCAGCCTGGGGGAGAGGTGCCCAAAAACCAAAGTTCATGGTGAGCTCAGCTGACACCTTCCCAGCCAAACCAACATAGTTAAACCCACTTATATCATTATTTTCATTTCCTAAACCTCTTCAGAAAAAAAATCTATTTCTCCTTCTGTCTGACAGCCAAATGCCTCTCCTCTTTCTGTTTCTTTCCCTTTTCTTTTTTTTTTTTTTTGTTTTCTTTTTCTTTTTTTTTTTTTTTTTTGTGATACCTTGCTTGGTTTTATTTTCTTCAGCGCAATTTTACCTGATCGATTTCTCTCACTTCTCCAGGATTTCATTTGGCTCAACTGCACGATTCCCTTCTCACCCATCCTCTACACCTTCCTGCAGCTGCTGTGCCCTCTGGTCCTCTCCCCAGGTGCCACCAGATAGGAGCTTTCATCACTTTACCTGTGATTTCAGCACACCAGGTGAGGAGTTGGGGTGTGTAGGCCCCACCATCCACAAATGGGAGGACAGGGGGACAATTTTCAGCTTGCTGACGAGGACAGGTACAATTCTAGGAGCTTGCTCTCAGGCTGGGTTTGGCTTTCCACTGCAATGCTCTGTGTGCAAGCACAACCCTTCTCTTTGCTCATTCCCATTCATTATTAAAGTAGAAGAAAGATCATTTTCTTCATGAGATATAGCCAGACCAAGAAAATAACTGTGAATTAGTCTGAGAATGGCCTCCTTTAAGGATAGCTTTCCTGTGCATTCCTTGCTTAAGATGCACATGCAATGCCACCAGCACCATGCCATGAGTTGTTAGCCCAGCAACTGCTACTCTGCTGGCTAAATAGCACTTCTAAAGCCCCTCCTGTTATATTTTCAGCATCTTCATTCCAGATTATCCATATCAGATGGATGTAATTGGCCCATTGGAAGGGTGGGGGGAGGTGGTCATGGACTCCTTCTGTCCCCACAGTCCCTCTGTCCCCACCCAGACCCAGAGACACTAACACAGCATACCACCCTAAGCTTTTCCACTGAGCAAATGAATGCTCAGCAGCCGAGAGAAAAGGGGACAGGAAGCATTTCCTTCCTGTGAAATGCAAAATACTGATGACTATTTTTGTCTCCTTAAAGCCTTATTTTCTGTTAATTGTGGCTTAGTGTGCACACAGCAGGCTTCTAATTTCCAAAGGTACATTTCAGCCTGCCAATCCATTAAACCCCTGCCACGCTGGCAATCACATTAAGCACTCTTCTACTGAAGGAGGCAGCACAGAAAGCTGTCAGTTTCCATAGGAGCTGTGACTTAAACGCAAAAGTACCCAGCAGGACACTGCCAAAACCTCTCAAACCTCCACTGCTGATGATATTGCATCTCTGATTGAAACCATGTCAGAGTTAGCACAGATAGAAGCACGGTCCAAACCCTGCAGCAGCATCTCTGCAAACCAGGACTTTTATGAACACCTTTATCCCAGAAATACTACGAAAATCAAGTGATCCAGCAAATCTGGGGATCCTAAAAGGATATGCGTTTTCCCCTTTTACCTGCCTTTTCTTTTTCACTGTTAAGAAAGGGGGGGGGGGGGGGGGGGTGGGGGTGGGAGAAAGAGGGGAACTGCATGTCCAAAGGACGAAGTACTGTGCACGTTTACCACAGGATGGCACTGCAACACAAGGGTTTCTGCCCAAAGAACGCAGCAGCTCAGAACAGACACCACTGAGGAGAGGTATCCAGCAGGAATAACCTCGTAACTCTCATAAAACAGCACCGGCTACAAGATGGATTAATTTCTTGGTAGAACAGTATATTCAGTACTATGATAAGTTCGCTGTTCATCTTATTTAGCTGAAGCCTACAAGCCTGTGTGCTGGACTCAACAGATAACAACGTTTCTGTGTAAATCACAGCCTGTTTTTCTCAGCAGGAGAGCCTTTGTTCTCACTGCATCCTCCAGCCGGTGCGCTTGGCCCGAGCCAGCAAGGTCTTACAGAGAACACATTTCACATTCTTCTGCAGTAGCAGCAAAAAACATCTGAAACTGACCCTTTCCCTAGTGCCTTTTGATTCAGGAAAGATGCATCTTCACCTGATTACTTTCGTTCAGCAGAGATAAGAGCAAACAGAGTGAAGAACGCATTTTCTGAGCTCTTTGCAAAGAGCCACTGCTGCAATTTGGCATACATGAGAACGCACCGTCTTGATAGCACGTCCAGTTCCTTGGCAAATTACTGCTTTGGGGAGGTAGGCCATCTCAGTGCTGCACTGAATAATAAGATGATACTGTATTCTTTTGCATCTCTAGCTGTCAAGAGAAAGGGTAAAGGGTAGTGGAAGACCTTGGGATGGGCCTGCTGTGAGTCCAGCGTGAAGCCACTGAAGGTCAGCAATGCTCTCGGTGCAGAGGAGTGGCCCAATACCCACCATTACCCGAGAAAATCAAATGTTATGTGATTTTCTGGAGCTCATGAAAGGGAAGAGGTGATGCAAAAGCAAACCCATTGGAAACTTCACTTTTGGAAGGACTACAAGACTCCTGCCATATTGTTGATAGTTATGGCTCTTTCTCGTCACGTTATGGGGCTACACACAACACAGTGACATGCAGAGCACAGCTCTCTGCTGGACTTACCCACACTTGGGAACACGTGGCCATCACCATCCACCTTCATACAGGGAACCTGTGAAGGGTGCTAGGGCTGATCCAACCTGGAGCAGAAATTTTGGCCGTGCAGCATGTTTTAATTTGGATTGCACACACAGGCAATGGGACAGAACCTCCCTGGCAAGTAGTGAAATTCACCATCATGCCTCAGCATGGCACAAACTAATTTCGTGAACAAATCATACACACTATAAACAATAATAAAACTCAGTAGCATTTAGGGCTGGTGAGGTAATATCAGAGCATCACAGAATCAATCGGGTGGAAAAGACCTTGAAGATCATCAAGTCCATCAGATCATGGGTCCAGCTGACAACTAAACAGAAATACATGGCCATGAGAGTTCAGCTTCCCTGAGCATACCGTGTTGATTCTAACCCAGAGAACACAAAGTAACCCATCCTCAGTTCTCTAAGAACTCCATCTGTAAGCACTTCTGAAACAATTCTGGTCATCCATAACTACTTACCCAAACTACTTATTTTAGCCATTCCAAACATCAGAATGAATCCAAAGTTTCTCGTTTTTAAAATAGCTTTTCATCAAGTCTTAATTCCAGCCCCTTTTTAACTGTTAATACACACCTTTTCAGGAGAGGGAAAGATACAACATGCAACTGATTCAGCAGCTAACATAACTTTCCCATGAGGACACACAGTGCTGAGCGTTCTGCTCAGATCACTTATGCAGTTTTCTTCTGGTTCCTACACAAAAGCTCACCACAGCCAGCACTGGACGTAAAAATCAAGCCCAACAGCTGTTCCTTGGGAAAATGTGTGATATGAATAGATGATATATATTTGTATTAATATAAACAAAGTACAAAGTCAAATGGAATTGTTACTCTAAACTTTGAAGATGGCCAGTTACTTAAATTTCAATCATTCACTCTTATGTGAATAGAAAATTTCTTTTAAGACAGCCACAAGAACTGTGGTTAGGGAAGCCCATTTACTAAAGATATAAATTAGCATTGGAAGTGTATGCAAATGTGATTATCTATTAAGGTTACTTTCAGAATGAAGGAGATACAGAAATCCTAGTGTGAGCGAAGACCATCTGTGAACAAGAAACAACAAAATTTTGGCTGAATTCAATTAAAAAAATTTAATGACTAAATGACATTGATAGTTTGAAAAAAAGAAAAAGAATGAATTACATATATTGAAAATGAGATTATAAGTGTAATTGTAAGAAAATGATGCTAACTCCGTGTTGCAGCATCTTAGAGAAGGTTACACTTCAGCATCCCAGCCAAGAGTGTAAGACATCACCTTTGTACTAATGCATTTCCACTCCATACTTCTGCTGGGGTAAAAGAAGTTGCAAGAAACTGATAAGCAAGATGCTTTACATTCTCATGAGAAAAATGTGATATAGCTGTCGTGAAGCGTGCTGACTGAAGGAGTCTCATCTCCTCAATCAGCATCTCTTTGGAATGGGAAAAACATGTAAATATCCACGCACAAAAATAGAATTTAAAAAAATAAAAACTCCTTTAAGCACTGTATTTGTGGCACCAAATTTACAGATTATGTCCTCTTCCATAAAAAAGCATCATCAAAAAGAACTTGTGCCAGTTTTGTATTAAAAGGCCTGTAGAAATCTCTTAAAATTCCCTTTGTTGTTGGTAGCATAGGTCCCAGGCTTCTGTCTTCAGGTCGTCTGGTGTTTGACGCAGGACTTTTTGTAATCAGAGCTTCTTGTTTCTCACTCAGAGGTCCTGTGGTAAAGCAGAATACTATCTTAGTATCTTTCACCAGCAATGCCCTTGCTAAAAAAGACAAATGACTAACTTGGAAGGCTTGCCAAGGGAAGATAAATGGAATTTGTGTAGGCAGAGACTACGTTTCAGAATACTGAGTGCAGGCTTAGATTAGTAAAATAAATCACTTTTAGTAAATATGGAAATAATACTTTTTTTCTTTCACATTAATTAATCATATCTAAAACCAGCAATATAAATCACTTCTGAAGGAAAAGATCTGTTTTCAGAAAACAACGAAGACATTGAGCATAAATCCCTGTCCGTTGCAGAGTCAAACTTCTTACACACTGTTATTTCTTTTTATGAGGTGAGTTGTCTAATATCTGGTACAAACTCCATTAGACTCACTTGTGTCATGAAAGGCCCTTTGTTGTTGTTTTTGAGGCTGTCACAGGGATCAAACTGACACACAGCTATGGTTGTATATACACATAGTCAAGGGCTGAGATGTAATCCTGGAACATGTATGACAGAAGGATAAGAACCCATAGACTTTTCCAACATAAACCATTCTCAAGAAGATGCCAAGCTCTTCATCTGTTCAATCTGCTACATTCAAACCTTCTCATTATCTAGACCAGTGTTTGGACCAGCCAGACTATTTTGCAGCCATATTTTTGTCCTCTTGCTACTATCAAATCAACATTGGGCAACAGTTGGCCTAGGGACTAACAACAGATATCTCAGTCAACGCAGCAAAAACATGATTTCCCCCTTCTTCCCAGCTAAAAACACAACCTTTTATCATATGCAGATTTAGATGTTGGATCATTTTTAGCTGGCAACAGCATTCACAACCTGGTAGCACTTCAAGTTATTTAAGTTGCATGAGATAGCTCTTGCACCTATGTAAGCCCACAGCAAACAAGCCCTGCCTGCCTTCAGCAGCAGGGCTGGCTTCTTTCTGGCAAGCTCACTCCATGCTGTGCAAAGTTTTGGGCTTTTTTTTTCTTAATGCAGCCTTAAGTCCTCCTAATGCCAACTGTTCTATGGGAATTTGGGAATTTTATTTCACTCAAGACAACAACATTAATGTATCCTTCAAGACAGATTCACACATTTCTGTTTTGTCTGCGGATAAAGCAAAAGTGACCTACAGGAAGGATAACAACAATTTTGCGTGTACTTATCTCGAAGCAGCCAGAGAACACCTACCCAGATCCAGAAACTGGAACACCTTGTGCATGGTGTATTTCACATTTGATGCGTGGTCCTCTAAGCGAAGAACAAGTATCTGATCTTTGTCAAAAACGGTCAGCCAGTCCAAAAGATACACAACATAAAGCCCAACCTGCAACCTCACCTGTAAGCACAGAAAGAAAAACAGGAGAAGAATTCATTTGCAGTACTTTGAGCAGTAACAAACCAACACTTGCCCGTGTCTTGTGGGCAAAACTCCCAGACTTGATCTCTAGAAGGTCTTCTCATGAGAAGACAGCACCTGAAAATGTTTTAATCTTCCTCTTGTTTTCAGTGCAGCTTACGGAAATCTTTGCAGATGGTCTCAGGGTGAAGAAATCATTTTACAAACGACCTGACCATGCACTCCAAATGGCAGAAGCACCAATTTGTGCAAACCAGAGAGGACAAGAATGGATGGGAAAGCTTGTCCTGACCTAATTGGTCTTTGTCTCCCCGCCTTGGTTTTACATAACAAGTTGCAGTATTAAAAGGGTTGTCTGACATTCTTAGAAGTCCAGCCTCTGGCTATGCTTATGAATATTTTTCCAAATCTCTTCAGGCTTAAGAGAGAGGAACACAATTCCCAAATCATAAGTGCTTTTCATAAAAGATACTTAACTTCAAGTCACATTTCCACGGAACTGATGAAGGCAGATAACAAGTCTCTTCTGTTTCTTACATTGCCTCATGAAACCTACGCTGACATCTGAATTCCAGTAAAACAATCCATATTTTGAATTACTGCTAAGTCATTATTACCATAATGTGTTTTCCTGGCTATAGAATCTTAATTTTCTATCCTGCAGTATGTTGTACTGACTTCTTTTTCACCATTACCCTTCCAGAACGTTACATCCTTCCTAAGTCCCTGTGTTCCAGTCCCAGTCCTGCACATCAAAAGGCATTAGTTTCCCAAGCCATTCTCCCTCCCATAACATCTGCATCTGCACATTTTATTTGATCACTGTGGCCCTGCATGCCTTTTTCCAATTCACGTATTTTTCACTGATTCTCCACAGGGACAAGCCAACAAGCATCCCTTTCTGTACACGTTGGCACCCATCACTCACAGTGACAACATCTATGACATTCGCCTCTCTTCTTTCAGGAACATATTAACCAGTAGCAAAACAAAACTTCTGTTACAACAATTAGCAAAAAGTCACAACTGGCAATCGAATGAGCTCTTAGGAGAAAATAATCCCTACATCTGCAGCAAACGATGCACATAAAAGAGCCCGTTAACTTGGCTGAAGAAGAGGCTGAGGTCCATCAAGGAACCGTTAGCATCTGTGTTTTATTACAAACACCTGCCTGTGTTCATATCATTTTCTGTGGGCTGCCTAAGACAACAAATGAAGTGTGCTTCAGAAGAAGAGAGAAAAAATGGTTCTTTCCCTGTACTGGAAGACATCTGTGCAATCAGATGGCTAGGAAGTATCATAATGCTGCCTGGCAGCAGCTCATATCTGTGAGGTCCTGGAGGCTTCCATCCAAGCCTGGCAGCTCCCATCTACCTGCTGAAGTAAGGAAGAGGAATATCCTGCAGCTCCTACAGCAGTTTGGCAAACAACTCTGTGGTACGCTATTTATGGTTATTTTATTGACTGGAGGAGGCAATAGCTTCACCCTGGTGACAAAAGAAAGCAGTATTCCGTCCAAGCCCTTTGAAGTCTTAGCAAATAAAACAGGACTGAATGGCAAACTAGTGAGACTTGATACTTCAAGCCAATCTCTTCCATATTATTCTACAAAGCCTTTCTCCTCACCCTCAAGCAAAATTTGAAGCCAGTTCTACACTAAACATGTGAATTCTGGTACGACAGGCTCAGCATTCTGATCTTCTGGCAGCAGTTTCTGTACTTGTCATCATTTTTGGATGTCCACAATTCTAAAAAGAAATTTTTATCTAGTTACTCCTAGCCTTTCCTTGAAAAAGAATACACAGTTTTTTTTCTGATTTTGAGGCAATTTCATATCACAAATATCCTTGCCAGAGCTACTTTTTGAGAGTTCTGCAAAAAGCTTACACATTAAACTGCAATCTTCACTAAATGTGCTCTCCATACGCCTGCACAATAGAACAACCATATTATTGCTGTTGGCGTTCATCAGGGAACAGACTGGTGAGACAGCTGAGCCAATACATCAGCTTTTACATGCCTGCATGTATATTTATGTCATCCACTTTACAAATGAAAAGAGAGTTTTACTTCTTGATGCTTATAGGCATAGTTGGTTGGGCATTTTAATAACCTCGACACAGCGTGTTGTTACACAAGCAAGGAATCCAACGGCTTTGGGAATACGTACAGGCATGGCATTGTTAAGGGTGTTGTTGTAGACACAGGCTCTCAGGGAGTAATCCAGCATGCAATTCTCAAACAGCTGCAGCGATTCCGCCACTTTTTCATGAAAATCTTCCACAGATTTATTAGCACTTGCAAAGTACAGATAATCGGAGTACAATCTGCGAATGAAATACGCGCGAGTAAATGAGAAAGGAAATGAAAGACCATCTATTTACAGAACAATTGCAATCAGTGGCATGAATTGAGAGAAGAGCCACGTGCGAGTAGCACTGCCCCACCTGCACTGCGCAGCAACAGCACGTTTTGTACTCATTTTGATGGGCTTTGGCTCACAATGGCAGTTACTCCAGGAAGCTGCTCACCCTCATCCCTGATTGCAAGGTCAGCACCATATGAAATCCACACCCTAGTAAATTGCATGAGCAAGTATTTCCTTCTAAATGCAACATTTTGGTCATGTAGAATGGCTTAGGTCGGAGGGAACGTTACAGAACATTCAGTTCCAAGTGCCTGCTTTGTACAGGGTTGCCATCCAACAGCTGAGGCTGTCCAGAGCCCCATCCAGTTTGGCCTTCAGCAAGTTATCCAAATGTGCTGTGGGCATCCCATCTCAGGGGATGCTCAAGTGCCAGCCTGTTCCAATGAACATACATAATTTACATGTATGGTAGAACTGATCTCAGGTGATATTAGTACCCCTCTGTACCACATGCTCTACATTGCTATGGATAGAAACAGCTTACAGCTGAGACCAAAAGAGGAATGGGATGAGTTAGAAACAGTGATTTTTCTGTAATTACCAAACTGGTACTAACAAAAATCAAAAATAGGAAAAATTCCAGTTATTGCAGTTACTCCACCTCAAATCCCAAATAGTTTCTACATCAACTTCTCAAAATTCCCCCCAAATTACCAGTCCCACTCCATTTCTGAGGACAGCAGGACATGGCCCTATCTCTTGGCAGGAGCAGAGCCTTGTGTCAGCCACCAGCAGCAGAATTCCTCTAAGCTGCAACTCAGGAGGTATCCCCTCATTGCATAACTCTTAGCTCATGTTTTATGGTTGTTTAACATTGCTCAGAAAAGATCACCTAAAATTTTGTCCCTGGGGGGAAAGTGGAATGGAAAACAGCCTAAAACCCAGATCCAAACAATGGATTGACTTGTGTGTTAATCCTTAAGAACTTGATTAAACTCTTCCAACAACACTTGGTTGAAAGAGACAAGGCAGACGCTGTAGCGTGGCATCAATGTTAAGACAGTGAACCATCTGTGGAACACGGTGTTTTCATTTTCTTTCTTATTTAGTCAACCTTGAAACACCTGAGAAGGAGTTGCTTTCCCATTGTGTTTGCAGCATATCACAACTCCACAGCACCACCCCTCAACACAAGTACATTGATCCTATCAGCCTCATTCAAAATACACAGGCTCCCTTTATTGCTGTGGCAGCCTTTTGTACTGCACTAGCTTTATTTAAACTTCCCTAGATTGCCACAGGTGCTTTAAAATCCATCACTTTATTTGGAAAGATTCAGCTCTAATCCAGCAAAGCACTTAAGCACAGGAATAGCCCCCCTTTGCACTTATTTGTTTTGGTGTTTTGCAACAACAGGATCTTAATTCCCACATGACATAAATGAAAACTATCTGTTCACTTAAAAAGGAAGAAAAGAGATGCATATGTTGCAGACTGGCTTTCATTTAATTTTTTGCACCCTTTAAAATACAAGTTACGGCAAACTATAAAAAAGAAGCAGTAGCACCCAATGCCACAACTATTAAGGATGATAATTCTGACCTTTGCCAGTCTTTCCTAACCAGCAGATACCAACTCAGTGCTTAGGTGATGCTGCCTGGCATCAGCCCACAGAACACCCAGCTGCACAGGCAGTGCACAGCTCCAGCCACTGCATCCCACCTTTGTTCTCTGTGCTATAAGCAGAAAATTCTCAAAGGTTTCTCCATTTACAGAATTAACACTATTCTGCCATACCATGCACTGCATGTTGTGTTTGATCATGGTGCTTTGAGAGCTGCTTGGAGAAACACCTCAGCAGACTGTTTGCATCAGTGATATCCTACAGATACTAATTTAATGCTGATTGCCTGAAAAAAAAAATATATTGAAATATCTTACTGGCAGTTTGCTTCATATTTTGGAAAAATTACCACAAAAGTTAAGGATTAGTCCTGTTTCATGAGCAATAAAAGGAGGGGGAAAAAAATGTATTTAAATGGAAGGGCTCTGTTTCAGAGCAGAGGGACAGTACTAAACACAGTACGCAGACTATGCAGTGCTGAGGACACCGAGGCCCAGCAATGCCTGAGGATTACAACTATGAGCTGGGACAGAGATATGGGGCAAAGCAGGCATCACATACAGCATGGGCAGGATGTCACTTGTTTGAAAGGCTTAATAGGAGTGCTCAGTATTTCTAGTCATCCATTAAAATAAGCCCAGATTGTTAAAGACTTGCTGACATCTTATGGAAAGCTACAATATTGAAGACAAGTTCTCTCTCTCTCTGCAGAGCAAGAGTTTTTCTATATTTCTTCCCATCTGTTTTTGATTCTGGGGACATCTGCTTGGAAATAAAACCTTCACTGATTGGGATTTCAGCTGTTCCAGCTCCTTAAAGTCATTACCCTCTATACCCATCCATTACAATGGGATATAGATGCCCACTGCCCCAAACCTTGAGGTTCTTCAAACATCCCCCGTTCTGGGGGGGGGCCTCTCATGCACCAGGCTCTGTGCAGCTCCCTCACCTTCCAAAATATTGCAAGATGACTGCCCCCAGGTGCCCCTTCTGCCATTCAGGTAAGCTGTCACCAACAAGGGCACTGGGAATTGTAAACAAAAAGAAGCCAATTGATTGTGAAGACAATAAGGGAGGTGAAGCTCACTTTCCATCTCATCCTTATTATAGATGGCACACACATTATGGAGGATGGTTAAAGCAATCAGGGAATTTGTTGCTAATTTACATGAGGGAGCCACTTCAACTACTTCTCCTGCATAGCATTATCATCTGCTCAATCCTGAGGTCAGGAGAAGCAGTTGAAAGCTGAGATCTGTATTTGCTGCCATGGGAGATGGGAAGCACTTGCACAGCTTTGCAGCTCATGTGTAGGTGCCTGCTGACATCTGCATCCTGCTTGCCTCTGTCATAGGTTGGAAAAGACCACTAAGATCACCAAGCCCAGCCCACCCCCACCATGCCCACTGACCACGTCCCTCAGTACCACATCTCTACAGTTCTTGAACACCTCCAGGGACAAGGACTCCCGTGACCTGGCCCAAGTTACCTGAATAGGCACCTGAAAAGGCCTCCTCCACCCTCCCCAATATCTATCCTCCTCCTCCTGCAGAGGACACAGCAGAAAGAAGTCCCCTAAAAGACTGGAGGAAGACCGAGAGAGAAGTAAAATGCAGATAGAAAGGACATTTGTGGCCAAAACTATGGAAAACCATTTAAAAGCAGCTTACACTTTTGCAAAGACAGAGCCCTTCCTTCACAAAGACAGGAAAGGCCGAGGGTGAGCTCCTGGGTAGTTGTTAGTTCAGCAGGATAACATCGTCTTAAGTGAGCTTTGAGTGGTGCACTAAGCATTTTATTACTAAAGAAGTTTATCACTTGCTGATCCTGGAGCTCTTTGCAATCTTATTTATTTGCAGTGGTACGTCCTCAAAGGCATCAAGCTTATTATTTAATACGAAGTGAAGCACTTCACAGGATTATTTACACTGAGGCATGTAAATGTTCTCGCATACTTTTACAACACAACCCTTGCTCACCTTTCAACAGGATCTCTCAGCATGATGATAAGTTTGGCATTTGGCTGGAAGGCATGGATAAAATCCTGGATTAAGAAGGGAGGTTCTCCTTCGCTACTGTTGTCGTAGAAGAAAATCCACGCGTTGTTGTCCCACATGGTGGAGGCACTGGCTTCCCCTGGAAATAGAAAGCATCTCTCCTGGTAAGTCATTTCATTTCTTGTATCAGAGTGGAATTCTGATCGCTGTTATAAACCATTTAAAAGCTGCAAACTCCAGCACACTTTACTGGTTCTTGCAGGCTGCTCTGGCTGCTGCTCCCCAGTGATAGAACACTGCAAGCTACAGCTTGCAACAAACCAGTGCAAGAAGTGGAAACCAGCACTTCAGTGGATCAGTATTGCTTAGAACAGAAACAGGAAAGCTGGAGAGCACGTGGGAAATACAGAAAGAAAAAAAGCACTGGCACTGAATTCAGTTGCTGCAATTTGAAGCATCCCTTTATGAAAGAAGTCAAGTATTAAAGATTAACACATGGTTAAGTGCCAGATTCTTACATTCTTAAGCTACTTACTCTCAAAGCACTGCTACAGGGAGAAGAACAAACAGCAGCATCCCCGCCAGAGCAAGGTGTGTGATGCTCCAACTAGAATAAATGATCTGGTATGATGCTTTGAATGGTTCAGCCTTCCCGTTCTTTTGAAGTCATACTGGCATTCACGTGGCATGGATATGTTAATAAAACATATATAAAAACCTTTTGGCAACTTCCAGACTTTGAAAGCTTAATGAAAGCTAATTCTTGTTAAAGAGATTTTTCATTTTTTTTTTTTTTTTTCCCCTTCAATCAAAGGTAATGAGATGAAAAAAAATAACAGTGTTGCAGACCTGTACACTTTCACATGATTTTCCTTGTTTTCATCTCTTGGGAAAGTCCAATAAAGACTTTAAAAGATTGCCAAAATACAAAGTGAATTAGGTATTTGTTCCAAACCAGCTTAGCATAATGTGATTCATTAGTAAAGTCTCGGAGTCGTTAGAAAACACATTAATCTTCTGTCATGTTCACTTTGCCTCATTTCAAAGGGAGGAGATCAGGTCTGTTGGCTAAAGCTGAGTGTCCACAACAGCTCTGCTTTTCCGCTCTAAATTAATTAACCAAGGCACTGCCTGATCACCAGCATGCTTTGACTTGTCAGTTAAAATGCACTCGGCCCAGATCTCATGCTGAGCGAAGCAGAAGCATAAAAGACCCAAGAGAAGCAAGAGGAGATGGCCAGGCCAAGAAGCACTGCACAGCTGTACCTGTGCCAGCAGAGAAGGACACGAGGCATGCCCAGAGCAACAGAATAAGGTGCTGCAGGGATGGAAGGGCCTTGGGCAGTCACCATGACATCTCCCCAATAGCAAGGGCTGAGCTGAAAACACTTCCTAAGCAACACTTGCCTCAATCATGCTGATAATTGAAGTCTAGAACCTCACTAAGAGCCTGTGCTTGGTGGTCCTTACAATGGGAAGCATTCTGCACAGTAAGTGTCTGGCTGCACTGTAGACCCCCACCATCTCTATATCCTCTTATAACGCAGTCTCTTCCTCTCTGTTTTTTTCTTCCTTCATACTCCACTGCTCCAAAGACTTCTGATCATATTTGATGCTCTCTATAGGATTTTCCCTAATTAGCTCATGTAGAGTGAACAAAGCTGAACACATTTGCATACACAGATGCTAGCAGAACCAAATAAAGTCATTGCACTTAGTCATAAATGGGATGTTATTCTTGCCACAGACCAAAACACTCCACAGAAATAATCTCAGCTGGATCAGCTGCCACTACCAGCATCCACAAGTGGGGCAGAAGCAAAGGACAATTAGAGACACCAAACAATGCTGAAGCATTAACAGAAGCTTAAGGTGCTGCCCTAATGCATGCAGCCCTGGAGAGCTTGGGTTCCACAAGGCCACTCTTCTCAAAACAAGATGGCCATCAGGAATTAAAAAGGGGGGGG